>NC_091841.1:12231089-12537179 GCF_037783145.1 Equus przewalskii | reverse complement strand
GTTGGAGTTTTTTATTAATTCCATTGAATCTTAGACCAATTTGGGATCATTAACGTCTCTACAATATTGAGTCTTCCTATTTGTGAACAGAGTATAGTTTTTCCTTTATTTCGATCTTTCTTCATTTCTGTTATTCAGTTTTAATTTTAACTGTAGAATTCTAACACATCATTTGTCCTAGATAGTTGCTAATTTCTTATAACAATTATATGTAGCGTTTTAAAATATTTGTTATTGGTTACTGGTGTGTACAGATGCAACTGGCTTTTGTATGTTGCTCTTATATCAAGCCACCTTGCTAAATTTTTCTATTTTAACACTTTTCCAGAGATGATTTTGGATTTTCTCTGTAAAAGATCATACTGTGAGTAAATCATGAGAGTTTTATTTATTTCCAATTTTTATGCTTGTAATTTCATTTTTTTCTTGTTGTGCTAGATGATACATCTAAGAAGTAATAATACTGACTAGAAGCAGTAATAGTAGATATTGTCTTATTGCTGATTTTAAAGGACAGTTCCTTACTTTGGTACCTAAGGCATTTCTAAAGTATTTACACGTGTTAGTTGTACAAACTCGTATGTTATAAAGAGGGTTCTATTTCTAAAGAACTAAAAGATATGTAGTATTTTAAATTCTGATGCTTGCAGGTACTTTTTCCTTTGAGTGCTGGTGACTCTTGTGAAAATTTTCGCTCTAGGCATCCTGGTGTGGAAATAGCTGGTTTGTCAGCCATTTCTCTGTCATCCTAGGGCCTCTAAAGTCAGGCATTGCATTTCTTTTTTATCATGGGCAGTCCTTTCTCTCTTTTCCCAGCGACCACTTCACAATCGTTCATTTCTGCCCTGATATGCTTAGTGTAAGAGTGGTTACAAGAGTCTTTCCCCTGACACTACACACACACTTACTCTCTAATGTCACAGAACTACCATTTTTACTGAAACCAAAGTGGGTTCCTTCCTGGCGAGTTGAATCAGACCCCCACCAGAAGCAGTTGTCACACAAAGTAGGACATGTTTGCAGCAAAGAGGAGGCCACGCAGAATCATTTCCAAAGTCATGGCATCCCCATCAAAGGGAAGCAGGGGCCTTTTATTTTGGATGGGAATGAATATTCAAAACAGAGAGGTGGGTATTCGCTTGCGCAGGCTCAGTTGGAAAACATGCTTCCACATACACTGCAGGTTAAGTCAGTAAGGCCTAAGCTCCTCCCAGAGCGGATATTTTAGCATTAAAAATGAGGCAAAGGTCATAGGCCTCGCCCTTGTGCTGGGGCTCAGTCTGCTTCAGGTTGGTTGGTGATTGCATCTCTTAACAGTTAAATGCTTCTGACCCCACCGTTGAGTTCCTTGGAGCAGTGAGTCCCTGACACCATGAGCACTGACTTGCAGCAGTGGCCTGCGTTTTTCCTGCAAATATAAGTGATGAGTATGGTGACATAGCTCATAATAATTGTTGATTTGTATTATACAGGCATGCCTCATTTTACTGTGCTCTGCCTTATTGTACCTCACAAATATTGCAGGGGGTTTTTTCTTTTTCTTTTTTTTTTTTTTAAGTGAGGAAGATTGGCCCTGAACTAACATCTGTTGCCAGTCTTCTCTTTTTGCTTGAGGAAGATTGTCGCTGAGCTAACATCTGTGCCCGTCTTCCTCTGTTTTGTATGTGGGATGCCGCCACAGCATGGCTTGATGAGCGATGTGCAGGTCTGTGCTTGGGATCCGAACCCGTGAACCCTGGGCCGCAGAGCAGAGTGTGCGTACTTAACCACTATGCCACTGGGTTGGCCCTCAAATACTGTATTTTTTACAAGACCCTCAACCAGCAAAAATATTATGACTCATTGAAGGCTCAGATAATGGTTAGCATTTTTAGCAATAAAATATTTTTTAATTAAGATATGTACATTGTGTTTTTAGACATAATGCTCTTGTACACTTAATAGACTACAGTATACTGTAAACATAACTTTGATATTCACTGGGAAACCAAAAAGTTCGTGTGACTTGCTTTATTGCAGTATTTGCTTGTTGCAGTGGTCTGGATCCAGACCCACAATATCTTCGAGGTATGCCTGTTTATGAAAGACCAAATCTGGCCTCTGAAAGCCAGTTTTGGAATGTCACTATGCAGTGTGGGTAAGTAGATGATGTGAAAGTTGAATTTATGAAATGACCTCTTGCGTTTATTTTGGCAAACTTGTGTAAATAATTTTCTAACTTTTCTCTCTCTTTTTACCTCCTTGACTAACTATTTTAATACAGTTTATCTGCTTTGTTTATAGTCTTGGTCTTTCGAGCCACTGAATATTTTAAAATGTACGTTTTCCTTGTTTCCTTAGCCTTGTTCAAACAGGTGTAGATCAGAGCTTATTCTTACAGTGTGATTTGTGGACTATCTTCATTTCCCTCAGTGCTTGCTACAACTGTAGAATTCTGTGCCGCCACCCAGACCTGTTGTTTCAAGACTCTGATGGTTGGACTACTTTCTTAACAAGAATCAGTGATTCTTCTGCACTTAAAGTTTGAGGAGCACTAGTTGAAAGTATTCTTGAAGATGAGAGTGCCTTAGCACTTGTGTGAATTGATTGCAGAGGTTGAATTATTACAGTACACCCAATTTAACACACAAGCAGAGTCTCTTTGAACACATTGGCTTTCTTACATTTCGAGGTTCTATTCCTATCAGTGTACTTACACTGACCTGCTTTTCTGTTGTAAGGGAAATGCCGCCTCCATCAGGCTATCATGGCCACCATCTCTTGGAAACCCAAAGCTTCAGGTGCCCAGGGGACACTGGAACCCTGAACCCAAATAGGGCAAAGTTAGTTGTCTTTTTATTCATTGAATCATATGTCAGGGAGTTGGGAAGCTATTGTACATGCTAAGGTTGCAGTCTCCCTGTTTCTTTTCTTTTTGGGGTCTGTGTGTGTGAATCATTTTTGAAAGATTTTTTTGTGTGTGAGAAACATAGCGTATGAGAACTTATGTATACCTCAGAGATACGTAATAAGATTACTGCCCTTTGTACCACCTTAGATGTGAAATAGAACATCTTATTATTACAGAAGTTTTCTTTGTGCCTCATCCGAACTGTCCCTTCCTTCCACATCCCTCTAGCTGCTATCTTGACTTTTCCAGGTTGATGTTACCATAGTGTAATTTAGAAAATATAAAATGAAAACACCCATTGAAACTGTTTTAATTAGATGAATTTTGGCATATGGAACATTTTTGACACTCCAGAAGATTTTCTTGCATCACTTTTCCCATTTAGTATCGCCACCCTCCCTTTCCAGATAACCACTTATTGGATTTCTATCACAGTAGATCGCTTTTGGCTGTTTTAGGTCTTCACATAAACGGAATCATAAAAATTCCTTTTTTTTTTTTTTTTTTTGCATTTGACATTTCTGCTCAGGAAACTGTTTTTGAGATTCAGCCATGTTATTGCATGTGTTAGTAGTTTGTTCCTTTTTATTGCTGAGTAACATTTTATTATATGAATATTTTGAAACTTGTGTAAATATGTACCTATTGGTGAACTTTTGAGTTGTTTCCAGTTTGTGGCTTTTATGAATAATATTGCCACGTGTATGTGTGTAAGCAAGTCTTGAGTAGACATATTTGCATTTCTCTTGGGCAAATACATAGCAGTGGAATTGTTGTAAAATATTGCTAAATGGTTATTTAAAGTGGTGGTATCACTGTCCATTCCCATCAGCAATGTATGAGAGTTCTGGTTGGTCAACATTTTTGGCAGCACTTGATATTGTCAACTTTTATGTTTTAGCCATCTTAGCGAGTATATAGTGGTACCTCATTGTGATATTAATTGGTATTTCTTTAATGGCTCATGGTTTTAAAGTCTTTTCAGGTGCTTATTGGCCATTTTTGGATGATTTTTAAATATTGCTTCTCATACGTTTTCCAGTTTTATGTTCTTAAAGGATTAGCAATAACAATAGCTAGTTGTTCTTCCAAGTCTGAAAATGGCAAAAAAGTTGAAGATATTGCTAGTTAAAACATTTTAGGAGCAAGTACTGATATGCTCTCGAAACAAAATGAAATTGCACAGCTTTTTCTTCATTTTATTTTTTTTAAACTAATACGTGATAAAAAGGCTCACTGCTGAAGAAGGAAGGCCTTTCTCTTCTTCATACCTCAAACTAGCATTGAGTTAATCTCTTAGATACTTAATTGTGCGCATAAGAGAAATCTCTATGATGTATACTTTGTTCACAGGGTACAAAATACTTTCACACTGTAGTTGGTTTGGAAGTTTGGAAAGGGCCTGGAGGACCAATGGCAGGTGGGAGGAAGTGTGGAGAGGTAAGCAATTGGGCAAAGAAAGACTTTTCTTAGTTTCTGGTCCATGTGAGAATCAGAAAGAAGAGGAGCTCGTTTTGAACTGGAAAGGAAAACACTTCCTGTTTGCTGGTTTTTATTGGTGCTGTTCAGCCTGGAAGTGGGTGGGGTGGGCGAGCTACGCTAGGCCTGAGGGCAGGATTGACTTCCAGCTGAGAGCTAAGTCCTCAGAGAAGCAGGAAGGATGTAGAGGAGTAGGGAGAGAGGGACCAGGAATGAAGAACCATTAGTGGCCAGGATCTGTTACTATGGTAACAGTAACGTGAAAACCACTCACATATACACAAGTTGGTGTGTTATAATTCATGCCAGAGTACATGCAAGATCAAATGTTTGATTTCTTTGAGGTGGAGCTACAGAAGCGAGTTTGGGCTGGAGGTGTGGGGCTTGCTGTGTCCTCCACTGAAGCATCTGAGCTGGTCTGCGTTTCTCATCAAGTAGGCCCCAACTCTTCCCATTAGGCCTTACAGAAAGCCTCTGGGGCAGAACAAGGCCAAGGAAGAGGATTGAAAGGAAACCAGAAGTGATACCACACCTCTTAATCTCAAGTTCGTGTGCCCGATGCACAGCAAGCCAAACACTGAAGCATTGGGGTTTGTAGATGGAGACAGATTTTATTCAAATTGGCCAAAATGAGAAGGTGGGAAAGCCCCTGGACAATCTGACTTCCGCAATTCCATGGCTGCTGAGTGCATTCTCCTTCTTCTACAAAACGAACTCACCAATCTTCGAGACCCCTGAGTCACCCCCTCAAGTTAACAGGAAACGGCAAATTGGTTTAATAGATCACATGTGACCCTCAGGTACCCAGCTTCGGCCCAGTCCACTGCCTCGGGTTTAAAATTCCCAGTTTTTGGAGGACGGAACAGCTCTCTGCACAGGCCTCCTGGGGTCAGTGGACACTGTTTGTGCCTATTCTGGTCACATCATTCAGGTTCTCAGAACTGACTTTTGGGCTTCCCCAGTAGAGCGGGGACTTCCAGTCGGTGATAAGACTGCAGAACTAACAGAACTGACAGTATTTCCGTCCTTGCTGCTGGTGTCAGAGGGAAGGCTCACTGCGTCTGCGCTGTGGGGCTGTGGCTGGATAGATGAAGGTGGCGTAGCTCAGACTGGAGTCAGCTTTGTGGTTTCTGTGATGTTTGCTGGATAGGGGCCCAGGCTTCTGGGGACATGGGGATCAGAGTAGCCCGCCTAGGGCTGGGGTCCCGTGCGAGGAGGTGTGGTGCTAGGGCCCTGTGAACATTGATGTTGCCATTAGCTTACTTGGCCATCTTGGGGGTTGCCTCAGGCAAATTCTAAAACTCAGGGTCTGCAGTGTTTGGATGGCAGTGAATGCCCTTCTGTGCATTCTTGGCTGTTCCTGTGGTGTCTCTAGACCCTTCATACCCCTTGCACTGCTGGAAGAGAGGGTAGAGCTCTCTGGGTTTAATGTGCGACAGGGAGGGGCTGACTAACAGTGCCTCTGTTCCTCCTCTTCCGCCTGTCTTAGGGCCTCAGGGGGCTTTCTGTGGGGGCGAGGGGGAGCGAGGGTGGGAGGTGGTCGGGGGAGTGTGGCCGGGAGCTACTGGGAACCTGCTGCCTTTGTCTTTTCCTTACTGACCGTTGTTATATCTCTATAGATATATCTTGTTATTGAGTTGCAGGGATTTATATATTATGAATACGTCGTTATAAATTATAAATATATTTTTTCTCAGCATGTAGGTTCTTTTCATTTTCTTATTAGTTTCTATGAGGTCGAGTTTTTTAACATTGGTGAAGTTCATTGTACCACTTTTTTTTTTTTACGGTTAATGCTTTAACAAATTTTTGAAACTTAATTTGCAAAAACTTTTTTCCTGTGTTTTCTTCTAAAATGTTTTATCATTTTAGTTTTTACATTTACGTCTGTAATTTATGTGGAGTCTGTTTTTGTGTGTGCTCTGAGGTGGAAGAGTTCAGGTTTATATGAAATAAATGGCCCTTGTGTTATAGTTCATCTTTACTTCTGGATGCACCAGAACTTAACCATCCTACTGTTGGTAAACTATTTGGTTATCTTTTTATGTGTTTATGGACCTTTGAGATTTTTTTTGTGAAATTTACGTTTGTTTCTCTTGTTTGTTTTTTCTTTTGGGTGGTTTTACCTTTTCCTTTTTGATTTGAAGGAGTTCTTTAGTCTACAGATAATTTTTATTTTCTACTTAGCTATTTTGAAAATATCTTTTCCCATTTTCAGGGTGTCTTTTTACTCCCTTTATGCTATTCTTTCATGAATAGAAGTTCATTTCAATTTAGTCTCATATGTGATTAGTTTTGTTTATTATTTGAACTTCCATACTCTTTCATTAAGATGGTCTCTCTCTCTCTTTTTTTTTTTTTGGGTGAGGAAGATTGGCCCTGAGCTAACATATGTTGCCAATCTTCCTCTTTTTGCTTGAGGAAGATTGTTGCTGAGCTAACGTCTGTGCCAATCTTCTGTTTTGTCTGTGGAATGCTGCCACAGCCTGGCTTGATGAATGGGGTGTGGGTCCATGCTTGGGATTCGAACCACTGAACTGCAGGCCACCAAAGCAGAGTGCTGAACTTAACCACTATGCCACCTGGTGGCCCCAAGATACTCTCTTTTATTGTCCTCCAGTCTTTTTCTTGTTTTGCCTTCAGTATTTGTCTTATTCCACTTGGATTTGAAGTTTGGGCATATTGCTTGCATAGGTGTCCAAATTCATGATTGGAGAACCAGCAACTGTATTGAAAAATTTCTCCTCCTCCATTAATGCTCCACCTGATGACAATATTTTTTATCCTTGAATTGGGACTTTTTAAAATAGTGTCTCAGGGACTCTCCCTTGAATTAAAGTATTTTTCATTATAGTTTTACTGAAGTGTGCGTAAACGTAAACGAGGCATAAATTTATTATGTTTTATTATATAGCTCTTATGCACCAAGACCAAAACCCAACTAATAACTTAGATATAACCAAAACTAAAAAATTAGTAAAATTTGGAAGAATAAGGTTAACTTAATTTTAACAGAATGGTAGTGTTTTACAGAAGCTAATTGGCACTTCCAACTTCAGCCAAGGAAATTAATACATGTGCATCAGGATATTCTTAATAGTTATTGTTAAAGTTTGGGAGTAGAATTTATTGCCGTTGTCATCCACTTTACGTCTTTGACCCTGGTACTCAGTTGACAGCCATTGTCTTAGAGTGGGGTTCTCAGCCTTTTTGTTGTAGTTTTCACAGATGTGCCTTCAGGTTTGATCATAGTTTAAAACTTTTTTTTAATTTTTGTTATCTCAGTAGTATTCTCATTTTATCCGCAGTTTTGCTTTCCATTGTTTCAGTTATCCACGGTCAACTGTGGTCCAAAAGTATTAAGTGGAAAATTCCAGAAATAAACAATTCATGTTTTAAATTGTGCATCATTCTGAATAGCCTGATGAAGTCTCACTCCATTTCACCTGAGATGTGAGTCATTCCTTTGTCCAGCATATCCACACCGTATATGCTACCCACCTCTAGTCACTTAGTAGCTGTGGGTTATCAGATTGATGGTTGTGGTATCACAGTCCTTGTTTTCAAGTAACCATGATTTTACTTAATAATGGCCCCAAAGCGCAAGAGTAGTGAGGATGCAATTCGGATATGCCAAAGGGAAGCTTTAAGTGAAAAGGTAAAACTTCTCAACTTAAGAAAGAAAAAAATCTTATGCTGAGGTTGTTAAGATCTTGGGTGAGTTTTTATTATGCCATATTGTTATAATTGTTCTATTTTATTATTATTGTTAATCTCTTACTGTGCCTAATTTATAAATTAAGCTTTATTATAGGTATGTATGTATAGAAAAAAACCAGTATATATATGATTTGCTACTCTCTGTGGTTTCAGGCATCCACTGGGGGTCTTGGAACGTATCTCTCACAGGGAAGGGGAGACTACTGGAAATGTGCTGTAATTATTGCTGTATCTCAAAGCAGAATGTTGAACTGAACAGGTTGTGTGGTTTAGTGTAGAGTGGGATACAAGATGATCCTCAACTTACTATGTTTCTACTTAGGATTTTTCGACTTTCATTGGTGTGAAATTGATAAATGCATTCAGTAGAAACTCTACTTTGAATTTTGAATTTTGATCTTTTCCCAGGCTAGCGGTATGTGGTACACTCCTCTGTTGTGACGTTGGGCAGCGGCAGCGAGCCACAGCTCCCAGTCAGCCCCGCGATCACGAGGCTGATAACACTTACAACAGTCCTGAACCCATAAACCGTTATGTGTTTCGCTTTCAGTACGATACTCAATAAATTACACGAGATATTCAGCACTTTGTTATTAAACAGGATTTGTGTTAGAGGATTTTGCCCAACTGTACACTAATGTGTACTATTTAGTCCTTTTTTCTGGTCACTGTTACAAGGCTCCTGTAACTCTTGAAATTTACTGTCTTTTGTATGCTAATGAGAAAACTTCTGGTTGGAGGACAAGATAGCTTCAGGAGAGGGGCTGGACCTCAGAAAAACCAACCACTGTGATTAGAGGGTTAGAACTTTCAGCCGGTTCCCCAGTCCAGGGAGGGAGAGGGGCTGGAGATTGAGTTCAGTCACCAGTGGCCAATAATTTCCATCAATTGTGCCTACATAATGAAATCTCTGGTGCTTTATATACTTTTAATAAGTGCATAGTAAATGAGAGTTCTAGGATAGAACTTTGCATGTATGGTTAACTTTTTTCCTTCTGAATTTTTTCTGATGTTTAGTTCTCTAAGAATACAGAATTACATCATGAATATATTGTTAGAATACAAAAATTGCTTTTGAGGAAGTTAAATCATAAGGGTCCAGTTAGGACACAGAAAACACACAATAATTTGGACAGGGAAACTTTAATACGATTCACTAGTAACGGTGATTGGCTACTAAAGACTGAAAACTCTAGAGAAGAAAAGGAGGAGTAAGTTTTGGAGAGGTCCTCCACGAGCCCTGAGGCTCAGATTCAGGTTTTGTTGGAGAGGTTGTGATTGAAGCCCACTGGATAGCGGGCAAGTTTGCTGAGGTGCTGGAGGTGGGGACACTTCTGCCAGTAGCTGTTTTATGGGTCCAGGAAAGAAAGTGGTATAGAGCATATGCTTTTGTACACCTAGCATTTTATCTAGATGAATGGAGTTTCTGATAGTCTGGAGGGTGTGTTATGTGTGTAATTAGTATGACCAAAAACTATATTTGCTGTAAGGAATTGTTTGTGACAGATGTAGCTGCTAGGAATCGTATAGTGTTGTAGTTTATTTTGTTTTATTAGTAGAGGGATTTTATTTTTGGACTGTAAGTTAATTATGAAAATTTAAGTATGGAAACTAGAGATATGTAAAGATTTAATTGGACAAAGCAGAGATATAGTAGGAATCAGTCAGATTATTAGCATCAAAAACAAGTTAAATGTATTTTGTCTAAACTGCTGATGTCATAGTTCAAGGATGTCATTTGATTCACAAAACTTTTTTTTACCCACATGTTTTCCAGAATATAGGGCTCAAAATCCAAAAGCACACTGTTCCAAAAGCTTTTACAAATTGGGTTTTTGAAACTCAAAATGCATGTTCCCATAGAAACCAGGCTTCATTATGTTGGGTTCTTATTTGGCCTGGAAATGTATTTAACTCTGTATGGACTTAGCTTATAGTGCAGTGAAACAATATTTTTTGCATGTAGAGTTTCTACTTATGATGCATTCTTTTGTCTACTAGTTAATAGGGATGGGGGATTCTCTTAGGGGCATGGACATTATGTGGATGTTAGATTGGTTGAAGGGTTGAGGTGGCAGGTGGGGTATGAACTCTGAGGTGAGGAAGGATGGAAACAAACATTTACTGAGGACCAACTATGTCCATTGCTCTTTGCTGCCTGCTTCCCGTAAAGCATCTCATTTCTTTACTTTTCTTCCTTTTTCTTTTTTTTGGATTATGTGAATGCTTAAAGATTGTTTGTAGCTCTGGGATTCTGTAAAAAGGTAGGAAAAGGTTTTTTAAATTCAGAAATTCTGGCATTTCTAAGTCTAAATGTAAATAGTGAAGTATAAAAAAGCACATCTTTGGGCTGGCTCCGTGGCCGAGTGGTTAAGTTTGGGTGCTCCGCTGCGGCAGCCCAGGGTTCAGATCCTGGGCGCAGACATGGCACCGCTCGTCAGGCCACATTGAGGCCCCGTCCCACATCCCACAACTAGAAGGACATGCAACTAAGGTATACAACTATGTATGGAGGGTTTGGGAAGATAAAGCAAAGTAGGAAAAAAAAAAAAGAAAATTGGCAACAGTTGTTAGCTCAGGTGCCAATCTTAAAAAAAAAAAAAACTACCTGCTTCATTTATCTAAAAAAAAAGAGCACATCTTCAGATTTTTACACCCAGAGTGATATATGATTAATTTACTTTAACACTGACGTGCTGTTAACCCAAAAAGGTTGAGATAAACCTTGGCTCTGTGCCAGTAGGAAGTACAAGGTACCCCAGCCATTCATGAGATAGCTCTTTGGGGTATTTGCAGTGGAGAATTTCAATAATATTGTCCTGTGCACTCACCTTCAAGCAGGATTGACAGGACCAGAACTAAGAAAGGAAGCCTTCTGGGAAATTCTAGATAGACTGTAGGAGAAGTGAGAAAGTTTGTTTAGTAAGTGGGCCTGATTTAGGTATGCCTCTTGTTCCTGATCCCAGTAATTAGTACCTCTTTCTTGTGGATGAGTTCAAGCCCTGTGATCTGACTTAGTCCACTTACCCGCTGTAAACTCTGCTGTGTTCATTTATTCAGTCAATATTTATTGAGTGCCTACCACATGCCAGCACTGCTACTAGTTGCCAGGACTACAGTGATGAGTGAAATAGACAGACTGTGCTCCTTTTGGACTTAGAATCTGGTGATTAACCGTAGTATATTATTATAATGTGGTGAGTGCCAGGAGAACCTCTTACTCTTCACAGAAGGCAACTGAATATACACCGATCTTTGAATTAGGAAGCAGAGTGGTATTTTGTAGACCCTGAATAAAAGTTAGAGGGAAGAGGAAGATGGGAAAGTAGTGCAAGGTGAGGCTAGAGAGAGCCGCAGCCTGCAGACAGCCCTAGGCCTATGATAAGGATTGTACTGCAGGAAAATTCTCCTAAAGAGTTCACGGAATATTACATGTGAAGGGAAATGAAAGATCATGTTGTCCTCCTTAAAATGAGAGATAAAAATAAAAGACAAGGCTCGGCAAATAAAAGTTTTTTGTTTTTGTTTTTTGCTTATAGCTTTTAGCTGGCCAGGGGCAGGTTTGGGGCTTACGAAGAGCTATTTGAAGGACACGTGTACTAGGAATTATCTGTCAACGAAGTTTGGGGGTTTCTTGTTATGGTGAGATAATACGAACTAGGGCAGTTTAGTGTTATCAGATAGACGGCAGAAGGTATTTGTGAGGAAACTGATGTGCCTATGGTTATGTACTTTAAAGGCAGTGGTGTTATTAATCCTTTCATTGATAGGTAACTTTGACCTGCTTACCACTCTTGGGGTCCGGAAATACTTTAGTCTTTAGTGCATATGATTCGAAGTTTAGATTCCTTGGGATTATCTATCTCATTGGGGTTTTTTCCTTTTTTCTAGAACTCGAGGAAGTTTTTAGAGGTCATTCTAAGAGTTGCCTTTTTCCCCTGAAGAGGGAGACCTTTGACTTTGTTTCTTTTGCGCTAAACCAAGTTTTATTTATATTTGGAAATGCAGTTAAAGGCACCAATGACTGACTTATGAGGCATTCACCCCTTAACACAGAAAGCTTTCCTGCCTTCTAGTCAGCAGTGCGCCAGTCTTCTCGTACCGCTATCTAAGTGTTTTACATCAACATGGTAGGAGATTTTTCCACCGCTTTCATTTTTTACTGCATCTTTAATCTTCAAAATCAGGTACCGTAGAGGAGAGAAAATATGGAAAGGACATGGGCTGTGGGATTTGAAAACCCTGTTTTCATTCCTGTCTCTGCACTTGTTCATCTCTTGAAGCCCGTAAGCTATAAAATGAGAGGAACTTCCTAGAGGGTGTGTGTGTGCATGTGCACATTCACATGTGTCAAATGAGATTATATGCTGGGAACACTTTAAAGCAGAGTCTGGCATACAGCAAGAGCATAATTGCTTATCTTTTTCCTTGGCCTAAACCAGTGATCCCCTTTTTTTGATCCTCAAAAAGTTATACCGATGTTAAATATTCTGTAGTCTTTCTGAAAACAGATTAAAACAGACCCAACATTAAGTAGGTAAACTGAGGGAGGAAAGAATTTCAATGAAACCCTCTGATCTTTTCATTTTTATTGAAATTACTGATGTCTCCTTCTCCCTGGAGTGTATACTACTGTCTTTTCCACAGAGTAGGCACTTAAGGATGTCATCATGTAGTAAAAATTACTTTGAAGAAGGAATCTGAAGGTCTGTCAGGTAGTCTTGGCTTGTTCCTTATTGATTTTTGTGGTATTTGCAAGCCACTGAATCTCTTTGAACATTGTGCCTTGCCCTTCTTGGTCGAGCAGTGTGTTAAACAACAAAAAATTCAGCTCAGGGGGCTGGCCTGGTGGTGCAGCAGTTAAGATTCACATGCTCCAGGCTTCGGCGGCCTGGGGTTTGCTGGTTTGGATCCTGGGCACAGACCTACACACCGCTTGCTCATCAAACTGTGGTGTGGCAGGCATCCCACATATAAAGTAGAGGAAGATGGACACAGGTGTTAGCTCAGGGCCAGTCTTCCTCAGCAAAAAACCAGAGGATTGGTGGTAGATGTTAGCTCAGGGCTAATCTTCCTCAAAAAAGAAAACAAGGAAAAGAAATTCAGCTCAGTCGATTTAAAAAGTCAAATTGACTTTATTGAGCGATTTATTATTGGGCCATAGTTCTTAGCCATAAAATAAATAGGTGTGCCAGAAGGTGGCATGCTTGACTCTTTAGAATTTAAAGATCCCGTTAGCTAAGACTTTGGGTTTTTTGGAGCCAAATTAATGTGTAAAAAGAGTGTGCTGCTGGGTTGAGGATTGTGTGTGTTTTACAGTATACCTCGTTGCATGGAAGTTTTCTGAGGTTGGCAGGTGGCCTGGTGTCAATCTAACCTGTTACGTGACACCTCTCCTGACAGGAGTCTTTGAGTTAGGTGATGAACTCTCTAACAGCCTTTAAATACTTGATCTGTGCCCATGATTTTTGTGATTTTTTGACTTCAGAGATTCCCGTTAGCCTTTGTCTGCATGAAACAAGACAGACAGGTGCACCTTAATGTATCGTCAGTAACCAAGAGATGTTACTGTTGCTGGCCAAGAAAAGGCCCTGTGTGCAAAACCAGCAGTTCCCAACATTGGAACCTGAGACTGGGGAACGACTGAACCAACAGACCTCAACAAATGGGGACTGTGGACTGATTCCAAACAGATGGGGAAGTGCACTTGCTGCTAGCAGTTCCCACCGTGGAATCTGGGGAAGGATTCCAAACAAATGGGGACTGCAGACTCAACCACCAGCAGTTCCCAACCCGGAATCTGGAAACATAACCAAGGGCTAGGATTTCCAATCAAATAGGGATCTGTGGTCCAAACTGCTAGCAGCTCCCAACGTGGAACTAGTGATTCTAGACAAATGGGGAACTAACTGGAAAGCCAGTTAGATTGGGAGCTCAGTGCAAAGAGAGCCGAGCTCAGGAACCCCCAGAGGGAACTTACCCACAGCCCTTGGAAATGGTGAGAAAGGCAGTGAACTCAAAAACGGGTTTGCAACTACCATGCCTGTGTTTCTTGTTGTCCCTGAATGCCACTGGAAGTCTCCTTTAGTTCTGCTGCTGCCACAAATCTTCTAAACAACAAAAAATTCAACTGAGTAAATTTGAAAGAGCAAATTGGCTTTATTGAACGATTCATGAATCAGGCAGCATCCTGTCTACCAAATCAAAGGAGCTCCGTCAGTTTGCAGAAAAGAAATGATTTTAAAGGCAGAGAGGGAGGGGACAAAAGGCAATTATTACCAAAGAATGCATTGTTTTAGGCAAGGTTGCCCTCCTAAGGGGAATGGAAGTGGTCTATCAGTGGATAACCCACTAGGGCTGACCAGGAAATTCTGTGTTGACTGGTCCAAGGTTACATTCCTGGGGAGTTGAAACTGCAAATTAGGTTAGGTATTAAGTCTTGGTTTTCTGACTGTGGGGCCTTAACATTAGTGACTCCATTTTGGGCCTGCTGTCTCCTTATTTATTTATTTAGGAAGATTGGCCCTGAGCTGACATCTGTTGCCAACTTTCATTTTCTCCCCAAAGCCCCAGTAGTACACAGTTGTATATCCTAGTTGTAAGTCACTCTAGCTCTTCTGTGTGGGTTGCTGCCACAACATGGCTTGATGAGCCATGCTAAGTCCGTGCCCAGAATCTGAAGCTGCGAACCCGAGGCCGCTGAAGCAGAGCAAGTGAAATTAACCATTCGGCCACAAGGCTGGCCCCTGCTGCCTTCTTTTTAACAAGTGTGAATATGTTGCACTCACCTCCTTATGCTCATTAGATATGAAATCTGTACAAGGAAGACCTCAGAGCTCAGAAGAGGAGCTCTAGACATGCAAGTGGGTTGGATCCACCTTGGATCCCAAATTGCTTGTCAAGGAGGAGAGAATCATATGCAAGACATTTTCAGTTGAGGTCAGGGTGTAGCACAGACCAGAAGTTTGGTAAATAGGAAAATGCAAACCTTGAAAGTACCTGTAAAACCAATTCTTCGGTATCCTTTGATTTAAATATTTACAGAGCATTCTATTTTTCTGACATGAGCATTATTGACTTATGCTCTCTGGTCAGTTCTGTCATCTATAAAACGAGAATAATAATATAGGGTTATTTTGAAGATTAAATGATTAAGTACATGTAAGATATTTAGAACTCTGTAAGGCACAAAGTAAGTATGTAATAAATGTGAGCAAGTTCATGCTATTATTATTATTAGGGCTTCCTTTTGACCTATAAATTGAGAAATTAAAACCATTAAATGACCATGAAGAAGAATTAGGTTGGACTGAATATTCTGAGTCCAGGAAAACCAGGCAAGAAGCTGAGTGAAGTGAGGTCAGTTTAAGACTCTGCCAGTCTAAGAAGGGGCTGTCCCACTGACATTTCTGTGATAGTTTCATATATCAAATCATGTACAAAAGAACTTGTTGAAGTTATTCCAGGCTTTGTTGCTAGCTTCAGACCCTTGGTGATTATTGGTGTTCTCTCTTGGATAGTAGAAAAGATGCAAAGTTCAGAAGTAAATGTCTTTAAATTTAAAAAATACATACTAGAGATATGGCAAGCCTGAAATTGATTTTTTGATAAATGAAGCTATTAGCAAGTAGAAACAAACCAAAAATGCACATATTAGGCAGAAATGCTATTCATTTTGGATTCTGCATAGAATCCAAATCTTTATACTGAATGGTTGCTTAGTAAGTGTAATTAAAATTAATTTATAAACAAAAATAAAAGCAAATTTTAAAAACCTCCTTTCCTACTTTCTAGGCTTTCAGAAAATGTTTTTAGTATATTCAGTATATCTACCATCACCTTATAAAATTAAATATACAGTAATCGACTATTGTCTCAGCATATTAGTTTGGTCTGTTTCTCATTGAGAACAATACAGGGAATTTTTTTATGTGAAGATTATTAAACGATTCTGTTCAAATCTACCACAGCTTTAAGTTTGGGCTATCGTGTTATAAACACCCATAACTGTATGGGAGTACTGACTGGGAATAACAACCTGTATAAGTGAAAATAGGATAGCCTATTTTAAAATTAGATCCTACTGGTTTCAATTTCAGGACCTTCCCTCAAAGACTGGCCTTACGTCAGGTGAGTTGGGATGGCTCTTGTAGGCCTTCTATTTTGAGAGGCGTACGGGAAACAGTCTGTGATACATCAGAGCCAACCACTATTTCGTGTACACTTACTATGTCCCAGGACCTGTGCCAAGCACTCTACACTTCAAGAAATTTGATCTTTACCACAACCCCATGAAGCTGGAGTTATTATACTCTTTTCACAGAGGAAGAAGCTATGGCTTATTGTTTAAGTAATTACCCAAGGACACACAACCCAAACATATTAAACCCGTTTGAACCCAGAAAGGAGTCTGTCTGACTTCAAAGCTTCTGAATTTAAACCCCCTGCACTGTAGACCACCCATTTTCTCAAGTGTGATCTGCATGGATTTCTAGGGGTCCTCAAAACTCTTTCAGGGGTTGGCAAGATGCTCCCTTCTCCGTCTATATGTCTATGTAAGACTAAATTTTCCTTGTATACTTCGACCAAAACAACGTATGATAACAGATAGAATACAGAAGATTAGAGAATTCCATCGTCTTCTGTCAAACCAAATATTAGAGATTTGCAAAAATGTAAAACAATGTCATTCTTCTCCCTAATCTTTTCTGTTTTGGGAAGTATGGTTATTTTTCATAAAAGTAATATTTACGTTAAAACATAATGGGTTTCTTATTTTTAAATGAAATAATAAACATTTTTGAAATTTCTCCATTTTAACTTTGTATACAAAAAAGAGTAATAGATGTAACCTACAGACATAGAATCTCATGGGGGTCCTCAATAATTTTTAAGAGTATAAAGCAGTCCTAGGACCAAAAATGTTGAGACCCACTGCTGCAGACTTCCATTGTCATCAGGCATTTTGCAAGAACCAGTAATAAAACTGATCTGACAGCTCTTTATGTTTCTCAGGTGTCATGCATCACTATTGTGATCCTTCGAGAAAGTGAGGTAGAAATACAGTAAACTGAATCAAAATTTCTTCCTTATCCAAGTACCATTTAAAAGCTAGTTTAGCTCTAGGTTTAGAAATTATCATGTAGAAAAGTAGAACCCTAAAACTGTGTGGATGAAAATGTGTGAAACCACCTTCTTTGTTGTTGAAAGATGAATTATTTGAAAGTACTCTGAAAATCGTTAAAGGCAATTCAAATGTATGATATTGTTATAATTTATTATAATATTTTTGAAATTATGAAATTATGGGAGTAAGGGATTGGCTTTGAGAGATAACCTTAGTGCTAGTTAATAAATATAACTTTGTTGTGCTAATATAATTTATAACTATATTATATATGTGTTATAACTAACATAATAAATGCAATAACTTTATGTTTATTTAAATGCTTTGCCATATATAAATCACTTTAATATACAGAGTTTCTCATTTGAATCTCACTAACTATGCTATGACACAAGGCAGGACATACTCTATATCCGTTCTACAAATGTGGCAACCTAGTCTCAGAGTAGGTGAATGACTTGCCAACAGTACAACAGTACACAGCAAATATATGATTGTTTTAAAACTTGTAGCTAGCATAATACCTCAGCAAATATTTATCAAATAAAAAAATTAAGAAGTCAGGTCTTCTGACTCCTAGTTCAGTGTCTTAGCTCTGGCATATGCTGATTTAAAAGGGTAATGGATTTTGCAACATGCCTCATTTGCCAAGAGTATTCAAAATGAATTCAAAAAGGCACATGGTGGTATTCAGTTAGCTCTCACTTATGCAGATCTTTGTCAGGAGAGCAGTAACAGATGAAGATGATATGCATTCTTATATCAAAGGCTTATATTCAATCTTCAAATTTATGTTTTTCCATCTTCAAAGAGTAAGTGATGTAATGCTAACTCTTTTTCATCTGGCGTGTTAGGATTAACTTCCAAAAAACAGAAACACACACACACACACACACATGAGTTTCATTGGAACTTTAAAAGTATGATAATTTTACCAAATAAATGGAATTTAGCATACATCTTGTTTATGACAAGTCCACTGAAAACAAACCAATGATCCCACCCTATTGGCTCTTTCAAATTTCAGTACCATGGACAAAGTCGGAAATAAAACAAATGCTCTCTACCCCCTGGAAGCATACAGCCTGGTGGCGAGTCAGCTATAGAAACAATGTCCTAGCATACAAGAAAATGAGGAAACCAAGAATAGGGTGTCTCTAACCCTGCCTAAAGAAGACATTTTTGCTCTGACAGTTCACAATCTGGTATAAGAATCAGGAATATCAACAACAGAATAGGAGCTGTTAATAAGCAAATTTATTTGCAAATTACTGGAAGTCAGAGGGAGAAATGGACTCAGTCTGAGAAAATGAAGCAAGATTTCACAGAGAAGGTGGCATTCTGGAGAAAGAACGAAGTACAAGTAATTGACAGCACAGGCCTCAGGTCCCAGCCTACTGAATGAAGGCACTAAAAACGACCTTATCTTTCCCTTTGCATCGTAGAAAGTTGAAGTAAAAGATCACGAACCTATTGTGTTTGTTTTGAATCAATTATCTGCATGTGATGAGTAGGAACTCCCATAGGCAGAGTCTCTATAACAGTGAGATTAGTGAGTAGGAGACGTTGGTGGGGAAAAACACCCTTGAGAATGGCAATCGCACTTCTTGAACATTGCAGAATCTTCATTCCACTTAAATGGAATTATCCACAGCTGTGCATATAAATGGCAACTTCTGGGAAAATGAGACGTCTCCAGAACCATTTTGTGTTATCTCCTTCTTTGTGTAACTATTGCCAAGTACGGCCGTACACTTGGCCATTAAATAATCTTACTTTCATGTTCTAGATTTCTCTGCCCTTATTTCAAGTCGTTCTTGAAACTCATATCCGCTGCATATTTTCTTTGAATAATGTTGTCAAACAAAGCCAATTTCTAGAAAAAAACACTTTGTACTGTATGTATTAGGGGTTGTATTCTTGGGTGGGTGCAGCCCACTATCTGAACCCTATGTTTGGGCAGTTGGCCCTTGTGTCTTGGTGAAAGGTAGGGCCACATCTACTGCCCCCAAAACCAAAAATTCCAGATACTTGCTTTCTCAGAGCCATAGAATGAACTCTGCCAATCAGATGCTTCCCCAGGCCCACTGAATCTTTAACTAATGAGGCAAAGAAAGAAATGATTTAGAATTCTTTCTGATGGTAAGAGTGGTGAGGGGGTAGAAGGGTGGTGGTGGTGAGGGCTTCATGAGTGGTGCCCAGTGTCAAGGCAAGGATGTAGCAACACACTGCACTGGTTACTTAAAGATCATCTCTTTAGCTGGAGTTCTAACCTCCGCCTTCCCCAGGTCCCTACCCATTTTCTGAGCCAAATTGTCTATCCTTCTTTTTGTTCTATCAACAAAATGAAAAGACAACCTAACAATTGGGAGAAGATGTTTGCAAATCATATATCTGATAAGGGGTTAATATCTAAAATATACAAAGAATTCACATATTTCAAGAACAAAAAAACCTACCAACCCAATTAAAAAATGAGCAAAGATCTCAACAGACATTTCTCCAAAGAAGATATATAGATGGCCAACAGGCATATGAAAAGATGTTATACATAATTAACTACCAGGGAAATGCAAGTCAAAACTATAATGTCAGGACGTCTATAATTAACAGGACAGGAAACAAGTGTTGGAGATGATTTGGAGAAGGGAATTCTCATACACTGCTGGTGGGAGTGCAAATCGGTGCAGCCACTATGGAAAACAGTATGGAGACTCCTCAAAAAATTAAGAATAGAACTACCTAAGATCCAGCTAGTCCACTGCTGGGTATTTATCCAAAGAAGATGAAAACACGAATTTATAAAGATGCGTGCACCCCTATGTTCATTACAGCGTTATTTACAATAGCCAAGACTTGGAAGCAACCTAGGTGCCCATCAAGGGATGAATGGATAAAGAAGATGTGGTATATATACACAATGGAATATTACTCAGCCATAAGAAATGAGGAAATCCAGCCATTTGTGACAGCATGGATGGACCTTGAGGGTATTATGCTAAGTGAAATAAGTCAGAGGGAGAAGGTCAAATACCGTATGATCTCATTCATAAGTAGAAGATAAAAACAACGACAAACAAAAGCACAGAAACAGATCGGATTGGTGGTTACTAGAGGGAATGGGAGGAGGCAGGAGGGCAAAAGGGGTGACTAGGCACATGTGTGTGGTGATGGATTGTAATCGATCTTTGGGTGGTGAACATGACGTAAACTACACAAAAATCGAAATATAATGATATACCCCTGAAATTTATATAATGTTATTAACCAATGTTACTGCAATAAAAAAAGTAAATAAAGAAGGTGGTCCCATAAGATGATAATGGAGTTCAAAAACTCCTATCACTTAGTGATGTTGCAGCCATTGTGACATCATTGTGACATCATTGTGTATTGCATTACTCACATGTTTGTTGTGATGCTGCTGTAACCAAACCTACTGCACTGCCAATCGTCTAAGAGTATAGCACATAGAGTTATGTACAATACACAATATTTCATAATGATAATAAATGACTATGTTACTGATTTCCATATTTACTATACTATAATCTAGTGTTGTTTTGTTCATCATGGCCCCTAAGCATACAAAATCCACTGCTAATGTTGTGAGTAAGAAGCCACATTGAGTGACTAGCCTGGAAACAAAATTCAGTGACTAAGTACTACAAAGACTGAAAATCAGTCAAGGTCGTTGCTCACCAGTCAGGCATGTCCCTTTCCTCCACAGCTATGTGAAGAACAAGAATAAAGTGAGAGAAGCTGTTGAAGCGTCTGCATCATGAAGGCAAAGAGACTAAAACAACTTTGAGAAGGGCCCACATCAGACACGGAGAAACTTCTGATGCCCTGGATTAAAGACCAGACAGAGAAGCAAGTCTCTGTCAGCACCATGACCATCATAGCCAAAGCAAAAAGTTTGTTTTTGATGTAGAAAGAAAAGACTGGACCTGACTACAATGTTGAATTTACTGCCAGCTCTGAGCGGCTTAAACAATTCAAGAATCCTTATTCATCACATAATGTGAAAGTGAGCGGTGAGTCTATGAGCGCCGATGTGAAGGGAGCTGAGGAAATTTTGGAAACACTAGATGAGCTGATTGAGGAGGAAAATTACTTGTCAGAGCAGATATTCAATATGGATGAAAACGCCCTATTCCGGAAACAAATGCCTGAAAGGACTTTCATCCATAAGGAGGCCAAGTTTGCCAGGTTTCAAAGCTTTTAAGGACAGGATAACAGTCTTGCTTATTGCAGGCTACAAATTGAAACCCTTTGTGATCTGGCACAGTGAGAACCCCAGGGCCTTCTAGCATATCAATAAGGACACATTGCCAGTGTACTACAGGAGCAATGAGAAGTCATGGATGACCCAGCTGCTCTTCTAAGAGGCCCTCTTCAATTACTATGAGAGTAAAATGGAGAAGTACCATTTGGAGAATAACATCCCTTTCAAGATTTTGCTTATTGCTGATAATGTTCCTGGACATCCTCCTTTTCTTGGTGATCTTTATCCTGATATTAAAGCAGTGTTTCTCCCTCCAAACACCACCTCTTTGACTCAAACAATGGATCGGGGAGTTATAAGGCCTACAATCTGACAAAGACCTTTGCCCAGGCTATTACTGCAACTAAGGAAGATGCTGTGAAGACACTGATGCAATTCTGGGAGAATTACCACTATGTAATTCTATGGCTGCATCAGGAACCTTGTTTGGGCTTGGAGTAATGTCACCAAGGAGTGTATGATTGGCATCTGAAAGAAGATGCTGAAGACATTCAGTCGTAATTTCAAGGGATTGCCAAGTATTAGGAGGTTGCAAAAATCAACGAGGCTGAGGTGGAGATGGCAAACAACTTTAACCTGGGTGTGGATGAGGATGACATTGAGGAGCTCCTAGAGGTGGTTCCCGAGGGTTTGATGAATGAGGAGTTCTTGGACCTGAAACAGGAATGCATGGCTGAAGAAGAAGCAAGAGAACCTTTTGTCTACACTACCAGAGAAGAAAAAGAAGAACCTCCAAGAAAATTTGCAGGGTAGGGTTTCGCAGACACTTTTGCAGACCTCAATAGGCTCCTTAAACATTTGAAAACATGAGCCCCAACACTGAAAGGTTTTTATTAATAGAGAGGAATGTTTATGGTGGAGTATCTGCTTACCCGCACTTCTACGATGTGAAAAAAAAAAACAAATCAAGCAAAGCATCATGGACATATTTCTGAAAAGGGTGACACCTTCTCAAGAAGAGCCTCAGACAGATCATTCAGGAGGTGTTCCAGAAGAAGGCCTTATTATCACAGGAGATGACAGCTCCATGCGTGTTATTGGCCCTGAAGACGTTCCAGTGGGAGAAGATGTGGAGATGGAAGACAGTGATATTGATGATCCTGACCCTGTGTGGGCCTAGGCTAATGAGTGTGTTTGTGTCTTAATTTTTCTTTTTTTGAGGAAGATTAGCCCTGAGCTAACATCTTTGTACGTCTTCCTTTACTGTATTTGTGGGACGCCTGCCACAGCACAACCTGACAAGCAGTGTGTATGTCTGCACCCGGGATCCGAACTGGGGAACCCCAGGCCCCTGAAGTGGAATGTGAGAACTTAACTGCTGCGTCACCAGCCCGGCCCGTTTCTTAAGTTTTAATAAAAAAGTTTTTTAAACCTTGTAATAAAAATTTTTTTAAGTAAAAGAAACCTTATAAAATAAAGATCTAAAGGGGCTGGCCCCGTGACCGAGTGGTTAAGTTTGTGCGCTCCGCTGCAGGCGGCCCAGTGTTTCGTTGGTTCTAATCCATGGCACTGCTCATCAAACCATGCTGAGGCAGCGTCCCACATGCCACAGCTTAGGTGGACCCACAACGAAAAATATACAACTATGTAACGGGGGGCTTTGGGGAGAAAAAGGGAAAAAAAATAAAATCTTTAAAAATAAGGATCTAAAGAAAGAAAATATTTTTTACACCCCTCCAATGTATTTGTGTTTTAAGGGTTATTACAAAAGAGGCAAAAAGTTAAAGAAATTTAAGTTTATAAAGTAAAAAAGCTATGGTACGCTAAGGTTAATTTATGATTGAAAAAAGAAAATTTTTTTATAAATTGAGTGTAGCCTAAGTGTACAGAGTTCATAAGGTCTACAGTGGTGTCCAGTAATGTCCCAGCCTTCACAGCCACAAGCCACTCACTCACTGACTCACCCAGAGCAACTTCCGGTCCTGTGAGCTCCATCCATGGTCAGTGCCCTACACAGGTGCACCATTTTTTATCTTTTATATGTTTAGATGTGCAAATACTTAATGATTATGTTACAATTCCTTCCAGTATTCAGTCCAGTGACGTGCTGTGCAAGTTGGAGCCCAGGAGCGATAGGCTGTACCATAGAGCTTAGGTGTAGTGGGCGATACCATCCAGGTTTATGTAAGTGCACTCTGTGATTTTTGCACAAAAATGAAATCCCCTGATGATGTACGTACCCCTGCCATTAAGCTATGCGTGAGTGTAATTTGCTACAGCAGGGATAGGAAAGGAATGCAGCTTTCTGATATTCCTCCAAAGTGCCACCTTGTCACCCCCTAAAAACATAAACATCCCTTTTTCCATGTTCCCAGTATAGGGGATTGTGGATGGGCTATGCCTCCAGAATTTTTTCTGCAATCCTATGTCCACATGTTATTTTGCATCTTCCTGTTTGACGTCATAACATATCCTGGACCTCTTTGTAAGAATTGTTTGAAGTCCATTTCACTCTCTTTGGGACTGGCACGGCCTTTGGGAGAATATTATCATTTCTTTGACCCATTTTTGATCCTTTATAAAGACCAACCACTTGCAGTAGCAGAGTTGGCTCCTGTTGCCCTGAAAGGAGTCTGACATCCCCTGGGAAGGGCCACTGTCCCCAAGCCCACTCTGTGTCCCATGGAGCTCTTGAGCCCTGATACCCTCAACACCTTTAAATAGGACTCAGATGACAATTCTCTCACTTCCCTTTGACTAATGAGACTACGGACCAGCCCCTCACGGCAGAATCCCAGGGATGGACTAGAGGGTCTGAGCCCGGCCCGGTGAGGCGGTGTGATGAAATAAAAGATGCAAGAGAGCCAGAAGAGGACCCGGGCCCTCCCCAGAGGCCGACTTCTGAAGACCATGTGGCAGACGGGACCCTCCTCAGGGCCACCTTGGGAGGCTTGTGGTGAAAATGGCAAGGTCACATGAGAAAAGGAGCCCTAATCACTGTGTCACCCCAAGAGAGTCACTCATACCCAGGAACACTTGGACTGAACCAAAATCCATAAAATGTTAAGACTGCCACTTCCCATTAATGACTCTTGAGTTGTTTGGAGTGGAATCCTAGTCTCTTAGTTCATATCCTTGGGGACACCCTTCAGTCGTGGGCCCCAGTGACCAAGCACGAGTAGAAAGGGAGCCTCAGACTAGGAAGATCCTGGGAGGTTTGCGGGCAGTTCAAGGTGTGCCTGTGCAGAAAGGAACTTTAACACAGGAGACTGGTTCTGGCTCAGGGACGGCCCCCACCACTCTGCCCTGACTTGCTCTTGTGCAAGAAAGGGACATGGCCTGGCCCTGCTTTGCCCCCTGAGGGGTGTGGTAGGGCCAGGTGGGCCTCGACTGGCAGAGCCAGGCTGCCATCAGCCCTGTCCACCTCCCCCAGTGCCTGGAGAAGTAAGAGCCCTTCCACTTTCAGAGCTCACTTAGGGGTCTGTTTCCTAGACCCTGGCTGGCCTCCCCTCCCCCAACCAACTGACACACCCTGGTTCCAGCCACCTGTTTACTTTGGAGATGGAACACTCCTCAGGGTTCCGAGTGGTCAGTTGTGGCCCACAGGGCACTGGCACTCAGAGGCACAGCTGTGGAGCTCTCCCCAGCCATGGAGGGCCTGCTGCCTGCCATCGCGTCTGCTTTCCAGCTGATCCTGGGGCACCTGTGGTGTGCTCTGCTGGTGATTTCGGAAAGCTTGAGCAAGAGGCCAGGTCTCCCTGCGTTCCCCTGGGAGGTCCTGGTATGTACTGTGGTGGTGGCTTTGATAGTCAAGACAGGACACACTTTCACGAGAGGGAAGTCTCCAGGCGAAAGGTGTTCTGCCCGCGCTGAAGTCAGTGGAGAATGTGGGGAGAATACCGGACCTGAGAACCGAGCCGAGGAAGCCCTTCAGTGCCCTCGGGTGGAGGCCAGTCCTCTCCCATTACGAACCTTGTGCTTGGCAGCGATGAATACAATCCTGAGCACATCAGCACTTCAGGACACTGTCGACCTTCTGGAAAAGGCTTTGAAGAGCCTGCCTGTTAAAGTCTCCAAAGCAACTGATGAAGAGGAACATCAGGAAAGAGCCAGATGGTTGCAGCAACAAAAGCAAGTTGAGGAAGAGCTTCCAGGAGAAATCCTCTCCCTCCAAACCGAGGAAGCAACTTTGCAGCACGAAAACACCAAGCTTGAAGGTGAGATTCAGCAGCTGAAGCTCAAACTTCAAAATCTGCATGAGCTACATGATGAAGAAGTTGGGCCACTTTACACAAAATTCTTTGAGGAGGAAAGGGTCTGCTCCGAGTTGAAGAAGAAGCTCCTCAACGTGTGCTGGGAAATGAACTCCACGTACCAGCTTCGCAACCTCTACAAGAAGATGGCTGAAGACCTGGCCCAAGAAGTGAAGACGTGCACTTCCTACTATCACAAGGAGAACCTCTTCCAGATGCAAAGAGCCAAAGAAAGCTGGAGGGCAGCCGTGTTGGCGGAGAGAAAGCTCGAGGAGCTAAGACGAGAAAACGAGCACAACAGGCAAAGGCTGGCCATGTTGGAGGCCTCGTTCCAGCCTTTGCCAAGAGGCAATTTTCCTCCAGCTGCTCCTCCCACGGTCCCCAGAGGCCCAGAAGTGTGGGGGATCCCCTGGGCCGGTAGGACCCCCCCAGGAAGGAGGATGGCCCTGCCATGAGGCCTCAGGGGCCTGGGGTCACCTGCAGATTGGACTCAGCATCCACAGCAGCTGGGCCTTCAGCACCCCAGCCACAGCAGGACATCTGCACGGGTGTTCTCTTTTCAAAGGAATTTTGATTTTTTCTGTTTTTAGTTTAGCTCCTATTACTTACTTAATTATTCTTATTCAACTAGATAAAGCATTCTAATGTGTAAGATATTTTTTCAAATAAAGTTTCACTTAATACATTGCTTATCAATTGCATTCTCTGTCCTTGGACCCTCTAGAATAAGACAGTATAAGGATTGAGTTTAGATTTAAATGAAAGGTCACTATTCATTAAGCCATCATTAGAGTAGGACATAGAGATGTAGAAAACAATAAAGACTGTTTCTGTGTGCCCTGAGCCCTTATTAGGAATATGCGAAGTGACAATATTTGTCTGAATGAATTAGATTGTTAGTAAAAACCAATGGAAAAGCAGGAAAAAAAAAGACTTCAACATACTCCCGTTCACATTTCATAATGTTTTGATTTATTCCTAAATTTATAGATTAGAGGGTAATTTTAGATAATTTGCACTCTGTTTTTTGTTCTGTAATTTTTTAAATCTTTGTTGTATTGTTTAAGATAGTGCTTCTTGCCAAAACATTTCTCAATGTTTTGCAGTCCATTTTATGCAGTTTTCCCTTGGTGGCAATCACACATGCACCCACACCCACACACACAGACACGCACAAACTACAGTACAGATGTAGAATACTTTGTTATGTCAGTACCTAAGGAAAATGTAAAATTAAGAGATTCAATTTTGAAAAATTATTTAAAATAAATAAAAGAAAAAGATCATGCAATCCACCGCGATGTACACAAAAGAATCCTAAGTCCTGTACACAGAAAAGGAGAGGTGCCTGATGTACCCGACAAAATTCCCACTACAAACACTTCACCCCAATGGTGCAGATGAAGAGACTGAGATGCAGCCGTTTCTGGAGCTGAGACAGGAGGAGGGAAGGGCCAGGGATGCGGGGCTCCCAGGTGCCAGCGAGAGGGAAGCTGTTCCCAGCCCTGGGCTGGAGGGAGGAGGGGAAGTGGTGTCCTCTGGGCCCGGGAGGGGCTGTCAGGGGAACAGGGGAAACTGCCCCTGCCCTCTGTCCTCCTGTCGTCCCACCTCCTGCTGAAGCCTAGGAGCCTCCCAGAGGCCTGGGCAGTGCAGGCAGAGGAGTCAGCCCGGGCACAGAGCCGGCCAGAGAGGGGCCCCGAAGGAATCTGGAGAGTGACCAGCACACTGGACTCTGCTGAATCTGAAGTGCGAGGGTGTTATTGCCTTCCTTCCCATCCATTCATTGTTACACTTGGAGCTTCTGTGATGTCTTCTGCGCTGTTCCAGGTGTTGGGGATGCAGCGATGCATGAAAGAAAACAGCCCGATGAGGACTGGGGGCCCCAGAGCTTACATTCTACTGAGGGGCAAGGTTAGATCATAAAGAGCAAGAGACGAAGGAGGGAAATACGTGCTCTACAGACGATTCCTATAGGGGGATGGTAAGGGCGGTGACAGGCTAACACTCAGTGGGGGACATTTATGCTGAGATGAAAGGTAATAGGAATTAGCCTGGGAGGTCATGGGCAGAATGTTCCAGGCAGACAGAACAGGAAGTATAGAGACCTGAGAGGTGGCTTCTGGGGCAGCGGAAATAGGACTGAGATGAGGGGGAGGGAAGGTGGGCAGGGACCAGGGCCCACTGCATAGATGTCTCTGTAGTGCAGGGGAGTGACACCAGGGAAGGGTGTAGACCTGGGGAGGAGACAGAGGGTGGATGGGGGTATACTGTGATGTGCTATCTACATAGATCTGTGTGGCTTCGAGACAGTGGAATGTGGGGTGCGGGAAGACGGGGCAGCGTTTTGGTGAGGGGCCTCACAGGGGTCTGCAGGGAGCCCTGGGGCTGGCACTGGGGTGGTCATCACAGAGGTGGAGGAGCAGGACTGATGGGGCTGTGTTTGACTGTTGTGGGGTCTGAGAAGAGGAATGAAGGAGGACTCAGAACTTTTATGATCACACGTATATTATCTGCGGTACTTTAAGAAAATCATAGTAAAATCTTTGCAGGGAAATCCGGAAAAAAAATCAGCTGTGTGTGGATGTAGTACACTGAGTGAAAAGCTTTTTTCGAAGGAATAGAGAGGGGAGTAGTCATGTCCATTTGGACGTCCATGAGGTTTCGACCATCCATGAAGGCCCTGGGGATCAGAGGGTCTCACCTCTTAGGCGCTCCTACAACAGGGGCTCCCAGGGCAGCTCCAGGAGGGGCTCGAGGGCAGGGTGAGAGTTCCCAAGGTTGATGAGTCCACTGCCTTAGTGGAGCCGATATGATGCTACTCGTGGAGATGCCAAGATGAACACTCAATGGCCTGCAGCAGAGCGCAGAGCCAGTGGAAGAGAAAGACTCACGGACTATAAATGCTCATGGAGGTGGCGTGTGCACCCGCTGCTGGCGCTGTGCCCGGCTCTCGAACTGTCCCTGCAACAGGTTGGGTGTTGGGTGGGAGGTCAGGGAGGGTCTCTGGAGGACGTGGTCCTGAGCTGAATGCTGAAGGAGAAGGAGGAGTTATCCACGGTGCTTTACACACTTTCAGGGGCATATGAATCACTTGAAGATCTCGTTACAAAGCAGATCGTAATTCATAAGGTCCTGGGTGGGCCCGAGTCCCTGCACTGCTCCCAAGTGATGTCCATGCTGGGAATCCACATAGAATAACAAGGATCTTGAGATGAATGAGAGGAAAAGTGTAGGGAAGATAAAGAGGACAGTGCCATTTCTGGTCAGGGTTCTGCTCAGACACAGACAGGAAGGTACAAACAGCCTGGCAGAGCAGATGTACAACTTCTGCAGGAAATCTGCTCCCAATTATCCTCTCAAACGCTGCTAACTACATGGACGGATCCTGTCCCAAGTACACGACCTGTTTCAGAGAAGCATGAGGAACCACAGACTTGGGGTCGCTCTTGGGGAAGCCAGCCACGGAAGACTTGCTTTAGCTTCAGAATGCTCTAGTCAGTCCACAGCCCCCCACGTCCCCTCGCTTTCAGCCCAGACCTGGAAACCCCTCTTGACCTGTCCTTTTTCCTCACCGTCTACATCCAATGCATCAGGCAGTCCATAGATATTTCCCTCAAACTCCCTCTGTTCTCTTCTCTCCATCTCTGCCACCACCCTCCAGTATAAACCACCACTCTCTCTCTTCCCTGGGTCACTGTCACTCTGCTGACCGTCCTTCCTACTGGGCCCAGGTCACCATGCTTCCTCCCATCGACCTCCTCTCGGCAGACACAGCAGACTCTTTAACCCATGACCTGGGCAGGGCCAGAACAAAGCCAGGATTGGACGTGTCTGACCAAGGTGGGCCTGACTCCTGCTCTCACCCCCATGTCTCCTGCCTCTGGGTCACAGATGGCAAGGGTGGGCTCACATCCCACTGCTGTCTGGACAGCTCTGTTGGTGCTTGTTTTGTCCCTGGCATGTTATGGATAGCTCCCCTTTACACTCATAAAATGGCTCCAGTTACGACAAGAAATTAGATAGTCACAAAACCAATACCTTGCACTAGTTCAAACTTTTCCAAATAGTAGTGCAACATTTTAAAAAATATATAAGCTCATGAGAAAAATAGACAACATGATTTCAATCCAAATCTAAATGCAGCCTCGGACAGTTGAAGAATCATCACTATTTTGTCAATTTAGCCAGAGTGAGGACATCACGTTTTTGGTTCAGATGATTTCACATTCCTTCTTCCAGGCCAAATAGAAGCCATCTTTGTTTTGAGAAGCTCACAGTAAGAACTGAATGATATCAGGGATAACATAACACCAAATAGGTTGGATTAAAGTCAAGGCCTTTCCAACTTATTGAGGAACCAGAAGGGACTGCTCTTGAAAATCTTTTTGCAAGAGTCCAAGTAATGTAGATTTCAAAGATTGAAATCATCTTGTGAATTATAGATAAATAACGCCTATGTTTGTTCGACTCAGTTACAAGCACGTTTTGTGGGGAAGTAAGAGATTGAGTCACAAGGTAGAAGGTAAAGACATGAAGTTGCTATACCCAGAAAAGGGCTCCTAGAAAGACAACACAAAGAGAAAGACAGCACAGTAGTGATCTCCTTGTGCTGGGGCTCCTCCCTGCCAGGCTCTGATTCAGTGGCTCTTGGGTGGGGCCCAGACACCTGTATTTTAAATATATTAAATATGAATTAGTATCCTGGTTAGAAGCACAGCCCACTTTATTGATAAAGAAACCACAACAGCAAGCAATCTGCTCAGTATGACAATTAATTGAGATAAACCAGAAACTCAATTTCTCTACCATTTCTTTCAAGTGGAATAGAAAATTACTTAGTGGATATTTTTCAAGAGCTACACACACATACACACCCACGGTGAAAAGATGCTCAACGTCATTAGCTATCAGGGAAATGCAAATCAAAACTACAATGAGGTATCACCTCACTCCCGTCAGAATGGCTATAATTAACAAGACAGGAAACAACAAATGTTGGAGAGGATGTGGAGAGATGGGAACCCTCCTACACTGCTGATGGGAGTGCAAACTGGTGCAGCCACTATGGAAAGCAGTATGGAGTATCCTCAGAAAATTAAGGATAGATCTACCATATGATCCAGCTATTCCACTGCTGGGTATTTATCCAAAGAACTTGAAAACACAAAGGCATAAAGATACTTGCACCCCTGTGTTCACTGCGGCATTATACACAATAGCCAAGACTTGGAAGCAACCTAGGTGCCCATCAAGGGACGAATGGATAAAGAAGACGTGGTATTTATACACGATGGAATACTGCTCAGCCATAAGAAATGACGAAATCCAGCCATTTGTGACAACATGGGTGGACCTTGAGGGTATTATGCTGAGTGAAATAAGTCAGAGGGAGAAAGTCAAATACCATATGATCTCACTCATAAGTAGAAGATAAAAATGACGAAAAAAAAAAAACACATAGCATTGGAGATTGGACTGGTGGTTACCATTGGGGAAGCGGGGAAGGGGGAGGGCAAAAGGGGTGATTAGGCTCACATGTGAGGAGATGCACTATAATTAGTGTTCGGGTGGTGAACATGATGTAATGTATCCAGAATTTGAAATATGATGTACATCCGAAAAAAATAAAAATTAAAAAAAAAAAAGGAATTCAATAATTTGGATAGTGTGTCCATAAAGTTGCTTTGAGATTATTGAGGAAAACTGTTGTAGAAATATAATGTGGTGATTTCATTATAATAATATTAGTCTCAAACTGGGAAAAAGTAGCCGATGAATAACAATAATTCTTTTCCAGTTAACAAATTTGTACCCTATTTTATCAAGTTCTAAGAAGTACAGCTGCCTTTTGGAGATAGTCTTGATCCAGCATTTAAATTTGGCAGTGTCATAATAGTGTTTCATGGTTTAAAACTGAGAAAGTAAGGAGATGTCATGCATTTAGCAGATTCTTTAAATTATTATGCTATATTGCTGATAAGAAATGAAATCTTTCATGTATTTTTAATTCTTGAAAGGAGTGGTAAAACGTGGGAAGGAAAGATGTATATTCAGACACAGGCCTCCTTTGAAAACACTACCTGCGCGCTGAAGGCATGTGGAGTATTGGAGTGATCAGAGTCTGAGGAAGTTTTCAAGGCAATGTTCTAGATACAAAAACTCTTTTTGAACATTTTCTTAACTTTATGTGAAATATATTTTTATTTGAAAGTTGACCATGGCTTAACTAATTCTTCAAATATGGCAGGAGTTTTTATTTTTTTTAATTCCTTGTTTTCTTTTTTAAGTAAAAAGTCTATTACAGACAGGACTATAGCATAGACAGAGCCTGGCTAATTTTAAGTGTGTCATCTATTGGTTGTAGTACTGACAAAACATCTGTATTTTGACGTGAAAGTCTCTAATGCTAAATACATATGATTACTTGTATAAGCTAGAATATAACTGTTTATGACTGGGCGTCTCTTTTAGAAGGAATAAAATACATGTGTTTTTAATGACTAGAAAAATTTAGCTTTTAAACTAAAATATCCCATAGAAGTTACATTTGGGGCTTGTGGGGAAATTTTCATTTATTCATACCTGGGTACATCAGAAGATAAAGTAAAGTACGTCACTTGATTTGAAGAACATATATTTTTGAACCTTCACTTAATATTCAAGAAGTTGTTACATTTTCACTAGTTAGTAGGACAATGATTGGCCTTTATTGCATTTTCACCTTCCATTTTTGAGAGAAAAAAAAGAAACATTTCAAGGAAAGCTTGTATTCTGTATCATAGAGAATTAAGAAGTGGTGTACCTGGTGTTTGATATTGTTTTGGTAACATTCTATACTGTAATTTAATACTCTGTTGAATTCTGGGAAAAAGCCCAAATCATTTAGAGTATTAACAACACTTTTAGGTACTTTTTTTCATTACTTGGATTTCCTGTCCAGATTGGATATTGTGAATTGTCAGATGAGTGCCTCCCACCTCCAGCTTAAATTGGAAATAAAATTGTGTTGGAGTTTGGCAGTAAAAAATGCAAATGCAAGGAGGTAGCAATGCAGGATACTAAGATATCGTAGGTGAACTTAATAGTCAGAGGAGAGATTCTTCGAAGTTTTTGTGTGATGGCAAACTCTGTCATAGACATGACCATACCAGGCTTTTGCCCACTTGAAATTAAATAGTAATATTCTTTCTTTCATGATCATTAAATTCTTTTGAACTTTTTTAAAACAGGAAAGAAACAGTATATGCCCACCAGAACGAGATGTGCTACAATTGAGCAATCAAAGAATGGATCAAAAGATAAGAGGGATTTGGGTAGGTAATTTTAGCACAGAAAATAATGCCACATATTGGCTTAAGTTTTAGAGAAGTTGATATAACACATTGGAATAAGTGTTAAGTGTTACCAATTTAGAATCAGTTTATTTGGTAAGGATTGCATAGAAAGTGAGAAAAATGTTGAAGTTCTGTCCTAGAACTCTGCTCTTAGTTATGTTGCTTGGCCAGCCTAAAAGTGATCTAAAGGACAAGTGACAGATCCAGGTCTAGTGCTCTCATCTCTGCTGAGGGCAGATCACGTATGTTCAGCAGTTTAGGAGTTTATTAACTGAACCCTGGTATTTTTCCCACCCCCCACATTTGTTAAACAAGTAACTTCAGATAGAAAAAAATTAATGCCATGAAAGTTAAATCTCTTTTTCCGTAGAGATTTCTAATGTAGAAAACTGTTTTGATGATTCACTGAAAGTTAAGGTTAAGCTTAAAAATGAGATTCTACAATGCTCTGAAAGTTACTTGTAAATGATTGCATGCAATTAGGCTTACATTGTATTACAATGTTCTGTAGAATGACTTGTATAACTTTGTGAGTTTTCTTTAATTTTAGGGAAGAAGGGTAGCCATGGACCTTTGTACTTTTTGTTGACTCATATAGAATGTTAACTTTAATTTTTTTTCACAATTTTAGTTTGAAAACATAGTAAAGTTGATGACAGAATTCCCAAATGGCTCCTTTGCTATTCACTTTCCCTTCTTACCAATGCTGCCATTATAATTTGAGCAGGAATTATTAAAAACAGAACAAGACCATTTGGAGCTGAGCTGTTCAACATAGTTGCCAACGGGCACATGTGACAACTTAGATTTAAATACAAATTAAAATTAAATAATATTAAAATTCAGTTCCTATGTTGCACTAGACACATTTTAAATGCTCAGTAGTAGGCAGATGTGGCTAGTGGTCACCCTACTGGACAGCGCAGATAATAGTACATTTCCATCATCATAGAAAGTTCTAGTGGAGAGCACTGTTTTAGAGAATCTGAGTTCCGCAGTAAGAAGATTAGAAAAGTGGGAACATCTTAAGAGAGCTGACTGAGGGCAGAGGAGGATGGGAGAGTCAGGTAGGAAACACAATTTACATTATTTATGTCTTCTTGATTTTAAGTATTCTTTTAACGTGATACCTTATTCTATTTGTCCTTTGACTTACTAGAAAAAATTTTATATGGATAAAGCCTATGTTCTTAAGTCTTCTAGTTAGTGCCACTATGAAGATGACTCACTAATTTTTATCTCTATTCCATAGTCTAGATATCAACCTTTATTTGCTTAACAAATATTTATTGATTGCCTAATATGTATTAGATAGGTTTTTAGGCCATTAGAAAAAACACAAAGTGTCAGTTTACATAGGGGGAAGACAGACAGTAAGCAATAAATAAATAATGTCAGGCAGTGGTAAGTTCATGAAGAACAAGAGAGCAAGGTCAAGGGACAGATGGTGACAGGGGTGCGGTTGTAGGTCAGGCATGGGATATGCTATTTTAGATAGAGGATCCGTCAGGGAATGTTTCTTGGATGAGGTCACATTTATACAGATACCTGAGTGAAGTGAGGGAGGGAAGCGCGTGGATGTCTGAGGGAAATGCATCCCAGGCTGGGGCCTCCAGGCAGGAGTATATTTGGCTCAGGAGATGAATAGGGAGGACGTCACTGTGGCTGAAGCAGAATGAGTGAGGGCGAGAATGGTAGTATTCTCCCTTCTCAGCTCCTGCTGACCATCCCTATGTTCGTATTTGCCTTTCTCTCTTAAGGGCATCCCCATCCTTCTGGGGACCCAGTGATTTTATTTTGTATTAAAGGTTTTGTTTTTTTTACTGCTCTTCCTAATCTCCCAAGACAGCCATTTAGTCTGCAGTTCTATGAGTTTTTGTCTGCGTACTTTTCCTTTAGTTGCTCCTGCCCTGATACATATTCTTACTACAACTCTTCTCCAACTGTTGTTCAACACTTAACCTCCTCACTCCCAAAACAGAGTTCTTTCTGCTCATATCATTCCCCTGCCTAGAGATCTTCGCTGGTGGTAAATATAAATGTGGTTATATAAAAAAGTGTTTCCCCTATGCCTAGGCTTATGTAAATAAGGAAAGCAAGGAAAATCACTTTCTTCTAAAGTCAAAATCTCTGCATATATTGTAGTTCAATTAGATTATGGGCTAAGTGGATTTCTTTTGAACTAACTTGGAAGGCTTTTGTCATTTCATACACTGTCTTCATGGGAAAATGAGTTATGAGTTGTAAACAATGCATACAGTTAAAGTCTGCTTCATTGACCAGTTGATGATTGCCTGTATTTCGGATTTAGCAGAAAAATGTTTGGTAGTTGGTATTTAAGTTTTACTCAAATGCTAACTCTTTGGAATGTACAAGATTTTTTTAGGTTGAGTGTTATGTTTTGGTATATATACTTGTGACCTTACAGAAAAAATGTTTTAATTTGAGCAGTCTTGAACATGTTGAAGATTCCTGTTCATAGGCTTTTGTAATGTGTGATTTTCTACACTGGTATCCAACTAACACTAACATGCTTGTGCCCTTGAGTTGTGTTCACACTAATACTAGAGGGAGGGTTGGTTAAAACAAAGTTTGAGTGTTTTGCCAAGGTCCTCGCTTGGTACAGATATAAAAATATTTATAATACTTTGGTATTTGGATGGGATTTTTACATAGGCTAAACTTTTATTTAGTTTGGCCAATTAGAAATTGTTTACGCCAAGTTTATTCTATGTTCCTTTTTGAGTGTGAGCGTATAAGAAAATCACAGAGGGCTAGTTTTCATTGTGAAATTGATAGTTCATTACGTGTTTTTGGAAGTCATTCCCCTAACTCCAGAAAAAGAAGAAATTCAGGTTTTACCATTCTAGTGAAATAACATTTTATTTTCTTAATATCTGGTTTTAAAATCATATCTGTATTTAGTATGCGAGTAAGTTATAATAGTCTTTCACGATTGCTGTATTGTTCTAAAATATCTTCTGGAAAGAAGAGGATTTATGGAGTAATGGGAACATCCTGGAAAAAATTATGATAATTATAGTGAAGCTACAAATAATAAATAAACTTTCTCCACTGCTTAAAGGAAAAAGTCTCAGCTTTTCAGTTAAGGACCAATAACTTCTCGCCAACCAACCTTTCTAGCATCAAAGGCTACTATTGCTTGTTTCTTCCTCTGCCCTCACTCAATACTTCTGACACCAGATATGTGAGTTTTTACCCCACACCCGACCAATTTTCTGATACCAGCTGAGTGTCCTGCAGTTCAGTTCAATTCTGACACTACCTGGAGTTGGTATCGGATCCCACAGGTTAAGGGCTCAGTTGCACACAACTGCCTCCACCTAAGATGCCAGTTACAAGTAATGGGTTCCCAGGTTACTCACACTTCTCTCTGACTGGGCTACAAATTGAGGGTTCCCATGACCCCCTCCTCAAGTTTGATAATTTGTTACAGTCGCTCACAGAGCTCAGGGAAACACATTTACCCGTTTATTATATAGTAAAGAATATGATAACGGATACAGATGGATAGCCAGATGAAGAGATGCATAGGGCAAGGTCTGGAAGGGTCCTGAGTGCAGGAGCCTCCGTCTCATGGATTTGGGGTACGCCACCCTCCCACCATGTGGATATGTCACTAACCCAGGAGCTCTCGGAGCCCTGTACTTCAGGGATTTCTATGGAGACTTCATCAGGTGGGCTTGATTGATTATTAATTTAATTTCCAGCCTCTCTCTCCTTCCCAGAGGATGGGAGATGAGGCTCAAAGTTCCAAGCTTCTAATCATGGTTTGGTTTTTCTGGTGATCAGTGCCCACCCTGAAGCTATACAGGAGGCCACCAAGAGTCGTCTCATTAGAACAAAAGATGCTCCTATCACCCAGGAAGTTCCAAGTGATTTAGAAGCTCTGTGTCAGGATCCAGGGTCAAAGACCGAAGATGCTAGAAGCGTCTTTATGGCTTACCTTGCTCTTTGAATGGATTGTTTACCTATGCATGATTTTGTAATACTGTGCATTGGTAATTTGGAAAAGATTTCCTTCCAAATCTTGGAAGAACGTCTGCATCATAAAACAAATTAAAATTGTCAATATCACCTGATTTCACCAGAAATCCTTTAAGTATTGGGGAAATATCAAGCTCATAATGGTAGAAACAAGTTTTCCAAAATTCTGATTTTTGCTTGAAAATTCTGTGTTAGTCATTGTCAACAAATGCTGTCATTCATTCTCCCTCATGTGACAGGTTCACTTTATTTTCGAGAAAACATCTGTCAAATACTCAAGTCTGCATAATCATAGCTTGTGGTTTGTCAGTTGTTCTTTCAAGTAAAAATAGTGTTCCATGAAAAAAAATCAGTTCAGTTTGCAACTCAAGCGTTGCACTTGTGTTTTTTCTTTAGCAACAGTGTGCTTTGGATATACAGCAGAAGTACTGTGCATACTTCTTATTTGTCATGTAGAATTAAAAGAAAATTTAAATCAGTATTTGAGATTTAATAAAATTGATTTTTCCCTTTTTATCAAGGACTTAAGAGAAACTGGCTTTTTCTGTTTTGAGTAACGAGTGTGCCTATTTGTGAGTAATAACAATGAATTGCTCACACAACTTGGTGCCACTGCCTTGATTTGTGTGCTAAGATGCAGCAGTTTAATGCATTGTTGTTTCGTATCATCAGTGCCAATATGACCACGGTAGAAAAGGCAGATGACACCTTAGTATTATTATGAGAATATATTTTACTTAAGGACCTCCTTTCCCTCCTAGGGCCATAGGGGATCCCTGAGGATCCATGGACTCCACTTGGAGAACTGCTACTATGGAGGAAAGCCACTGGATTTAATAGAAGACTTAAATTTGAAGTCTCGCCGCCATTTTTTATTCTTATGATGATATACTTCATTTCTCACAATGTCAGTTATCTGTCTCTTGTATCAGATAGAGTTAAAAATATCTTGCCTTGTGTTTTGCTTTTGTGTTGCTTGAGTTACAATTGATAAATTATGAAAAAGCTCTAAGTTTAAGTTGTTGCTATTTCTGAGTGAGTTTCTGCCTTAGCTGGTTTGGTTTACTTGTCAGTCACGAAACAGTAAACACTCTAGATAGTTTCATAGAAGAAATTTAATCCAGAGGATTAGGTTCTTAAAGAAATCACTGGAAGCACTGGAGAGAGGATCTCTAGCTCAGCTTTCAGAAATGACTCCTGGATTCTTGTGGGACTCGCCAGCCAGGGAAGCTCTCCCTCTGCCACAATCAGGAGGGTAGTGAGTGAGTGAATCAGGAGGCTGCCTCTGGGACTCCTGGGTTCAAGAACATGCTTCTGTAGCTGCAGCCCAGAGAAGAATAAGCATCCAAGATTAAGTAACTGCCGCTGAGCTCTGCCCGGACTTTGGAATGCAGAGTCTAGTTGCCGCTTCTACTCTTATCTCTTGACATCCCTGAAGCTGGAAATTGGACACTGGAATGCCACTGTGGAACAACCCACATCTCTTCAGTCATGCTGGAGAGAACAGCCAAAAGCAGCAGGAGTAGGGCTTCCCCCTCACTCTGCCTTCCAAAGCTCCTGTTAGTGCATCCAGTTGGTGGAACCTAAATTTTATCCAGAACCTTAACTGCACGTGAATTGGGAAGATAGATTTGTTTGTATCTTTTAATCTTTCCAGCTTCTATCGTTGAATAAAGCATACTTGGAGGATGAGAGAATGGAGTCTGAGGGCTAATTGATCATATCCCCAAAACCTGTTTTTCTGCTGCTTGGTGATTTTCAAATTGTTTCCCTTACTTCCATTATTCTCTCTTTTCTCACCTCTATTCTAGTCATTATTTAATGACCAAGGTGGTTCTCATTTTCATAAGGCCATTTCATCCCTCTCTAGTCCTGACTTCTGCTTCATCAATATTTAAGTTGGATTGGATAGTTATACCCCGGTGACACCCATGTTCAGCCGTGGTCGACCTGTACTTAGGTCTTGTAAGCCGGACTCAGAAAGCCTTTGGCCTGCTGATAGATCTAGGCATGCTCCATCATTTCAGTTACCTTGCTATGTGTTCTACATTTTACTTGACTGAATTTTTTTGGACCCTACTTACTACATTTTTGTGAGGTTTTATTATACTTTCTAAGAACATTAAAAAAAAAAATCTTCCATGGCCAACTATTATTTCTAATATTTTTAATATCCTTGTAAGCTACCCTTTGGAGAAAAAGTGTGGATAACAATAGAAATAGGCCAATATATATTATTTATTTCTTATTAAGTGTGGAATATTCTTTTCTAGCCTCTGTATGTAACCCTATAGCTAGATGGTAAAATGCAAGCATCTTATCTCCCATCACCTACTCCTTTTTGTTTGTCTCCCTTTTATAAAATTCTAGGATTACAATGAAAAAAAATTAGTTTTTAACATGTCTCAAATACAAATAAACGAAAGGAATACAAAACTTGTCCAAAATACCCAGAAGCAAAATCCCAACCACACAAAGATAAGGTAATAACAGATATGGTTTTTTCTTTCTCATCATATTGTTTTATAATCCCCTACTTGGCAACATATTATGGTTCTTACCATTGTTTAAACAATAATGTGAGTATTATTGGCATCTTTTGGGTTAAGGAAATTGATGAATATCTACTGGGAAATTGGTTAAAAAGTGTTTTTTCTGTAGGTGGTAATAGTTGTAGCCTTTATTCTTTGGAAAAAGAATACTTATAGCATCAAAACTATTTTCTTTGCTTAGTGTATTTCTTTTTGTGAAATGCAAACTTTTTTTAAATTAAAATTATTTAGTAAACTGAATGATTATTAAATAATTCAGATGGTAGAGAAGTGTTTGAAATAGAAAGTGAGGGATCCTTACACTTCCTCCTCCATAACCCTCTTCATCAGACTTAGCCACTGTTAACAATTTGGCACGTTCTTCCAGACTTTAAAACAATGTGGATATGAACGTATATGTATCTGCGGTCAGTTAGTTTCTGGAACATGATTTTTGGGAGCTCAGTTGTTAGTTGTTGTACTTTGACAGACAGCGTCTAGGGGGTCGTGTGGAGGAACTGTGACGTGTGGACATTTGGATTAACTTCCAAAAGCGGAAATGCAAGTGTTTAATTACGTTAATTTCAAATTGTTTTGGTAAAGAAATTTTTTAGCAGTCTTTCTGCTTATTATATACTTTTAATCAGGGACTTCATAGTAAATATTGTTTCCTCTGTAATGAAAAATATTTATGCCCTTATTGCTTTTAGCTATATTTCACAGAGAGGAACAGTGTTTCGAAGTATGTTCCATTTAAAATGTTCGTATTCTCTTCAGAAAGGATCTTATAGAGAATTGTGTTGGTGCTGACTTTGGTTTGAAAGGGTATAGTGGGTGTAAAATCTCCATGATAAGAATTACCTTTCATTCTGTTTGACTTTCCATTTTGAGACAGTTAGTTTTGCTTTTCAGATGTGATTGATCTCACTGGAGATGATGAAGATGATCTTCAGAGAGCAATTGCCTTGAGTTTGGCGGAATCAAACAGGGCGTTCAGGGAGACTGGAATGACTGATGAGGAGCAAGCCATTAGCAGGTAAAAACCTAATTTATATAAAGTGGATATAAGTTCTATTTATAATAGAAATAATAATTGGCTTTAATTAATTTCAAGAGGCACAAAATATACTTTGTTATTCTAAATAAATTATGAATATATTTCAGTATTTTTTTTATATTTTATGTAACCAAAATTTTCATTTTCTAGTTCCAATTGCGTTTGAAGCTTAGATTTTTAGGACTTTGGAGTGGCATTATGGGCACTAAATTTAGGTGTATGTTTCAATGTTTCTCTGATTTTTTTTTTCCTCCTAATCCCTTTTGGATACATCGTCCAATTCAATTTATAGTCTTTTATAGAAGGCGTCTGCAGACATTTTCCTGTAAAAGGCCAATGGTAAATATTTTAGGCTTTGTTGACCATATGGTTTCTGTTGCAGTTACTCAGTCTGGTGTTGTAGTAGAAAAGCAGTTATAGATAATACATTATTTAATGAGTGTGGCTGTGGTCCAGTAAATCCTGATTTACAAAAATAGGCTGCCAGCTGGATTTGGTCCATGGGCTGCAGTTTACCAACCTCTGATCTATAATATGGTAGTATGTTTATAGGGGTTTTTTTTTTTTTTAAAGAATTAGGCAAGATTCTAAGAGATGTGATAAAATGCATCTTTTGATTTAATAAGGAAAACTTTTTAGTTTAAAGCAATTTGATCTACTGAAGGATCAAATAAATAAATTTGATTTTATCACAAAAGAATGTTGACTAAAAAAAACTTTAAATTATAACTAGCTGCAGTCATGTGCTGCATAATGAAATTGTGGTCAATGATGGACCGCATATATGATGGTGGTCCCATCAGATTAGTACCATATACCCTAGGTGTGTAGGAGGCTATACCATCTAGGTTTGTGTAAGTACTGTCTAGGATGCTCACACGATGGCGAAATCACCTAATGATGCATTTTTCAGAATGTATCCCTGTCGTTAAGTGACGCATGACTGTGTAATCTTCTAAACAACTCTTTGCAAGCAGTGATAACTCTGTCTTACTGAAGAAGAAATATATCTTTTAAGAGGTTAAATGATTGTCCAAAGGTACGCAGCTAAGATGGGTCTTACGACTCCAGTGTTCTTTTCTCTGTCGCAGAGTTGTTTGGTAGCAGAATGTGCCAGCTTCCTCACATAATTTCCCTTGGCACAGTATCAATAGTATATTTCTTTCTAAGTAATCTGAGATTACTGTATCGTAGGAGTTGTCTCAAAATGCTATGTTTAGCAAAGGCACATAATTTTTATTAGTAATACTTTTTAATGTTTTTAAATGATACTTCGGAAAGTACTTTTTAAGACATTATTTTAAGATGGAAAGACAATTAAAATTCATTATTCTCTTTCATTGCAGTTAATAGTATTTAACACCAGTAATTTTAAATGAAAGCCAAAAATACATAAACTATCTTTAGACATTTTAGTTAGGCTTATTTTGTAAAGGATTTGGAGAAATTATAAAATTAGGTTTTGTCTTAAAGAAATAGATTGGAATGAAATAATTATCTTGAATATTATAAAACTTGACAGTACTTCAGCTTTGTTGAGAAATATTTGAATCATGAAATACATGAGTTGGATTTCATATTTAAGGGGAATGATCTATTATGTAAAAAAGAGGTAAAACAGAATATATACTGTGTTACAAATATTATTTTAAAGAGTGTACTTTTTATGAATTTATAGTAGTATATAAATTTTAAAAACTCTGGAAGCTTATATACCAAATGGTATCAGTAGTTTTCTATTATGTGTTTTCTAATTAAAAGAACATGTACTAATTAATTAGATAATAAACAGTAGAAATAACTTAAAAGTTAAGGGATTAAAACTATTCCTAATCTGTTACTAAGTTCAATGTATATGTTATATATTGTTTTAGATACTTATTTTTGTCCAAATGGAAAAGAAAATAAGATAATGCTCTTTTTTATTCTTGGTCTTTTACATTTTAATGTACTTTTAAAATAGTATATATTTTATAAATACTTTTATTGTAGATAACATTACAGAGATTTGGCATAGTGTAATATGCTGTAAAATTTTACATAAAATTATACTCTGTGGAAGTAAAAAGTCATATTAATTTACTGTTGCTAAATGTTATTTTTTTGTTATGTGTAAGTTTTATAATTTACAGTTAACAGTGTCAAATGCAAAATAGGCAGTTAATAAGCACATATGTAAATCACATTGTATCAGTAAAAAGGAAATGTCAGGATTCTAGCTAAACATTTAGCAAAGATGTGTTTGTTTCTATGGGTTTTATTAAGGCTTGGAAGTCTAAATTCGAAAGGGAAAATGATGCAAATTATATATCATGCTTAAAAGTAAATTTAACTACTTGTTCGTTACCCAAGTTCATATGACAAAATCTTGCCAAAATAAAATCCTAGAATCATCTGACTGTGGTTATATTTCAATAGATATACTTTAATATGAATTCACACAATTGGAATACTACATTATTATGTATAATTAGATGAGATAAAGCCTATCTTTTTATATCTTACAATCCTGTGTTTAGGCATTCATAAATTTCATGGTAAAATTTTTTAAGTTGAACATCTTGGAAGTGTAATTCTTAATATAATTACTCCTTAATGTCTGCATTGGATGTATTATATTATAGTTCTCTCTTGGTTGTCATTGCTTAGATAGAGAACAAGTAGAGTATGGTTAGTTGAAATTTACTAATGAGCTACATTGGGACTGGTTTGTGTCTCTGGCATATTTCTTGTGAAAATGGCTTGCCTCGTGAAATGACTTTGAACTAGCTGGATAGAAGGTAGGGCTAGGTTCTAGTTAAAACCGTTACAAAAAACACATCTCCAACTATTTCAAGAAATATAGTAGACTAAGACACATTTTCTAGTGGAAACAACCAGAATTTTGTGTTGTTTCTGTTGGATATAAAATATTGTAAAATTTTACTGAAATCAGGGTGAAAGCAGGAACCCAAAGAAGTAAGTTCAGCACACTGAAAGTCAGTTTTTGACATGATAATATTTGCTTGTATATAAATTGGCTTATGTGTATAAACTTCAGTTATGATATCCTTGTTGAACGTGGAAGAAATAAGTCAAAGAACATTGTGTATGGTAAGGAACTTTAATAGGAGATCTTGCCCCTTATTAAGTTGTTTGTCAAAGGGTGACATATTCACAATAAGGGTAAATCAGAAGTATCCCCCTCTTTCAGAACTCCTAGAGCACTACAAAGATGGTTACCTTGGCTCTGAAGGGTGCTGTTGGAGGTGATGAGACTTGCCCCTGAGAAGTTGTACCATGTTTCGCAGCTAATTTGTGTCACTTCAATGGTCCAATAAATACCGACTTGGGAATTTAGTTTTAAATGGTGTTGGATTTGTGTTGTCCATAGGTCCTGGCAGAATCAAAAATGCGTTCTCTCTCTAGGAAGTTGTCTTTATCCTTGGCCTCAAAGAATCCCCTTCAGTAACTTTAGAAGTTCTGCAAGTTCCACTAGTCAAAATTACCAAGCATAATTGGAAAAAAGTCACTGTGAGAATCAGCAAAAATAATAGGCAGCAAAAATGCGCTCATGTGTTTAGATATGGTGATCGATAGAACTATACTTTAGCTTTTAAAGGAGACAAGAAATGCTTGAAAATATGACCTGACAAATTTGAAAAAGAACTGAAAATATATTCTGAAAATGAAAACCAGAATTACTGTAGTAAAACAAAATGTACAGGACCTAGGTTTAATAGCAGATTGGATGTAGTTAAAGGACATATTAGGAGACTGGAAGATATATGAGGAAAAATTATCCAACTTCTAAGACAGCTAAAAAGATGGAAAATATGGAGAAGAAAGTGAGTAGGTCTAACACACATTAATTGGTGTTACACACGAGGAGAGGAGAGAGTGGGTTAGTCAAAATTTAAAGAGAGAATCACTGAGAATTTTTCAGAAGTGAAAAGATAACCTGTAATTTCATGAGGCCCAACAAATGGCAGTCAGGAAAATTAAAAGAAACCGTTACGCAGATTCATTATAGTGTTAGTCCAGAGCACTTAAGACTGAGAAAATCTTGGGCCAGCCCTGGTGGCCTAGGGGTTAATTTTGGTGTGCTCCTCTGTGGCGGCCTGAGTTCAATTCCCAGCTGTGAACCTACATCACTCCTCTGTCAGTGGCCATGCTGTGGTGGAGGCTTACATACAAAAAGAAGAAGATTGGCGACAGACTTTAGCCCAGGGTGAATCTTCCACAGCAGAAAAGAAGAAAAAAAGGAAAAGACTAAGAAAATCTTAAAAGTTTTCAGAGAAGAAAGGTGGAAGTATCCTAAAGTTAGTGACAAATGAAACAAATTGACGCAGCAATAAGACACATGAAAATAAGAAAATGATTTTCAAAAATGAATGGAAAGAAAATAACTGCCAGAATTTTATACTCTGAAACTGTGTGGGGTAGTCTCACCAAGGCACTTTTCTTTGTGATTAAGGTTTCAAGGGCAGTTCTGAAAGACAAAGATTATTACTATCCCTCCTGTTTCCATGTTTCCTACACCCCTAGACGTGGGGTGCTTATATTGCCTCCACTGCCACAAAATCTGTGTGTCCCAGTAATTTTACCTTTTTTCCCAGTAATTTCCTACTTGTACCTGACTTTTCCTCCAGAAGGGCAGGTACAAGAGGAACAAAGACATTTTTATAAAATTAACACGGACTCGTTGTGCCTCCCACTTTGCCACTGTAGGGGAACTAGGTGAGCAGTGTACTCAACCAAATAATGGTTATCTTTGCATTCTAAGACCATTCAGTTCAACACAGAAATCCAGGTATCTGAACTGGAGTTAAGTCTGGGAGCCTCCTGGAGGGTTTACCAACCAGGACAGCCTAGAGTTGCCCTTTGGAGAAAGAAAAGAGTATCATATCCAGGAATGGTTAGGGTAGAATTCTGAATTTTTAAGTTGGTCTCCAAAGCTCCTCTCATTTTCATTCTGATCATTACCTGGGAAGCAGCTGTGAGGGGGAGCTGCCCTAAGAATATGTGTGGAACAGGAGTAAGTGAGGGAGGCAATTACAGCCTTTTTAAAGTTGATTTATGAGGAGAATTCTAATGCTCAACAATACCAGTTGTCTGGATGATAGGGAGCATAGGAGGTCCATTGACTGCTTTGACTATCATTCCTTTTTGAGTGTTTTTTATGGTAAGAGGTACACCAGTGTCAGATTACAAGTGGTCTGGAATGGTTGAAAATATGAAGCATATTAGTTCTAAGGGCCAGAGTTGCCTGATCAGACTGGAACAGCACGAGTGTCACTTGAAAAAGTGTCAACAACACTGAAGTACCACTGATAGTCCTAAGAAGGATTGGGGCAGGAGGGGGCTGTTCAAAGGTTTGATATAGTCAGTCTGCCAGGAGTGGGCAGCCACACCCCATGCAATGTGGCCTCCTTCACCATGAGAGAAACAGGTCAACTTTTGGCAGGAGTCACATGTCTGACATGCAGTGGTAGCTTCTATGTTAGAAACAGAGAGTCCCTTAAATGGTACTTAGTATATGATTGTGGACATGTTGCTGTGGTGGATGTGATGATAGATTGAAGCAATGGTGGCGATCTGGGTAGTGCAAGCTCGAAAGTCATCTCATTAGAGAACAGGCACCGCTGTATATCCATCACAATGGCTAAAATTAAAAAGACTGACAATACCAAGTGTTGAGCATGTAGAGCAACTGGAACTGTCATAGACTGTTGGTAGGAATGAATAATGGCATAACCACTTTGGGAAACTGGGAATTTCTAATGAATTTCAACACATACTGTGCTAGGACTTAGCATTTCCACTCCTAGGTGTGGACCCTTGAGAAAGGAGTGTAGAGTAGCTTTATTGATAATAACTAAAAACTGAGCGACCAAATATAAGAACAGAATAGTAAACAATGGGTGGTATATTCACACAATGGAATAGTAAGCAATATAATGGAAAACATTTTCCTGGTACTGGCAAAAATGTGGAGGAATCCTCAAAGCAAAATGCTGAGTGAAAGAAACTTGACATAAAAGAGTAACTGCTGTGTGATTCCGTTTACGTGATGTTTAAGGACAGGCAGAACTAATTTATGGTGATAGAAGTCAGGATGGTGATTATTGAGGGATGGAGAAGACGGCACTGTTGGCTGAAAAAGGGCATGAGAGGCTTTGCTGGAATAATGGAAATTTTCTATATTTTCGTCTGTGGTGGTCACATGGGTGTATACATACCTAGAAAAATTTCACTGAACTGTCCATTTAAGATTTCTATATCTTATTATATGTAAATTATCCCTAAAGTACTGCTACCAAGAAAAAAAGAACATTTAGCTATGTTGATTAATAATCAATATAAAAAAATTATATTTCTATGCATAAGAAAGAATGAGAAAGTGAAATTTTAAAAGCTACCATTTAAAACACATAAAACTATTAAAGACCAGGAATAAATCTAATAAGAAATGTGCAAATACTCCAAGAAAATTGTTAAATATCATTGAGACACATTAATGAATATGTAATGATTGGAAATATAGTCTATTTCACAAATTGGAGGACCGAACGTTGTAAAACTGATCAGTTCTCCTTAAATTGACTTACAGTTTAGTGTGATCTAATCAAAATACCAATAGGTTTTTTTTTTTTTCTTTTAAGACTGGCACCTGTGCCAACATCTGTTGCCAGTCTTTTTTTCCTTCCCCCAAAACCTCTAGTGCATGGTTGTATATTCTAGTTGTGGCACGTGGGACACCGTCTCAGCATGGCCTGATGAGTGGTGCCGTGTCCTTGCCCAGGATCCGAACTGGCGAAACCCTGGGCTGCTAAAGTGGAGCGCGGGAACTTAACCACTCAGCCCCAGGCCAGGTCCCGCAATAGGTTTTTTTGAAGGCAGTCAACAAGATGATTCCCTCCACTCTCTTTCTCTCCTTCTCTCCCTCACTTCCTGCTTTTTTCTTTTCTTTTTGGATGATCTATACAGCTTAAATGATAATGCTTGTTTTCCAGTGAGTATGCTGCTTCCCCAAAATGGACTTAGATAATCTAAAGTGGAATGTTTTCAAGATTACTGCTATAATTCGGTTTAAATAACAGTAGAAAACAAAGTAAAACAAGCAAACCCTCCCCCCCCCCAATCACTGCAATAAAATTTCACTGGGAAGGTGAACATTTACCCTAAGTTCTCTGAACATTCAGTATGGGAGAAAAAGAGACACAAAACATTTTGTCGTCTTTTTCTATTGCTGAATGCCATGGTCATGACCAGTGTTGGGAAGATAAGAAAGCAGGTGATGTGTAGGGGGTTTGGTTTTTGATTGTGGCTTTTGGGGTTGCCTCTCTGGGCATTTTGTTATAAGCTGTTTCTGAGCTCTCTGAGATTTGCATTGTTTTTTGTTTTTCCTTTTTTTTCTTTCTCTCTCCTGGCAGCTTTAATGCCTAGAATATAGTTATTGCATACTCTTTACTAGTTTAAAGCCTGGCTGGTATCACTGGCTTTAGTCTGGTGAGTCCAGGGAAGGGACCCTTATGTAGAAATTGGCGTTATAGAAAGTTTATGTTCATTAAACCAGTACTGGACTATAGAAGGGGTCAAGGGCTTGGGAATAGAGTAATATTTAGCTGGAGATGGGCTTTAGCTAAAAAATAAGAGAGGTATAGCATCATCTAACATCTTAATCATCCATTTACTTTAAACACTCGTTTAGCCCCTATATTTATCATGTAAGCTCTAGCGAAGAAACAGATCTGTGTTTCTACCCTCCACATGCTAATGGGAGAGACTGAGTAATTAATAAATATTTTTGGTGCAGTGTAATAGATGTGTTTGTAAAGTCCTTCATGATCCTGGAGGAGGCGGTAGGAGGAAACCCACTGAAGCATGTTGTAAGTCCCCGGTGATACAAAACTGAATGAGTTGTAAGCTCTAAATCAAGGAGATCACAAAGTCATGGCATTCTTTCATCCACCGTCTTTTAGTACCATAATTTCACCATATGGTGTGGCTAAGGAATTTATAATAAACCTATTTCTTTAACACCTATACTTTTGTGATAATGAATGATATTTACCATATGACAGAATTGAGTTATATGAATAATTATATATATGTACACATATACACACAAAATATAATTTAGGAAATGGATATTCTTTTATTTTTGTATCTTAGGTAACTTTGAGCAGCAATGAGCATGTATCTCTTGAGTCCTAATCAAACAGTTATTACAGTTTGTACCTAATTTTACCTCTGTAAAAAAGGGTACATAGGAATGCTGGGGAGATGGTATCTTCAATTTATATCCTTGACTTTCTTTCCCTTCCCACTTGCTTTGAGGAATAGTATAACAAACAGTGCAGGCAAGCTACTTGGTCCTAGAAAGTACATTTGAGGCCATACATTCTCCCAGTCCTATGGGGAGAGATTAGGCAAGGGAACCAAAAAGTTTACGTAAGTTAGCTCATTCCATTAATGTAATGTTTAACATACAAATTTGTGTGTAAACATACAAATCAAGAGGTGTATTTTCTTTGTAGGAGAGGGGCAGAAAAGGAGGGTGAGGGAATTGATTGCATCAAAACATTAAAAAAAACCTTCCTGGATTTTAGTAATCTTAACCAGATCTAGAATAAGAAGAATATCATTATCTCAGGGCAGTCTGGATTGTAGATTTGGGTTGGGTCGTTGACATTTGTGGGCAACATGAGACCTAGTTTAAGTCAATCTGGTCTTGAGGCTGAATTTCCTTTTGTTATTACTTCGTGTGACTCATATATGCATTTTAATTTTTGCAGATTGGGTGTATTTTGTAGAAATTAGGTATTCTCATGTTTTTCATAACAAATGTCTATGTGACCCATTGCCTGGTCGTTATGATGGATGTGATCTGGTCTGTTGACATTATTAAGGGTTCATTTCTTAGTGGTATTTTATTATAATAGTAGGTTAAAAATATGTAATGGTAGAGGTTTATCCACCAGGAGATTCAGGATTGAGTGTAGTTTTCCTAGACTTTTGACCAGTTTATACTTTTACAGTATGTTGTAGAATCCTCATTTTAAATGGTGATTGTACATGCCCACAGGTGCTGGTCAATTGCCGGATGCCTCTTCTCTCTCTTGTATATGACCTCTGGCACTAATTCTTCTTTCCTGTTTGTGGTATTGTTGCTTCTTCCCCCAGAACTCATTGCTTGTTTTTGTTCATTCATCTTGAATTGCCAAGATACAAATAAGATTCCTTTATTTAAACTTCTAAATGTACATGTGCATTACAAAAGGAACAAAACTTTCAAATGAAAACACTCCCGTTTGTGAAAGTCAATAAGAAATTAAATATACCTTTCTATATACAGCAGTCTTTGTGTTACATATACCTTTTGCATACTGTTAACTTTTCTCTTTTGAGCATAACCTAGTTGCTTTGTACATAATCCACTGTATTATTGCTCTTGTTTTGTATTATCCTGAACTGTGCCGTTGAACAGTAGGAAGCCTCTCAAGTTGGCTCTGACTTTTTATCTTCCCTTAGGTTCTTGAAAACTTGCTTTCTGGCCACAGTGGGATGTTCTAGATAAATTCTGGTTTTCTTCTGACCCAATTTATCTACCTAAATACCTTCCAAGAAATTCTGGTATACTTTAGTAGTAAATAGTTTAAGAGAAAAAGCCCAGGGGTGGAGGGTGCATGTGAGAGTTAGTTTTGGGGCAGAGAATACTGCTGCTAATGATGGATCACACTTAAAAGTGACAGAGGTGTAACCTGTTTATTTTTAAGTATATAAGGTTACTTTGACCTTTACATTTTAACAACTGTTGTTGTTACTTACTTTTTTTTAGTATGTGGTTTCGTTGTGTCCCAAAGAAAGACTTTATTCTATATTCACATAAGTTATTTTAAGTAATGATGATTTGGAGTCCTATTACATTGTGTCTAATGTCATGTTGCAAATACTGCAGTGAGAGCTAATACAACAATTCACTTTTTCCCCATCATTAAGAAACATAGCTATATTATTTTGACATTGATCTAGTCGGGCAAAATCTTGAGCATAAAGATGATGTAGCATGAATGAGATTATCTCAGGAAGCCAAAAAATTGGAAAAACTCATTCTTGCTGAGGTTTTTGTAATTAACATAAAATGGGTTAAGACACCTGAATATTACTTAAGGCTTATTTAGAACACTAAGTAACACATGTCTTGAGCAGGCAGTTTTCCAGCATGTAATTACTTGCTTAAGAGCAAGAAAAACGTCATTGAGCAAAGTAGCATTACTCTTGCTGCGTTTAGATATATTTAAGATATTCTGTAGGCTGAGTTTATTTTCAGGAGGTTAACCTTTTATTATTCTGACGTGTAGATATTTGTTTCACTAGATTTTTCGCTAGGCAAACTTTTGGGTGAAGAAGTGAACACTAAGTATTCTCTGCCTTTATTTAACTGTCATAGAGTCATAGATATCTAGAACTGAAAAGAATCCCAGAGTTTACGTTATTTAACATTTTTTATAGGCAAGGAAATTAATGGTCAGAGGAGTAAAAGTGCAGTTTGTCCAGTTTTTGATGTTTTCTTGATGATTCAAAGTAATTGTTATAAAAACTAGTCATTATGTTATATTTTAAATATATACTTTAATAAAGTGATTACTCAGAAAACTTGTCTAGGTGCTATATTCCTGGTACTAAACTTGTAATTGGTTGACATAATTTAACATACTTTCTATATTATGTAACATTGTCTTTTTGTGTTTGGAATTTCATTTTTCTGAGGAAAACTGCATGTCTCTTGATCTGTTGGCATTGCCGCTGCTATATTCTTAAAGAAAGCTAACCTCTACTTGAGTAAAGTTGGCATTAAATATTACTTCCTCAAATACGTTATCCAGAGCTTAAGTAATTAAAATAGTTAGTTTGTGATATGCTATTTCCTAGGGTACGGCACTAGATTAATACTTTATTTTTCTTTTCATCATTTTCTCCCCATGGCTTAAGAGTTCTTGAAGCCAGCATAGCAGAAAATAAAGCCTGTTTGAAGAGGACACCTACGGAGGTTTGGAGGGATTCTCGAAACCCTTACGATAGAAAAAGGCAGGACAAAGCTCCTGTTGGACTAAAGAATGTGGGTAATACTTGCTGGTTTAGTGCTGTTATTCAGGTAAGGGTCTTTTTGCAGATCTTATTTGGTGGGCACGATAGCAATAGAAACTGGCTTGGGGTTGTGTTTCTTTTAAGTTGTATACTTGAAACATAACTGCAGGCTAAGTTTTAATATGCCTTTCTATCTAATAAACTAGTTTGGGGATTGCAGTATTCCCCACCCCACTCTGTTCCTTCTCCCAGTATGGAGTTTTAACAATAGAGTACTATCTGTGCTTTATTTGAAATTATTTTGAATTAATTTCCCCTCCTTCCCGGCTAAGAATTGTTGTCAGAATGTAAAGAAAATATTTTTGTATGTCTTGCAAATTAAGGGAAGGATGTAACCAAGATGTGAAATTAGAACTGCTTCTTTTGTGATTAGATTTATTTGTATATAATGGAAAGTGTTATTCATAGAATTATAGTCATTTAAATACTATTTTTAATACAAGGAAGCATTTCATTTGAGGAGGGTATAGATTGGCAGATAATTCTCAATGTATAGGTGAAAATGATGTAAAGAATAAATATTGATGACTCAAGAATAACACATGTTCCTTCTAACTTGGGAAGCCCTTAATGGAATGTTTTTTGAGCCCCTTATTCTAAAATGAAAAATCTTTGTATGCATAGATATCTGTCCTCTTCTCAATTTTAACTAATTTTCTTTTCTTTTTTTTCTTACTCTTTTATGTGATGACTATTGTCATAATTCTTTACCATTCTCAGTTAGACATTAATAATGTTATTAGATTGCAAAACCTTAACAATCTCCTTAATCTATGAATAATAACCCTTTAGGAAAATTAATATTTATGTTTATTTTGCTAATACAGTAGAATTGTAGCTTATTAATTAGTGTTCCTGATGAGTACTTTTTAAATCATTAGATGTAGGGGCCGGCCCAGTGGCACAATGGTTAAGTGCGCATGTTCTGCTTCTCGGCGGCCCAGGCTTCGCCGGTTTGGATCCCGGGTGCAGACATGGCACCACTTGGCAAAAGCCATGCTGTGGTAGGCGTCCCACATATAAAGTAGAAGAAGATGGGCATGGATGTCAGCCTTCCTCAGCAAAAAGAGAAGGATTGGCAGTAGTTAGCTCAGGGCTAACCTTCCTCAAAATAAATAAATAAATAAATAATAAAATCATTGGATGTCTATGCCACTTCTTTTTATATTAAAAATATCTCTTCATTTGTAGCTTTCCAAACCTGTATGTATGACAGTGTAAATTTTCATGTGATATTAAAGCAGCTAACTTGGTTATGTAGTTCATTTTCTATAAGGTTAATTGTGTTCTGTAGGATATTAATTTGTAATTTTACCATTTTTTCCACTTCAGTGTAATAAATTTCAACTTTTTCCCCCACTTTTTTTGCTTCTGGCACATGATACCATGCAATTTGAATTCCTTTAGCTTTCTGGATTTATGCCTCACTCTTCAATATACTATGGTAAACACTAGTTAGCATGTAGTATGTATGTATATTTGTTTTCCAAGCTCTTGAAATATTAAGGAATACCTGGATTAACCTAAATCTGTAATAATAGCTTTGTTCCTAGCCTTGATTACACATTAATTATTCACTTACATCCCAACAATATCTAACATTTTCTTTGCTATCTTAGAGTCTCTTAGATCTTCCTGATAGGCTATCTTGCTTTACTTTACTTGCACTATTAGTAAGGGGTTTTACATTTCACTGTCCAATCTAAATTTTATAATTTAGACATCATTTTAAAATATGAAGCTCACTATGAAGGCTGTGATCTGAGTGTTCATGAATATGCTTCGCTGCCTCTATTTGGACAAGTGGATGCTATCTCTGCACTATTATGGCCAATAAGTGAGGCTCATTGATTAGACGCTTCTCTTAGAAAACTTTAAGAAGAAAGAAAGTACTTGGAAATAATCAATATTTGTTTGTTAGAAGAGGAGTTCTTTATTTTTCCACAGCGTATTGTAAGAGGCCTGTTTGAAATGATAACTAAATTACTATTAATAGGTATGGGGATCATAACTTATCATTTTCATAGGCTAAACTCCTCTCATATCTTAATTCAAATTTGAATCAGTTGTCTATCTATTTCTATCTTAAGTGTTATTTGCTGACCTTAGATTTTGCTTTACATTTCAAATTTTTGGTGTTTTTTGGTAGAGAGCAGAATGAACTAGAAAAATCGCTTGTTTTCAAAATTTGAAGTAATTTTACTAATTTTTAAGTTTTATCTTAGATTAGTGGCTACTTAACTGGTAGCATGGCTTTACCACACTCCTAACATAGGCAAGTATAAGGTTTTTGGAATTACTTATTTTTTCTTTTGGAGAGATTTAGACACCTAGGAGAAGTAACCTCTAACCTTAAAAAATTTGAATTATAGTGAATTATTAAGATATTGACTTGGGGATTTGGAAAAAAATGTTAAGCGTCAAATTTTGGAAAATTGTGGATGGGAAAAAATTTGTCTGAAGATCACTTCGTGGTTTTGTTTTTTTCCTTACTATAATTATTCTATTTTAAGTAGTTTTTTATTTTCATCTCTAGTAATAAAAACTTTTTGTTTTTTCATTTTCTGACATTATTCCTTAATTCCATAGACATAATCTGAGATATAACAGTTTATCATCATAATTGGAACTTCCACTTATGAAAGAAAAGTTGGGCAGGAAGTCTGTATTAGTGTTGGAAGTGTTTTATTATATTTTCCAAAGTGAGTTGGAGCTTGTTCAAACTGTGACGTAAATGTACTATAAAGTTTCAATTACAAAATTTCTCAGGGATGGAATTTACTTAGTTGGCAGGACTTGTAGGAAGCAACTGGGATTCTTTTCCTTCTAAGTATATCTACCAATTATAGAAGGTTACTGAGATTATAAACTGCTAACTTCGGAGTAGGTAGTGGGAGTAGGCTACAAAAGGTAGAGCTTTATTGTACTTGTTCTTTTAGCTATTGGGACCGATAATTTGGGAGAAAAGTGGTAGAGTATCAGAAAGGGATTATAAGAAGCAAAGAGAAGATTTTACCGAGAATAGCTTAAATAGTCTTTTGGATGCTAGCAATATTAGCCTGACTGTCTTTAGATTGAGCATCGACCCCTTATCTAGTCAGGACTGTTTTAATCCTGTTCAAATGAATTTTTATGTAAAAAGTACTAAGTGGGGCTACTTTCTCCACTAGGGTATCCGTGAATGAGGTAGTTATTTAGAGGTATGTATTCTCCTCTCTCTCTAGTTTGGAGTGTAATCCGTAGAGTCTCAGGATGATCCTTAGCACCTTTCCTATTTGGATGCTTCTGAGATGCTCAGAAGTAAGGTGCTCATGCTTCTCAGTTTGCCTGGTACAGTCCAGTTTATTCCTCTTGTAGATCCACTAGTGCCTGTTAATTAGTCATAAAGCCCTCTTTCATCCTTGGATAATGAAGGATATGGTCACCCTACTCATAAATCATGTAACTACAGGTTGACTAAAATACAAGCATCCTGAGGGCAGAGAACATATCTTCTAGGTTATTGTTCTATACCAGTATATAGTACAGTGTCTGACACATTGGAGGAGCCTTTTTAAGTAATTATTGAATGAGTGAGTGAATGAACCAAAAAGGACCATATATTATTTATGGTGGAATTGAAGACTTTAATTGCTTCTATCACCCTAATGCTGTATGGGATTGAAAAGATGTGGCAAGTTTTCAAAAAATCTCAGGATATCATTTAACATGTTTATTCACATTTCTTGCTCTTATCTCTTTTATCTTCATCAAAGAACGTAAGTACATAGTTCAAACAGAAAACCAAAATCCCATAGCAATAAAAGGCTTACAGTGAAAAACAACAGTAATCAGCCTCAAACCTCCCTATCTCATACTCCTTAAAGGCAACTACAGCCACTTCTAGCTGTTTCTCCTATCTCATTTTTCTAAATGACATGCCTTCCTGCTGAGAAGAATGAGGATTTAGCTCTTTCATTTCAGCTACCTAGAATTGCCTTTCCTTTCATCTCCCAACATAACTCATATTACAAGTTAAAAATAGTAAGTGTTGATGTTTTCTGTGACTTTAAATATTACACTGATTTACTACGACTACCCCTTTGAAATCTTTTGTTTTCCTGGAATTGTCAATTGCCATTATTTTTCCTTTCTGTTTTCTATATACTTGTTCTTAAAATTTTCTATATGCTCCAACATCTCTGTTATGGTCTTATCAATAATATGTTTTATTTGCTCGAACATATTAGATCCATTTTTAGGGGGGTTGGGGGAGTACTTTACCACAGAAGATTGCCCTGCCTCAAATCCAGACTGGATTGTGATTCTTTTTGTTTTAAGCACTGTTGCTGGCTTTCCAGAAGCAAGTCTAGAGAAAGGGGATCCGGGAAGGGTCGATTGGGGCTCAGTTTGCGAGTTTTTACTTAATCCTCCTATTTGTAGCCCAGAATCTCATCCCCTCTCCCTACCATGACACACACTGTGACTGATTTTTCTGAACCTCAGTCACTTAAGTTTAGTTATATCCAAAGACTAAACTTTCTGTATCCCACACAAGGAGGTAGTAGTTGTCTGATCTTCTGGGTCTGGGAAGGACAGAGGGATTTGATTGCTCTGTATACAGACTTTCATCTTTTAATCAGGCCATCTACGTTTAGTCCCTACCTTACCTTGAAACTTACGTGGTACCATTTCATTTTTTTTTTAAATCTACCAAGGAGAATTTATCTTGCTTCTCCTTGGTATCCTCCATTACAGACAGTTGATATCTTCCTTTGCTCTCTTGTCATTATTCTTTTTGTTTTCCACAAATTGTTTGAATTCTCATCTCTCATAGCTCTCTGCTGTTAGCAGGAGTTTAGCCAAAGTCCATTTTGGCAAGTGCTCTTCAGAATTCACATTTTAGCTCTAGACTGAATGAAAGGATACTTGTTTTCAGTGTGCATCAATCATAAACACAATTTAGGCAGTAGTGATATTTACCCTTTCCCACCCCTTTTGGAGGAATATGTTGACCACTACTATTATGACTGTGATTTAGAGTACAGAGTGTTTTGGACTTAAAAAAGTTAATTTCTATGATTTGTGTGATGGTCACAAGTTCTACTTCGGGTGATAACTTGTTAGGTTGTTCTAGACCATCTTCTTGACCATAGTTTCCTGGACTGCAAAACAAAACAAAACGAAAACAAAAACAGCTTTTTGAAGACATCACATAACCCTAAAGCAGTGAGTAATTTTGAGGCTAAGCTTTGAGAAAACAAGATGTTCAGAGAGTAAGCTTCACATTTTGGGCTGATTTTATTCTCGAGGCAATTCCAGAAATAGTTCTGAATGGCTGGGAAGCTAAGCAAAGTTTTGCACAGATTTAGAGCCCTAGTAAACACCTCAGACTTTCAGTTAGAATTATAAAGGGCTAGAACCTAGGATTAACTGAGACCCGAAAATAAAGCATGCTTTATAGTTTCTGAATTCCACCTTCATCTCAGAATTGATTGGATGAAATTGATCTTGGATTGCAAATGGCCTCACTCTTGCTTCCTGCCAGAAGCAAATGTAAATTCTTTTGGAAGATAATATCATCATTGAATTTTCTCCAGTTTGTCATGTATAATGTCTAGCACTCACATCAGCTGTAATCAGTCATATCAGCAAATAAGATGTGTCTAAAAATTAATAGAAAATAATGGGCAATAGAAATATGCCTACAGGAAAACCTGAAAATTGAATTGATATAATAACTATTAATATGCTCAAGGAATTAAAAACCAGAATGAGGATTTTTTTTCTTGATTTTTTTTTTTTTTTTTTATTGAGGTCTAACTGGCTTTTAACATTGTGTAACTTTCAGGTGTACATTATTATATTTCAGTTTTTGTATAGATTGCATTGTGCTCACCACCAATAGTCTAGTTTTTATCCATCACCATTCACATGTGCCCCTTTACCCATTTTGCCTGCCCCCTATCCGCTTTTCCTCTGGTAACCGCTAATCTGTTCTCCTTATCTATGTGTGTGTTTGTTTCAGATTGAGAATTTTGATAGAAAACTAAAAACTATTAAAAAAATAGAAATTTTAGAACTGAAAAATATAACAAAGTCACAAAATCAATGGATGAATTATAGCAGCATATTAGAAACAGCTGAAGAGAGAATTAGTCAGCTAGACAGTTGGTCTGAAGAACATTTTCAGATTAAAGCCATGAAATGCAGATAAGAGCATATAAGAGATTTTGAACATGGTGAATAGTACTAACATAGTGTATTTGTGGTTCAAGGGAGAGTAAAAAGAGAATAGGGCAAAAGTAATATTTGAAGAAATGACTGAGAGTATTCAAAACCTAATGAAAGAGATTGAGCTACAGATTCAGGAAGGAATAGGAATCAAGTAGTATGGACATAAAGAATACTGTGACAAGGCATATGATAATAAAATGGAAAAAACTATAGACAAAGAGAAAATCCTAAAAGTAGCCAGTTGGAAAAGATATATATCACCTCTATGAAGGAGCAAAAATAAATCTAACAGCTGACTTCTCAACAGAAATGCGATCTTTAAAGTGCTGGAAATATTAACTGGCCATATAGAATTCTAGAACTAGCAAAAATATTACAAAAATGAAGTAAAAACAATTTTCATTTTAGCAGATGGTGAAATAATTCACCACCAGCAGACCTACACCAGATGAAATTCTACTGGGTGTTCAGGAAGCAGGAAAATGTTCTCCAGCGGGAACTCAGAGCACAGAAATAGGACTGGGATTCTCCTAATTTGTCCATATTCTCTTTCCAATTTAAATTCCTCATAAGAACAGCCCATACTTTGCCCCCTTACTTATATCTCATTTCTTCAGTACTTATTACTGCTGTTCTTCTCCCATTCTACTGAAAAGATGGTTTTCTAATTGACAAATCCAAAGGTTGTTTTTCCTGCCCTTACTTTACTGGAATGTGGCAACCTTTGAGAGTAATGCTCATCTTGTCCTTCTTAAAATTTGCCAGTATTCTTTGATGTGCTTCAGAATCTTCTGTGGTACTTTGTGTCTTTGTTGAGAGGCCCCTGGCACAGGTTCCTTTGAAAGCTCCACTGTTATTCTGATACACAGCTATATGTGAAAGCCCTTGGTTTCTCTACTCCTTTTTCTTCTGTGATCTCATACTCTCCATTTCCCTTACTATTCTTATTTTGTCTTTCTCATCGTTCCTCTGGCTTTTAAATGATTCTTTTTCCCTAGGGTTCTGAGCTTGGTCTACTATTATTGTATTCACATTTTTTCTGATTTATAACGTCTATACTCATTGTTTTAACTTGTAATCACAAGATTGTGATCAGGGCAGAGACTTAATATATTTTATTCTCTTTTGCCTGTCTTCCTTGTGTCTGGCCATGTAGTGAGTGCTCCATAAATATTTGCTAAATGAATAAATAAATGAATTATCTCATGTTCATATTGTTGCATTAAGAAATACTTCCAGATCGCAAGATAACCAAAATGTTTTCCTACAGTTCCTGTTATCAGCTTTATGGTTTTACCTTTCATATTTAGGCCTTTAATCCACATCTATATCTATATATCTATATCTGACTCTATTTCTTATATATACTAGGCCAATTTTCCAAACACCCACCTACTAAACAAAACTTTGTTTTTATTTGTAGTGCCACCTTTATCTATGTGTTAGTCAGTTGGCTAACCCATCTTTACTAAGATTTAATACATCATTGCCTCCTGTCTAGTGATTTTCAAACTTTATCACCTGTGATTCTCAGAAAGGAAGACAGTCTACATTGTAAAACACTTTACATGTACACATGTATATAAAATATATACAAGAAAAATTTTACAAACAATATCCTGTGGTGAATTTACAGTGTATGATATGTTCTGATGTTTTCCATTGCATTTTATTTCATGTTTTAAACATGTTCATCGTGATAACATTAATGGATTATAAGTTATAGTTTAAAAAACAGCTCCAGGAAACCTTCCCACGGACGTCTTTCATATGCTCTCGTTATGCTCTGTATGATCTGAATTAGAGTATCTTGGAATCATATTTCTATTGTTATAATTATATGTGTGTCTCCTTCTAGGTTGTGTGTCTCCTTGAGCACAGAGATAATATGTAATTTCTTTGCTCTGCTATCACTGAGCATCTGATTTATTTATTTATAAATAAATTTGTTTATTTTAAATGAATTAGAATTATTTATAAAATAAATTATTTATCATTATATTATAACAGATAATATAATAAATAATATAATATATTATAATAAATAGTATAATATATTATAATGTAATATATAATATTATTATTAAATAAATTTAAATTATTATAAGTTTATTTGTGCTATATCCTTGTAGAATTGATACGTCTAGATAACTCATAGTGAACATAACGTGTCTGAAAAGTTGTAGACTTTACATTTGTTTATCTTCTATTTTGAGGAAACTGTTAAGCACGTAGTAATATAAAGAAAGCTTTAGTAATATAATATGGTGTGGGGTTTTATTTTTGCATTGTCCATGTATACTTTTCTGCTTTGCAACACAATAAATATTGTTAATGATCAAGAATAGTATGTTAAGGTATAAGAAATTTGACTTTTTCTTGGGGAGAAAATAGTCTTATGCTAATTGCATCTGTTCTGTGTATAAGCAGTATAATTGTCAAAAACAAATCTCTAAGATCCGTCATATTTTTATGGTTTTCTTAGTAGAATTTTCCCTTAGTTATCTTAAATTGTTGTTCTTTTTCAGTCATTATTCAATCTTTTGGAATTTAGAAGATTAGTCCTGAATTATAAAGCCTCCATCACATGCTCAAGATTTACCCCGAAACCAAAAGGTAAAATACAAAAAGATTTTTAAGCAGAGCATGTATGATATGGTCTTCCTGTATTATCTGTGCTTGTTTTAGGAGCACTTGCCCCGTCAAGTGTGAAACAGTGTCAAACTTGAAGGTCAACCCATTAATCTCACTTTAGTAATTGCTTTTTTCCTTCCTTTTGAGTTGTCAAATTTCAGTAAACTTTATAGGTTACAATTTACAATTCAAGGTCTTTCCTCAATTGTCTGCTGAAAACTTGTGTAGAAATCAAAAAGTTTTTCTATTGTTTCTGTAGATAAGCCCTTGAGAAGATTAGTTTTGCACTGGCTGTCTTTGCAGTACAAATGTATAACTTATATTTTGTAAGTTAATGTTGTTAGGCAATATAATGTGAGAGCTCAGACACAGGGCCAGATTGTCTAGGTTCTGGCTGTGAACCTAGAGCAAGTTACGTGATCTGTCTTTGTTCAGTTTGCTTATCTGAAAAGTGTAAGTAACAACAGCAGTTATTTTATAGAGTTACTGTGAGAATCAGATGAGATAAAACACATAAAGGGCATAGAAGGGCCTGGTACATAGTAAGTACCAGATGTCAACTCTTGTCTGTTATTATATTGTTTATATTAGCTTTTAAAAAGATAAGACTTGATTTGCATGCAGAAATTCATACTTAGTGGAAAAAAATTGCTTATGGAGATAGTATGCTTGAGTATAGGGCTTTTCTGGTCTTGTCATTAAAGAATTTGTAGCCCTATAGGGAACTAGTCTCAAAGATATAGAAGTTAAAATTTTAGGTTTCAGTAAAGTCTTGAACTTTGTGTGACCTATTGTTAGTAGTAATGATACATTATTAAACTATAGTTTTCTTTTAGTGTATAATTTTGAAAACTACTTTTACTGTAAACATATGAAACATTTATAATACAAGCCAGTGGGAATATAATTTGATTTATAACTAGCTTTTTAAGCTATAATCGTTGGGCTATAAAATGTCAGGCTGATAAACAAGCCGTTTTTAAAAGGGAACTCAGATCACCTGACAACCCCTCATACCTCCAGAGAAATTAAGAAAAACTCCTTCAATCATTACAGTTTGTACATGAAACTTTTTGGACCTATTGCTTCCTGTTATTGCAGTTTGTTATTATCGGTGGTTCTTTCTTCTGATGTCTCAGTTGAATTATATTTATAATTTATGTGACATTATTTAGAATTATTACTTCTGGTTAGGTATTCATATGTATATTGACCTTTTTTTTATGTTCCGGGATTTTAGTGCTTTACAGAGTTTTAATTTCTCAGTTGTAGCAGATTTTTGGCAAACTGAATCCTCAGTATATATAAAGGATAATATCTCACTTGCAAGTGGGATTTTTGTAGGACTGCAAGATTGGTTTAGTGTTTAGAGTTCAGTGTAATTCACCGTTTTAACAGACTGAAGAAAAAAAACCATATGATTTTCTCAGTAGATGAAGAAAAAAGGATTTGACAAAAGCTAACATCTATTCATGACAAAATCTCTCAGAAGCTAGGAATAGCAAGAAACTTTCTTATCCTGATAAAAGCTCATTTATGACAAATCTACAACTTATATAATATTTAATGTTGGAAAGGCTGAATGCTTTTCTCCAAAGGTCAGGAGCAAGCAAGGATGTCGGCCCTCACTACTTCTATTAAGCATTAGACTGGAGTTCTCAACCAGTTTTATACAGCAAGAAAAAGAAATAACATGCATGTTGGAAAGGAAGACAGAAAGCTGTCTTCTTATGTATATGACTTGACTGTCTATCTACAACATCCTAAGTACTCTCCACCTACAAAAAGATGCTAGAACCAAGAAATGAATTCAGCAATGTTATATGATACAAGGCGAACACACAAAGATCAGTTGTATTTCTAAATACCAGCCGCACACAATTGGAAATTTAAATTAAAAAAATACTTATATACAATAGCATAAAATATGGAATATTAGGGCTAAAGTGGACAAAAGATATATATGAAAACAACAAGATATTGTTGAGAGAGGTTAAAGAAATAAAGTGATATATTATGTTCATGGATCAGGGGATTCAATATTGTTAAGATATGAATTGTCCTCAATTCAATCTATAGATTCAATGCAATCCCAGTCATAATCACAGCAGGCTTTTTTATCGGAATTGACAAACTGATTCTAAAATTTATATCGAAAATCAAAGGATATAGAATAGCCATAGCAATTTAAAAAAGAAAGACAATGTTGGAAGAATTAATTCTCAGGCTACAGTGATCAAGACACTTTGTTATTGGTGAAAAGATAGTCATATAGCTCAATAGAACAGAATAGAGAGTCCTGAAATAGACATACATGTACAGGGTGAATTGATTTGAGTCAAAGTTGCCAAAACAATTCAATGGGCAAAGGGAAAATCTTTTAAATTAATGGTGTCATAGGCAGAAAAATAATTCTCAACTCTTACAGGACACTATATATGGGAAAAGAAATTCATAATAGGGTATAAACCCAAAAGGAAGAAAACCATAGGAATTCTTGAAGAAAACACAGGAGAAAATTTTAGTGTCCTGGGTTAAGAAAAGATTTCTTAAATAGGACAATAAGAAGGCACAAATCATAAAAGAAAAAAGTGATAAAATGGACTTCATCAAAATTAAAAACTTTTAATCTTTGAAAAATTCATACAAAACAAAAAGACAAGCCACAGACTGGGAGAAAATATTCTCAAAACATGTATCAGATAGAGAGTGGGCGGAGCAAAATGGCGGGGTGAGCTGACCCGGGATTCTCTCCCCTCCAAAATACAGCAAAAGATTGGAAGAACTGAATTTCAGAGAATAAACATAATGCCAGCTCGTTAGAGACCTACAATACCAAGAAGGCGGAGATCATAACCTTGCTTACACCCTCGGAGGCGCTGGAACGGTAGGAGAGAACACTACTCCCTCCCCTAGAGTCTGCGATCGCTGCGGCGCGGGTCGGGAAGGAGCGGGGGAGGGGCCGCGCGACCGGGGGATCATCCAGGACTCCTGCCGCTGATTCAGTGGAGACCCGCTGACGGGGGGAAAGCTTCCGTCCGTGGGCACCCTATAAATCAAGGGCCTTGGGAGACCAGAGAACAGAACTGATCTGAACCCAGACCAGCGCGTGTGAGTAACAGCCCCTCCCCCCAGCAAAGCCAGTGGGCGCAGCCATCTTGCCCCAAGGCGGAGAGCTAACACGCCACTCTCGACCCCCATCTAGTGGCGACAGGCTGTAACTGCAACTGAATTCTACCACCATGAGAAAAAACCGCTCCTCTACCATCCAGCAATTTATAAAAGCCCCAGACCAGAAGGAAAACAATAAAAACACAGAATTAAGTCCTGAGGACGTGGAATTAGGTAAACTAAGTGATAATGAATTCAGAGCAGCTATAATCAAAAAACTCAATGAGGTAGAGAGAAAGATAGAGAAACAAGCTGAGTTCTGGAGTTACTTCACAAAAGAGATTGAAATCATAAAGAAGAATCAAACAGAATTACTTGAGATGAAAAACACAATGGACCAGATAAAACAGAATACGGATTCCCTGAATGCCCGTGTAGACAACCTAGAGGAGCAAATCAGCATAATCGAGGACAGACAGGCTGAATGGCGCCAGACACAGGAAGAAAGAGAACTAAGAATTTAAAAAAATGAGGAAAATCTCAGAGAGATAATGGATTCAATGAGGAGTAAGAACATAAGGATCATAGGAATTCCCGAGAATATGGAAAAGGAAAATGGAGCAGAAAGTGTGCTTAACGAAATTATTGAAGAGAACTTCCCAAATCTAGGGATCAACGGAGAAATGTGTGTAGAGGAGGATTTTAGATCTCCTAGATTTGTCAATGTAAAAAGACCCACCGCAAGGCACATAATAGTAAAGTTGGCAAATAGGAATGATAGGGAGAGAATACTCAGGGAAGTAAGGAAAAAAAGAGAATAACCTATAAAGGAGCCCCTATCAGACTGTCAGCCGATTTCTCTACAGAAACCCTACAAGCTAGGAGAGAATGGAGTGATATATTCAAAGCTTTAAAGGATAAAAACCTTCAGCCAAGAATACTCTATCCAGCAAGAATTTCCTTCAGATATGAGGGAGAAATTAAATCTTTTCCAGACAAACAAAAGTTAAGGGAATTTGTAACTAAAACCCTCCATTACAAGAAATCCTCAAGAAGGCTCTCATACTTGAAAAAAGAAAAAAGGGAGAAAGGGGACACAATCCACAGACTAGGGAGGCCGATGGATAGAACCAGAACAGGATAGCAAATATTCAACTATAGCATTAGGGTAAAAATAAGGAAACTACCAAAACAAGGACGATCTTAGCACTCTAACTACAAATTAATAAGACGAGTTGGAATAAAAAATGAAAATAATTATTTAGGAGGGGAAGAGCAAAGGGTCTAAATCAGTATTGGTCGAGTAAGTAAGAGACCACCAGAGAATAGACTATATTATACACGAGATTCTAAATACAAACTTCAAGGTAGACACTAAAATAAAGTACAGAACAGAGTCACAAATCATAGATAAGGAAAAATCTAAGAAACCCAGCATAAGAAATTGCAGAAGTCAATGGGTAGTCTAAAGCACACAGGAAAAGAAACACAGGAAAACAAGATAATGAGTGACAGATTGACAGCATTAAGTCCACATGCATCAATAATCACTCTCAATGTGAACGGGTTGAACTCTCCAATAAAAAGACACAGAGTGGCAAAATGGATTAAAGAACAAGATCCAACAATTTGTTGCCTCCAGGAAACACACCTCAGCCCCAAGGACAAACACAGACTCAGGGTGAAGGGGTGGAGGACAATACTTCAAGCAAATAGCAAGGAAAAAAAGGCAGGTGTTGCAATTCTCCTATCAGACCAAGTGGATTTCAAAATAAGACAGGTAAAGAGAGACACAGAGGGACAATATATAGTGATCAAAGGGACAATTCATCAAGAAGAAATAACGCTTATAAATATCTATGCACCCAACACAGGAGCACCAAGATTCATAAAGCAACTATTAGCAGACCTAAAGGAAGATGTTAAAAACAACACAATAATAGTAGGGGACCTCAACACCCCACTCACATCAATGGACAGATCATCCAGACAGAAAATCAACAAGGAAATAGTGGAGCTCAATGAAAAACTAAAACAATTGGACTTAATAGACATATATAGATCACTCCACCCTGAAGGAGCTGAATACACATTCTTCTCAAGTGCACATGGAACATTCTCTAGGATAGACCATATGTTGGGCAATAAGGCAAGCCTCTACAAATTTAAAAAAATTGAAATAATAACAAGCATCTTCTCAGATCATAGTGCTATAAGGCTAGAAATTAATTACAAGAAAAAAGCTGAGAAAGGCACAAAGATGTGGAGACTAAACAACACAGTACTGAACAAGCAATGGATCATTGAAGAAATTAAAGAAGAAATAAAAAAATACCTGGAAACAAATGAAAATGATAGCATGCCATACCAACTCACATGGGATACAGCAAAAGCTGTATTAAGAGGAAAATTCATCGCAATACAGGCACATCTTAACAAACAAGAAAAATCCCAAATAAGCAACCTTAAAGCACACCTAACTGAACTAGAGAAAAAAGAACAAATGAAGCCCAAAGTCAGCAGAAGGAGAGAAATAATAAAAATCAGAGCAGAAATAAATACTATTGAAATGAAAAAGGCAGTAGAAAGGATCAATGAGACAAAGAGCTGGTTTTTTGAGAAGATAAATAAACTTGACAAACCACTAGCCAGACTTACAAAGAAAAAAAGGGAGAAAGCTCAAATAAACAAAATCAGAAATGAGCGAGGAGAAATAACAACAGACTCTGCAGAAATACAACAGATTATAAGAGAATACTACAAAAAACTATATGCCAACAGAATGGATAACCTAGAGGAAATGGATAAATTCCTGGACTCCTACAATCTCCCAAAGCTCACTCAAGAAGAGGCAGACAATTTGAACAGACCAATCACAAGGAAAGAGATTGAAACAGCAATCAAAAACATCCCAAAGAATAAAACCCCAGGACCAGATGGCTTTCCTGGGGAATTCTACCAAACTTTCAGAGAGGATTTAATACCCATCCTTTTCAAGCTATTCCAAAAAATTAGGGAAGATGGAACACTTCCTAACACATTCTATGAGGCCAACATCACGCTGATCCCAAAACCTGACAAGGACACCACGAAAAAAGAGAACTACAGGCCAATATCACTGATGAACATAGATGCAAAAATTCTAAACAAAATTTTGGCAACCAGAATTCAGCAATTCATCAAAAGAATCATACATCAGGATCAGGTGGGATTCATACCAGGGACACAGGGATGGTTCAACATCCGCAGATCAATCAACGTGATACACCACATCAACAAACTGAGGAATAAAAACCACATGATCATCTCAATAGATGCAGAGAAGGCATTTGACAAGATCCAACGCCATTTATGATAAAAACTCTGAACAAAATGGGCATAGAAGGAAACTACCTCAACATAATAAAGGCCATATATGACAAACCCATAGCCAACATCATACTCAATGGGCAAAAACTGAACCCCATCCCCCTGAAAACAGGAACAAGACAAGGATGCCCTCTATCACCACTCTTATTCAACATAGTACTGGAGGTCCTGGCCAGAGCAATCAGGCAAGAAAAAGGAATAAAAGGAATCCAAATAGGGAGGGAAGAAATGAAACTCTCGCTGTTTGCAGATGACATTATCTTATATATAGAAAACCCTAAAGAATCCATTGGAAAACTGTTAGAAGTAATCAACAACTACAGCAAATTTGCAGGGTATAAAATCAATTTGCATAAATCAGTAGCATTTCTATACTCCAGTAATGAACCAACAGAAAAAGAACTCAAGAATACAATACCATTCACAATCACAACAAAAAGAATAAAATACCTTGGGGTAAATTTAACTAAGGAAGTGAAGGACCTATATAATGAAAATTACAAGGCCTTTCTGAGAGAATTGGTTGACGACATAAGAAGATGGAAAGACATTCCATGTACATGGATTGGAAGAATAAACATAGTTAAAATGTCCATTCTACCTAAAGCAATCTACAGATTCAACGCCATCCCAATCAGAATCCCAATGACATTCTTTACAGAATTAGAACAAAGAATCCTAAAATTCATATGGGGCAACAAAAGACCCCGAATTGCTAAAGCAATCCTGAGAAAAAAGAACAAAACTTGAGGCATCACAGTCCCTGACTTCAAAACATACTACAAAGCTACAGTAATCAAACAGCATTGTACTGGTACAAAAACAGGTGCACAGATCAATGGAACAGAAGTGAAAGCCCAGAAATAAAACCACACATCTATGGACAGCTTATCTTTGACAAAGGAGCTGAGGGCATACAATGGAGAAAAGAAAGTCTTTTCAACAAATGGTGCTGGGAAAACTGGAAAGCCACATGTAAAAGAATGAAAATTGACCATTCTTTTTCACCATTCACCAAAATAAACTCAAAATGGATCAAAGACCTAAAGGTGAGACCTGAAAGCATAAGGCTTCTGGAAGAAAACGTAGGCAGTACACTCTTTGACATCAGTATTAAAAGGATCTTTTCGGACACCATGCCTTCTCAGAGAAGGGAAACAACAGAAAGAATAAACAAATGGGACTTCATCTGATTAAAGAGCGTCTTCAAGGCAAATGAAAACAGGATTGAAACAAAAACACAACCCACTAACTGGGAAAAATATTTGCAAGTCATATATATGACAAAGGCTTAATATCCCTAATATATAAAGAACTCTCACAACTCAACCACAAAACATCAAACAACCCAATCAAAAAGTGGTCTGGAGACATGAACAGACGTTTCTCCAAAGTAGATATACTGATGGCCAATAGGCACATGAAAAGATGCTGATCATCAGGGAAATGCAAATCAAAACTACGCTAAGATATCACCTTACACCCGTTAGAATGACAAAAATATCTAAAACTAATAGCAACAAATGTTGGAGAGGTTGTGGAGAAAAAGGAACCCTCATACACTGCTGGTGGGAAGGCAAACTGGTGCAGCCACTATGGAAAACAGTATGGAGATTCCTCAAAAAACTGAAAATAGAACTACCATACGATCCAGCCATCCCACTACTGGGTATTTATCCAAAGAACCTGAAGTCAGCAATCCCAAAAGTCCTGTGCACCCCAATGTTCATTGCAGCATTATTTACAGTAGCCAAGACATGGAAGCAACCTAAGTGCCCATCAACAGACGAATGGATAAAGAAGATGTGGTACATATATACAGTGGAATACTACTCAGCTGCAAAACAGAACAAAATCATTCCATTTGCAACAACATGGATGGACCTTGAGAGAATTATGTTAAGTGAAATAAGCCAGCGAGAGAAAGATAATCTGTGTATGACTCCACTCATATGAGGAATTTAAAACTACGGACCAAGAATAGTTTAGTGGATACCAGGGGAAAGGTGGGGTGGGGGGTGGGCACAAAGGGTGAAGTGGTGCACCTACAACATGACTGACAAACATTAATGTACAATTGAAATTTCACAAGATTGTAACCTATCAATAACTCAATAAAAAAAAAAGAAAACCCAACTGAAAAATTTTCCCATTACAATAACCAAGAAACTTTTTAAATAAAAAGCACTTAAAAATGTGATACAGTTATGCGGAGAAAAACGATAAAACTGCTAACGGACTATAAGAAAATACATGTATAAAAAGGAAAAAATACATAACATCCAGCAAAAAATTTCTTACAAAATCATGTTAAAATGATAAAATTCAACATAATGATTTCAACTCACCCTAAGTTTATCTACAAGTTTATATAAGCTAAAGCAAAATCCAGTGGAATTTTTCTTTGTAATTTATATAATTACTATAAAACTCATTTGCAGAAAGAAAGGAGGAATTCAGCCCTCCACAGAAGCAAAAGAAACTGCCCAAACAAGAGCTAAAGTTCCCAGGAAGGTGGGTGCAGCAGAGAAATTACATTGATACCCAGCACCTAACACAAGCAACATTGCTAAATTCATCAGAGTGTGGTGCCCTTTCCCGTAGGAGCAGTGTTGTGGCCACTGGGCACGCAAATCATTAGGAATATCTGGCACCATCTCAGCACCTTGGAAAATCAAGTACCTGAATGGTTAGAAGATAAGATTGTGAGACTCCTCAAGAATCTCCTTTTACCACATCATCACTTATGAGCCAAAGGAAAGGATTTGGACAGAAATTAGGGTTGAAGCTGATGAGACTAAGCTATGGAGTAACAGGAGACCTGCGGGCAAGTGTCACCTGGAAGATACTTCGATGCCACCATCACCCTCCAAGCTGTCCCAACTGTAGCTTGGATGTCATATATTACCCACACCCCCTTTCATTCCCATACCCATCAGATCCCATGAATTTTATCTTTAAACTACCTCTCCTGGGCCCTTTCTCTCCATTCTTGCTGCCAACATCCTCTCATATGCTGTCAGCTGATACCTAAATTAACAAAGCACCTTAGTCCCCAGATGCTCCCATCCCATCCATCCTGCACAGTGCAGCAAGAAAATTGCTTCCTGACTCTTCTTTCCTTAGATTCTCCACCGCATGGGAATGAGCCAGGAAAAACCTGAACTTCTATGACTCACTTTTAAAGACTTGCACAGACTAAACCACCTCAACAACCACCCACTTACCCACTAAACTTCACCTCACCTCTGTTCAACTCAGGGTCATCTCCACATCCCACAAGCCTACCCGCTCTATTCCACCACTGAACCTCCCTTCACTGAAATGCCCTCACCTGTTCTTTCCAAACCTACCCTCCTTCCAAGCCCAACTCCAGTCTCATGTGTTCAGTGAAGATTGTCTTTAATACACCAACCCACGTGAATCTCCTGTTCTCTGAGCATTGCAAATACTTTGGTGATTTTCCTTTAATGCATATTATATCATATACTACCTTACCTAAAATCTATCAACACAACCCCATTGCCCACAGCATTAATTCCAATATACTTAGCATGGATTCTAGGTCCTTCTTGAACTGGCCACTGCCTATTTTTGCACCCTTATTGTTATTCCCTAAATGAACATAATACAGCTATTTCCTAACTCAAGGTGTCCTTTCTCCCTTTTGTGTGTTTGGTATTCCTTCCTCTATATTGCATGAAGATCCTCACCTCAGTGTAAGAATAATATATTCTCCCCCTCTTGCTCCTACAGAAATTTATCATACTTCTTTTACAGCAATTAATAGATTCTCTATAATTGCAACTCTAGTGTCTATATCTAAGAAATATACTATCCTAGTATTCAAAATCATCTGCTTAATATTTTTCTTGAACCTTTATTACTGAGTGCATTTTGGTTGATAATAACAGCTAGTATTTCAATAGTACCATGTGCCACATACTTTATGTGTTCTATACACATTAATTCATTCAACTCTACTGTGATGTGGGTATTACTATTATCACCCCTTTTATAACAAATGAGAAAAACAAGCCCAGATAACTGGTCTAAGGTTGCACAGCAGTGGAGCCAAGATTTCAATCCAAGCAATCTAACCACAGATCCTATGCTGTCTAACCACTGCCCTATACAATTTCTAGGATTACAACATGTAAATGTAGAGCTGAAATTAAATATGCCCTTTTGTTAGAAGTCCAAGTTATATGTGTTCACCAACGCATACAAATATTTCGTATATGAGTATGAACTCGATTTTTGATCAATTAGAGAAACTAATGAAAATATCCTAGGATCAATCTGAGAGATTACTCAGAGATGAGAGGAATCATGAAGGATCCAGTTTTTCCAACCTTCATCCCTAACAGAAGGAATAACTGCTGGCCTCCTCTTTGAAAGTCACCTTTTCCTCTTCCGTAATTTCTGCCTTTTCTGTATTTATTCCTCTGTCTGATACCACACCCCTCACCAATCTTCATCATCTCCTGCACTGAACTGGTAAGAAATATCTCCTATCTCCACACAATGCAGCCTCATCAAGAATCCTAGAAAGAAAATGTGACCAGCATGTAAGTGCCTAAATCAGTATTTGAGCATTTAGACTCTCCATCATGTGACCTGCTGGACTCTGGACCAGAGCATAATTATAGACTGAAAACAATGGCCAGGATAAATATAAGAGAGAACTTGACGTGCTGATGTGACTGATCTCAGGGTGAAGTAGTGAAACGTCAATTTCAGTCTCGAGCTCCCCCCTTCATAATTCCCAAATGGTATCTCACAGAATCCCAGAATTGTAAAGTGCTTTAAATTCATCAAATTTTATATTTTGTATAATTTTACACACAATAAAAATATACAAATAAGTTGAATTAATTATTTAAAAAATATCTTCAAACCCAACCAGCTCATTTTACAAATGAATCCTTGTGGCTCAAAAAGAGTAACTGATTTCCCAACATCCTATGGCTGCTTAGAGACTTTGCACCTTACTTCTAGCCATATCACCTACCTTTAGATCTGAAAAACTAGCATGGTTTCCTTCTGCCTTAGAATGAGGAATTGGATCAGACGGATCTCAAATACACTCAAGTGCCTCCAATTTGGCATGAAGTTAGCCACTCTGCTGGAACAGATCATTACTCCAGGAGATGATCTGGTTTTGGAAAACTGAGATTGGATGAAGCGTTGGATTTCTCTCTGGGAATCCTAGTCCCTGGACAAGCAGGGTTCCTTGGCTAATATTACGCAACTAGTTGATTTTTCACTGCAGTCCCCCAGTGAGCAAAGTCCAGGTCACACTCAGCTATGAGTTGTGCTGAAAGATTTAGAGACCTTGTACTCTGACCTCATCTGTTCATAAAAGAGATGACAGAGGCTGAGAGGTTAACTGGCTTTGTGGGCCACACAATAGATATTTCCCAGGTTACTAACCCAGAAATCAGTGCTCTTTAAACAGCACTCAGCTGCCTTCTGATGGTACTGGGCGGTGGTTATTACTGTGATTCAAGGATCAGACTTTGTCCCTAACATCAAATCACCACTGTCCCTGGGAGCTTTTAGAAAATGAAGTAGATGATGTCTACGATGAATCACAAAAAAAAGGAAATTCAGGTGATCTGGATCTAGGTTGATATTTGAATTTATAATATCTAAGAAATAGACAAATGCCACAAAAAGCAGAAAACTGAGAGATTTTAAGATCTTGATTTTGATGTAGAAAACCAGCCCACCCACTAAAAGTCCAAGGGTTATGATTCAATGATTAGATCCTTGAACTATTTGAAATAAATTAAGCTACACTATAATGAAGAGAACAACTTCCCCATGGAATTTCTTTTATCTTGGGTGGAAGTTTGCCAATTAAACTATGACTTAGGATAAGTCTCAGTTTAGTGAGATTTCTATAAAGTTTTTCACCCAAGAATGAGGCAGTAAGAGAAGAAAGTTGAAGGAAAGACATAAAGGGAACTTTTTCCAGACTGAAATACTGAGAATGGAAAGGAGGATGAATAGAGAAGAAAATGAGCACTGGACAGGGAGCCAGGTCACTGGGCACTAGCTCTGGTTCAATAATTGATTAGCTATCTAACTTAAGCCACATCGTTTCACCTCTCCACTTCTCACCCTCCCCTGTTCCCACTTCTATATAAAATGGCAGAGTTGGGCTAGATTATCTCCATTATACTCTCCATCTAACACTCATGGATTCATGTATAAGTTTCTTAGTCTCCCTGCACCTCAGCCTCTCCATCAATAAGGATAGTGGCAATAGTAATGTAATCTAGTGAGAACTTCCTCAGACAGAGGTGTCATTCATCCATCCATTCATTCAAATGTTCATTCAACAAATAGGATTGAATCCTATTACGTGCCAAGCACTTTTCTGGGTGTGGGAGAATCAACACTGAAAAAACAAAGTCTGTGATACAGGAGGTTACATCCTTCATATCCCCAACAAGATAATGCAGGTAGAAAAAGACAAAAAAAAAAATAAAACTTGATATGTAAGTCAACCAGTAATAAGTCCTAGAAGAAAAATAAAACAGGTTAAGGATAATAGTGAATGCTGCTGGGTATTGTTTTATTAGGGTAGTAAGAAGAGGTCGTCTCTTGTCAAGATCTGTGTGCTGTCTTAAGAATAAGGAAGGGGAAGTGGGAAATATAGGAAACAAGATAGGAGAAGATCACGTAATCCAATCAAGAGATGATTGTTACTTAGGCCAGGACTACGGCAGTGAAGGCTTTAGGAAGTTGTCAGATTCTGGATAAATTTTGAAGGTAGAAGTAATAAGATTTGCTGATGTTTTGGTTGAAAAGAGAGAAAAGAAGGAGAGGAATCAAGGATACCACCAAGGTTTTAGACTTGAGCAAACAAAATAAAATAAGTGAGGCAGAAAAAGATAAAAACTATATGATCACACTTATATGTGGACTCTAAAAACAAAACAAAACAAACAAAAATGAGCCCATGGATACAGAGAACAGATTGGTGGTTGCCTGAGGCAGTGAGTGGGGAGTGGGCAAAATGGATGAAGGGAGCTAAAAAGTACAAATTTCCAGTTATAAAATCAATTAGTCTTGAGGATGTAATGTACAGCATGATGACTATAGTTAATAATACTGTATTGCATATTTGAAAATAAATAGGAGAGTAGATCTTGAAAGTTCTTATCATAAGAAAAAAATTTGTAAGTATGTATGGTGACAGATGTTAACTGGACTTACTGTGGTGATCACATTGCAAAATATACAAGTATCAAATCATTAGGTTATACACCTGAAACTAAACAAATATAATGTTATATCAATTATACTATATATATATAACAGACTTGAGCAGTCAGACCAGAGTTAGCCTTTACTGAGATACAAATGGCTGTGGGAGAACCAGAACAGCAGGGAATAACAAGAATTTTGTTTTGGATTTTTTAAAATATTTTTTCCCTCCAACCCTTTATTTTTATTATTTATTTTATTTATTTTTTGTGAAGAAGATTGGCCCTGAGCTAACATCTGTTGCCAGTCTTCCTCCATTTTATGTGGGATGCCACTGCAGCATAGCTTGATAAGCAACGCTAGGTCTGTGCCCAGGATCCAAACCTCAGAACCCCCAGGCCACTGTAGGGGAGCACATGAACTTAACCACTATACCACTGGGCCAGCCTCTTGTTTGGGACATTTTAAGTGAAGTTGCCTTTCAAAATCTCCCATAGATTTCATTAATGTGGTGACACAGGTTATTCCTAATTTCAGTTCCCCTGACAAGAAGACCAACCAGGAATTACCCATAGCACAATCTCAGAGCCCAAAGGTGAGGCTGAAGCACTCCTCTCTAGACAATAGAGATCAAGAATGATTGCTTTGGAAGGTTAAGATGAGCAATTTAACATCAACTGCATTGCCCCTCCCCAGACCAACTGCACTGCACTGCACTGAGAGGGCCCCCCTGGGCCTATAGTTTCTCCAGCAAGAAAAGAGAACCCAAGGCAGACATCCAGCTTCTCCAGCATTGTGGGACACTTCCCAGGAGGCCCACTCAGGTCTCACCTCATGGGGATCACTGTGTGAACCTGCAGAGTTAAAACACTGGGGATCATATAGAGACAGAAAAGGGGATGAGGCTTATAGTAACCAGCATTCGGATCTTGGAAGACAAAATTCCTGCTTGCAGTGGCTCCCAAGCAGAAATCCCAGCCAGTGAATCTGCCCATCTGCATAGCCAAGCCAGTGTCCCTGTCTGGCCAGGGAGCTCAGTTGGCAGTTCTGCCTAATTCAGATCCCCAGCCAATGGGCCAAACCAACTGTGGAGCCTGTTCTATGACCCTCACTGGGCAGGTAAGAAAATTCCAGTCTCGTCCAACTGCACAGCATGGTCTCCAGTGCACCCTCTGGGAAGCAAGGCCACAGATACCCAGCAGCCATGGAGCACATCCTTTGGTCCTCCAGAGAAGAGGAGCATATTCACTGTCCTGCCCAACTACTGAGCATAGCCTCCAGTCCTGTCCCTCTGGAAAGCATGGCTATAGACACCTGGTAGCCATGCAGCACATTCTATAGCCTGTCCAGACAGGGAGCCAAGCCAGCAGCCCTGTACAACTGTTGAGCTTAGCCTCTGGCCCAGCATAACCAGAATGAACAGTAACCCTGAGCAGCCTCAGAGCCCAATCTAAGTACCACCTAACAATGGAGCCCAGCTTACAACTCTACCCAGCAGCAGAGCCAAGCATACAGGTCTAGCTAATTGCTAAACTCACCTTCAGCCTTGACTAGGCAGGGAACTGCCCAATCACAGGTCATAACCTGCAGCCCCACCCAACTAGGCAGCAACCTTACATAACCATGGAGCACAGTCTGCAGCCCTACTCAACTTCAGGAAACAGCCTGAGGCCCCACCTAAACACAAAGCACAACCAGTGGCACCATCCAATTGGGGAGCACAGCCTGAGGACACACTTGACTATGAGCTATTGGATGGTATTTTCTAAAATGTTGAAAGAAAAAAACTGTCAACCAAGAATACCATATCCAGTAAGTCTGTCCTTCAGAAATGAAGGAGAGATAAAGACTTTCCCAAACGAATGAAAATTGAAGGAGTTCATAACTACTAGAGATGTCTTACAAGAAATGCTAAAGGACATTCTACAAGATGAAATGAAATTAACATTTTACTAATTAACATACTAAAAACATATGAACGTGTAAAACTCATTGATAAAGGCAAGTATAAAGTCAGATTCATATTGTAATTGTGATACGTAAATCAATTACAGTCTGGTAAAAGTTAAAAAACAAATGTATAAAAATAACTATAACTGCAATACAATTAGAAGAACTGGTTAGTGAGAGATGAGACAAAAGTATTCAGCCACAGCCGGGTACTGGTACGCAGGAGCAATCTTGCCCGTGATCCAGAGAAACAGCCACAAGTTTGCAGCAGAGGTAAGTACTAAACTGTTGTAGACCTGTGCTATCCAATGTGGTAGCCACCAGACACATGTAGCTATTTAAATTTAAGTTAGTTAAAATTAAATAAAATTAAAAATTCAGTTCTCCAGTCATGCTAGGCATATTTCAAGTACTAATTAGCCTCATGGCTAAGAACTACCATGCGTTAGCATAGATATAGGACATTTCTATCATCACAGAAACTTCTATTAACAATGCTGATCTAGACCACAGGAACTTAAGAAAGCAGAATGTTTACCTAAAATGTAAGCCCCACGTAGGCAGGGACCTTCTGTGTCTCATGTACCTCTGTGTGTCCCTAAAACTTAGAACAATGCCTGGCACATACTACACGCTCATTAAGTCTTGTTGAATGAATTATTAAATGAATCTAAAAGCCCTGAAATGAGTGATTGATTAAGAAAATTATGCTACAACTGGACTTTGAATACTACCACGCAATTATAAATCTTTTATGAAAATTTTTAATTGCTCTGGAAATTGGTATGTAATACACTGCCTGAGAATATATGCCAGTCCTTACATCCATTCTTCCCTTCCTCTTTAGGAAAAGAACATAACTCTGATTTTTAAAGACAATTCCACACAGAATAAAGATTATAGTTGCCAGTCTGCTTTGCAATTAAGGGTTCCTAAATGATTACTTTCAATCAAATAAGATGAGAGCAAAATTGCTGTGTGGCACTTTTGGGAAACCTCTTAAAAGGGAAAGTGACCAGTTTATCTTCCTTCCTTCCTCTTTACTTCTTCTTGGAATATAGATGAAATGCTAGAGTGGTGTTGTGCAATATGCATCTAATTGCCACATGCAGTATGTAAATTTAAACTTATCAAAATTCAAGTAATATGTAAAATCCAGTTCCTTGGTTTAACTAACCACATGTCAACTACTCATTTCACTACCCTATTGGACAGCACAGACATAGAACATCTCCAGCACAGCATAAAGCTCTACTGGACAGCACTCATATGGAGCACTGGCAGCCCTTTGAGGTCATGAGGTTGAAGCTACAGACTGAAGATGGCAGAGTGTAGATTTCTGATAACATTGTTGGACCTCCACAACAGTGCTGGATTTTTCATCTCTGTACTTTTGTAATTCTATCTCATAAGTTGGGTTTTTTCTGTTATATGCCATCAAACCTTACCTAAAAGGACACAAATAATAAATGGGGGAAAAAATACAAATTGTTTATGCAAGGTAGCTTGCAGCATGTTACCAGTTTTTCTTTAATGAGATTACATTATGTTTATTGCCTAAAACATTACATTTTTTTAATGCTATGACAGAATCAACAAGAGAGAAGTAGCTACATGGTCTCCAATGCTAAATGGTATAATTAGATTGTTACTACTTCTGTGACTTGAGTAGGCATTTTTAAAACGTTACAACACTCTCTGTCTCTTAAAGCAATGGGAAAAATGCTTCCCTTTGGTTCCTGTGTGTTTCCAGTGAGACCAGAACAAAATGAGTAATTAGCTCTCAATAGACCTATCGATTCTCCACCCTCAGTAGGTGAGGTAATCCCAGAGAATTTTGACAGTGCAGTTACAGTAGATATTATCTGCCCACGCAGTATCCAATGACTCAGAGCTCATTGATGATGTTCTTTCCATAGCTCTCAGGGAGGAAACCAAACGTGCACATGAGTAAGGGGCTCCTGTCCCAGTCTACACCCTGAAGGCCTACCCTGCTGCAATACAAGTAAGGCATCCAGAGAAAGGGAGGGTAGCTCCACTGAGTTTAGCTCCAGACCTGATTGCCCTAAAGTACACATTGACGGAATATAAGTACATTCAGCATAAAAGATAATGGGGAGGCTGTGTTACAGTTGATATCTATTTAACAAATATTTATTTAGCACCTACAACATGGCAGGTACTGTATGAGGCACTCGAAAGCAATTAAACAACAGAGAATGTTCAGCTGAAAGAAGTCTCAAAACAGAAGGATTGAATGGCCTTCAAACACTTGAAAGCCTTTTGGGGTGCAATCAAGGCCTATTTTGAGTAGCTCAAAAGGACTAAAAGAAGACCTATGTGTGGACAGACATACTGTTCTCGTGTAAAATAAAATTAATCACCAGTAGTAATGATAATGATGATGATGGTGATATTTATTGAGTCCACATCACAACTCTATACTATGTTCTTTACTAAAACTTTTACATGTATATTATCTTATTTAATATTCAGAATAATCTTATGAAGTTCATACTACTTTTAATCTTATTGTACTTCTGCAACAACAGGTGCTCAGAGAAGTTAAGCAGCTTGGATCTTGGGGTGTGGCTGAGAGGCAGTTGGAACAGCCTGATAAATTTCAGAGCCTGAGCTCTTCATATTTAAACAATAAGAGAAGTGCTCCACACTGTGAAATGGATTCAGAAAGAATCAGTAAGAACTGATCTAGAAAGGATTCCCCATGGGCCTGAAGGGTTGTTTGTTCAGCAAGCACTTAGGAAGCACCAGCTATCTATGTGCATGATATTTAGAGCTGCAAAGAAGGAGGTTAGTGGATGGTCCTGCCCTTGAGAGGTTACAGTCTACTGAGAGAGAAGCACACGTTAAATAATACAATCAAAGTGATAAGGGCAATGAGAAAAGTATGTAAAAATAACCATGCACAGGAGACACAAATTCAAGCCAAGGAGGAGGGAGGACAGAGAAGGCCTCATAAGAGAGATGAGTTTAATCTAGGACATGAAGGATACGTAGGATTTTGCCATAAGGAAAGAGGTGGTAAAGTCATTCCACGTAGAAGTGGTATTTACTAAGGGAATATTGATGGCCATCCATGGCCATAATTAGTGGGGACACCAAGGGAAGTGGGAAGATTTCCTGTTCCCTTTAAAACCACTATTCATCTATCTGCTCAACCTAAGCACTAAGGAGAAAGAGAAAAGTCCCTAAGGCCTATAGCACAACTGTGATGCCCCATCCTTCTACAAGGAAGCTGCTTGCAGTACTTCATCTGATCCTCAAGGAGAGGTGGAAGGACTGAGGGCAAATGCAAAGCCATTCTGTGTAATTCCAAAGCCAGCAAGTTCCAATTTTTCAATATTCTCTAAATTGTTCACAATGATATGGGGTGTTCACAATGATGAGAGGTGAAACAACATTGTAGACACAGACTGTCTCATTTCACTTCACCAAGAAACACCAATAGGCATGAAAAGATATGGACTTGGCATGTTCACTTAGAATAAAGGACAGAGTCTGGAGTAGAAACATACATGGACAGTATTTCCTTCCACTGCATTCTTCAATTTAAGCCTAAAAGCATTTTCTACACTCTGTGGTTTTTTTTACATCTGATTAAGCTAAAAGAGATATCCTTTTTGTTAAAAAGGTTGACTTGATCTTTCCCTGTTGATAGCTAGGATCTATGGCATTTTGATATTTCGTTGTTGTTGTTCAGGGAAGCTGAACATTGCAAGAGGACTCACAGAGACTTAAGGACTATCTTTTGTGCCAGCATGTCACAAGAACTAAAATTGCTCCAGGGATTTTTCAAATACTTGTGATCAAATAGTCTATGGTACAAGATGCCAAGAACCAACCAGGAGAATAGAAAAATTTATGCACTCAATTTTCAAAGATGCTCTTGTCCACATTGGAAGAGAACAGATTGGTACCCTCATCCAAAATATCCACCAACAATTCTTCTATTTGGTTTCCTTTCTTAATGAAATCTAGGTTGTTATCATGAGGGAGATTGAACAAAGGGAGGAAAAGGAAGGAAGGAAGGAAGAAGAAAGGAAAGAAGAAAGCATGGATGGTGGTCAGAGGAAGAAGTGAATAACCTACAAAATATTTGTCAAGATGTTCTCCTTTGCATTTGCACTTAGTTTGAGTCTTCATGTTACCTAATACCAGTATATTGTTGGATATCATCGAGCCAGTCTGACCTCTGTCCCTTGGAACACTAGATAAACATAGCATAGTCTTTGGTTACTAAGGACAATCACATCAGCAGTTACGTTAAGTCCTTATATTTGTTTCCGCCATGTGTGAATGTCCCACTAAAATCAAAATCCATTTCAAGAACAGGGAATAATCAGACACACATTTTTTATTCACTTTCACATTTTCACTCCATCCCTACGTTTTCCTTTTTGCCCCTCAACCTCCTCATGGCCATTTTCACCTCAGCATTTCTGAGTGTGTAGATGATGGGGTTCAGCATTGGGGTGATGACAGTATAGAACACAGCCACTAGTTTGTCCTCAGTGAAGGTGGAGGAGGGTCGCATGTAGAAGAAGATGGCAGGTCCGAAGAACAAGATGACCACTGTGATGTGAGAGGCACAGGTAGAGAGGGCTTTGCGCTTTCCCTCTGCAGAATGGTTCCTAACGTTGACCAGGATGACAATATAGGATGTCACCAAGATGAGGAAGGAGCACAAAGCAATTAAGCCACTATTGGCCAACACAATAACCCCCTCCACAAAGGTGTCAGTGCAGGTAAGCTTGAACAATGGCTGGAGATCACAGAAGTAGTGGTCAATCACATTGGGACCACAGAAGGGCAATTGGATGGTGATGAGAATCTGAATTATGGAGTGAACAAAGCCTCCCAGCCAGGAACCAGCCACCAGTACTTGACACACTTGGTGGCTCATAATGTTCATATAATGAAGAGGCTTGCAGATGGCCACATAGCGGTCATAGGCCATCACCACAAGCAGGAGGATCTCAGTGACTCCAAAGAAGTGGAAGAAGAATATCTGAGCCAGACAGCCCTCCAGGGAGATGGTTTTAATCTTGGCAAGTAAGTCTGTGATGAATTTAGGGACAACCGTAGAGGAGTAACTGATCTCCACCAGAGACAGCTGGCTTAGGAAGAAGTACATGGGGGAATTGAGACTTTTGCTGATGCTAACCGTCAGAACGATGAGGCCATTGCCCACCACTGTGGCCAAGTACACAATGAGAAATGCCACAAAACACACTCTCTGCACATCTGGATCCCGGAAAAGGCCAGTGAATATTAACTCAGTCACGTTATTTGTACTGGCCATGGATTTCACTTGAAGAAGTCAGATCTCAGAGAAGAGCCCTGTGACAAAACAAATACAATCATAACACCAATTTTTCATGTTTATTTAGCATTTGCCTATTGATGGAACCCTTTCACATGTAACATCTGACTGATTTATTTATTTGTTTGTTTGTTAATATAGCAAATGTTTATCCATTCACTGCACAATAGCCCACCCCATGCAAGACACTATTCAATCTACCTCGCAAAAACTCTGTCATCCCCAAATCCTAAGTGAAAAAACTGAGACTCAGAGAGGTTATGAACTAGCCAAGGCCCCCATTAAGAAATGAATGCAGGTGCTGGCCCCGATGCGCAGCGGTTAAGTTCGCACGTTCCACTTCTCGGCAGCCCGGGGTTCACCGGCCCAGATCCCGGGTGCGGACATGGCACCGCTTGGCACGCCATGCTGTGGTAGGCATCCCAAATATAAAAAATGTAGAGGAAGATGGGCACGACGTTAGCTCAGGACCAGGCTCCCTCAGCAAAAAGAGGAGGACTGGCACTAGTTAGCTCAGGGCTAATCTTCCTCAAAAAAAAAAAAGAAAAGAAAAGAAATGAATGCAGAACAAGAACCAGATCATTTCATTCAAAGTAGTATGTTATTTCAAGTATACCACACTGAAAAAATAATCAACACTTTCAGTATTAATAAGCATCCATATTAATTACTAACATTTCTCCTGTTCTCAATGTTTTCTCATCATGCCTTTGTTTTAGAAATTCTCAAATGATCTTCTCCTCCTGGATCCCTCGTTTCCTCCAATTATTTCCCAGAAATGCCAATCTCATTAATATTTCTGCCTTTCTAAAGAGTGTCTTCAATATTTTCCTTACACGAACTATATAAAGTTTCTGAATTCTATCAGGCCTTATGATTTTGCCCAATCCCACAGTTTCATAAATTTTTACAAACATTTTGAGAAAATTTTGACACCCGGGACCAAAGTGGACATGTAGAAGTTGTTAAGAACATAGCTCACTCTCAAACAATAATTCAAACATAACATATGGGGATTCGCCAGTCTGCTTGTTTCTGCCTTCCAGTCTTACCACCATTGGCAAACATTTTTGTTAGCAGCAGGTGAGGATTTATTTTAATTCAATTCTTTGACCAAATGTTTTATTAAGCACCTACTATATGCCTATGCGATTCAGGACACATGAAGGAAGAAGGAAAGATGGCTTTTGCTCTCAGGAAGCTTGAAAAGTCATGCAATTTAACAGCACATTTATAAAATGAGGCAGAGAAAAATCTCAAGACTTTTCTCTGCTTTTAAAACTACTTTGAAATATTCCTTATTCCTCTTATTTTCCCTTCTTCCACTTGTGCTTCAATACTGAAATAGATTAAATACCTCCCCTGGCCAACTTTTCTCCTCATGAGAATTTGAAGACATTCACTAGTTGAAAAAGTGCTTAGAGAATCCTCAGCAAGTCACCTCGCTAAAACCAGAGAAGAAAAAGGGGATTGCATGGAATAAAAGAAGGGCACCCAAGAAGAATGACTGAACAAGAGAGAGGAAACAAGATGGGGCTCCCTTATTGGTGCAGAGGAATGTAAACAAGACATCAAGAACCAACCAAAGAGGCTGTGCTATAGTTTGGCAGTCTGAAGGAAACTAAAGCATGTGGTTACCTGATGGTCACCATTTTCATTGTCATTCCAAGAACCACAACAGCAGACACTGCTGCCCTTTATTAGTATCCGTTGTGTGCTGGATTGTGGTAAGCACTTTACAGTCGTTCCCTCATTTAATTCTCCCTGTTCCACTTTGAGGTAACTAATTGATAGATGAGGAAATTGCAGTTCAGAGAGGTTAAGTAAGTTGCCCAAATAAATATCGCTTGTAAGTGATTGAGCCAAGGCTGAAACCCATGCCTATCTCAAATGGAAGGGAAAGCCTCCATGCCTCAGCCAGAGGAGAAAGGGGTGAGGCCCTCCCATACCTGAGAGAAATGATATCAAGACCACTGGTTGGTACAAAACCTACCCAAATCCATTTATTATACCTTCCCTGTGAATAGCAGGAGCATTCCAGGAAACTGCAAGTTATTGGGAATGTGTCAGTGCTACCATCTCTGGAACATGAGAGATGAAGAAGCTATGTGGGATACTGAGCAGAGTGTGAGGAATGGGGATGTCCCTTTCTTCCTCCATCCCATGGTAGGGATTCGTACAGGGGTGAGAGCCGCAGCTGGTGAGACTGGGCTATGGAATCTGTCATTATCTCCCAGCAGGGGTGACTGACAGAACTCCTCTTCACACCTAGTCTTACAGCAGCACCACCATTCTCCCTGGCCCTCAGGCTGGAAACCTTAGAGTCAACTCCAACTCATGCCTCTCCTGCATTTCCCATATTTACACAATCCCCACATGCTGTGGATATTACCAGTTCCTTCCTCTGTCTTCCTGGAGCCTCCATCTTCAGGTGGGATATAAGCTCATGTGAGGATGACCGCAGCCTTTATGTGCTCCAACCGTCTCCAGGTGTCTCCAGTCTTCATCTCCCCACTTTATTCTTTATACTGAAATCGAAATTCTTACTGAGTCTCCCTCTGCTTGGATCACTCAGAAACCACCACTGTCTCCCAGTTTCCTGGAAATCAGGCCTAAATTCCTCTACCTGAGTTTTAGAACCTTCCAAAGTGCTTCCCCATATTCCTTCAAACCAATGTTACTGGCCACTAAACAACACGTCATTGTTCTATTGAGAGGTCTCCTCACCTTCTCATGAACACAACTGTTACCCACCACAAGAGCATCCCTTTTATTTTTCACATTGCACCGTGAGCCTGGCTCTCTTTGCCTCCCTCTCCAAGTCCTACCCACTCTATAATGTCCATTGTCTAGGAAACGTTGCCTGGTTCCTTCAACATTAGTTCATTTATCTCAGCTTTCAACACTGGAAATTTAAGTGATCTTTCTGTTAAATACAGTAAGACACAGAGTATTCAGCCCATAGCGAGCCTTCAATACATGCAAGTTATTATTATTATTATTATTTCTATACTGTTAAATGCAAATTTGAACAAGTTATGCATTGACTTGAAATTTATCAATGGTTTCCCCTTGCCTACAAGATTAAATCCAACAGTATTAGCACAGCGCATAAGAACTGGAGCTTGTTCATTTATCTAGCTTCAATTGTCATCACATTCCCTGGAGCCTACATTCCAGCTCTTCTGAAATATATATCATTCTTCCAAACTTGCTCTTTACATATATTGTTCCCTCTGCATGATATTACATGTAAAAGCCTAGGTAGATAAGTGATGGTCTGGACCCTAACTAGGTAGAATTTTATCCCCTGACATAAAGCCTCAGAGACAGAAATCTGAAAAGAACAAAATAATAAAGTGATAGAGAGCCTGGAAAACCTATTGCTGTGAGCTCATATTCACATCACAAGGGCATCCTTTCCATGACTCACTCTGGACCTTCAAGTGGTACTTCACGGAATCCCAGAATGTGAATACCAAAAAGAACTTTAGGACACATTCCCTCCAATCCTCTCCTTTTTACACAGGCAGAAACTAAGGCTCAGGGAGGGAAAGTGATTCACCCTAGATCACACAGCGATTTGTAGCCTTTCATTTTCAGTCAACCTGAGAAAACCTCTGGGTATGGCATTCCCTACCTTGTTTGGGGAATGCTCAGTCTTAGAGCAAGGAGTTGAACGTGAAGTTTCTTCTCTTTAGGCTCAGGAAAAATTGCCTCTTCGTTGTGAGAGCTCGTCACTTAAAGGGATATCCTGGGCTGAGGAGACTGTAGGGTTGTGCCCTGGAACACAGGATGCTTTCTTCACAACAAAACTCTTCCACCAGGCTCCTTCCTCTGCATCGAAGGCCCCCAGTGGGCTAAGCCACTTCATCAGGGGAAACCAAATAAACTTTAGAGCTGAAAGGAAATTTGTAGACCATTAATCCAATCTCCTTAGTTTATAGATGGAGCAACTAAGGGCCAGAGTTTAGCTGACTTCTCACACAGATAGTTTTTGGTCAAGTTTCTGAGGTACTGTCTCCGTGATACCAAGATTCCTTTCTAGTGATTTTGATTTTGTGATCGTTATTGCCAGTTAACAGTGTTAATCTTGCTTCCACACAACAAAATTTCCTGGGTCCTGTGATCTATTAGAAAATTAACAGCCTGTGGTGGTGTGGAGAAGTCACAAAGGAAAGGATTCAGGAAATCAGTCCCAAGGCCCATCCCTAGATCAGTCGTTTAGAAACAGAAAAGCAGCTACAGAAAACAACTAATGAGGGAGTGTCAGGTCCTGTTTTTCAGTTTAGAAAACCCACTCATTTGCTAGAAGACTGAGGATTGTTTTTCAATATCAAGATGCTTGAACTATTTAAAATAAATTGAACCACAAGCTGTGATCAAGGGACCTAATTCCCCATGGAATTTCTTGTCTCCAGTGTGAAAACTTTGCCAAGAAACTGTGAGTTAGGAAAAGGTTCAAAATGTGTTTCAATTTATTTAGTTAGAGAACTTTGAGAAATTAAAAACATCCAGTAATTACGCTCTGAGAGAGGTAAGTTAAAGACATGACATTAGAAGCGTTTTTTGCCCCAATTTTCTGGGTCACCACGGGAGTATGAGACTGAAGGGAGAAGAAAAGAGAGATCCAGGGGAAGGGGCTGCCAGCTGGGTGACTTTAGGCAAGTCCCTTCGTCTCTACAATCTGCAATTCTACAGACATAAAATGTCAGAATGAGACTAGATTATCTTTCATGTCCCTTCTCACTCTAGCATTCTATGCTTCAACATCACTTCGACTATGACGCCTTGAACACCCCATAAGTGATGATGATGATAGTGATGACAATCCCGGGAACAGTAATTGTCATTTACTGATTACCTGCTATGTGCCAGGCACTACGCCAGAAATTTTGCAGCCATTGTCTCTAATAGTCACAGCAATATTGCAAGGCAAATTTTCTTATTGTGCATTTTTTTGTTTCTTCCATAGCATCTGTTTTCCTCTATTCCTGTCAAAACTACTCAGATTTTGCTTTGCAGGAACCACACCACCCCAGTCCCAGCCAAGTGATTTGGATGATATTGAGCACGTAGATGTAGGTCTCGACTGGCTTAAGCAGCTCTAATAAACCACCCACTGGCCAAAATATTGGTTGAGGGATGGAAAGTCACACAGTCAGAGAGACAGGGAGGCATTTGCTGGATTCACAGGCAAGAAGCATACTCTGTCTTAAGCAGAACCCATCAGAAGAGACAGAAACATTTGCTTAAATAGTTTTGAGTGAGTCTGTCTGGTCTAGAACCGCTGCAGCCACTTTGTGACAAAGGGACTCATGAGCTTCCAGAGGGCCGCCACGTGAGAGTAGAAAAGTAGTCAGCGTGACCAAGGGACGAGCGTCAAGAAGAAAAGAAACCGGGCAGTGGTAACATTCGAGCCACTGCAGCAAGTCTCACCTGGAGCCCGCCTTACCTCAGGAATTTCAGTTACATGAGTGCATTCCCTTTCAAAGTACACACAATAGGATTTTTTGTCAGTTGAATCGTAAAAACTTCCAACTGGTACAATATTATTATTTTGATCTTACAGTTGGGATTCTGAGTCTGGAAGAAGCTACCTATTTATGCAAGGTTACCCAGCAGCTGGGTTTATAGCTATCCTCTCTCTACTTCCCAAAAAATGTTGTGACAAAAAATGAGACCAGGGAGATGAAAATGCTGAAGTCCAAAAGTGGAAGATGTATTTAAACACAGTAATATACTCATAAACAGTGTTAGTGCTTATCTCTAGGCGTTGTATTATAAGTGTGGTTAGAATTTTTTCTTTATTATTGGTAGCTTCCAAATGTTTCTAAAATATCTATAATATTTATCTTTTAAAATTTTTTAAAAATTTTATCTTTTAAAAAATTATCTTTTTAAAAAACAATAGATTATTTCTAAAGGTTCAGGAAACACTCTCTACAAAATCAAAGAAAAACTGTCCTGGAAAAGAAAGGAAACAGAAATTTGTACTTCTAGAGATATCATAAACTTAAGCTCCAGATTTAAAGACTATTCTGAGCAAATTCAGGAAGTAAACATAATTTAAAATTTCATAGGATTCTTCATTATGAGGTCATACTACTCACCGTTCCCTTCCACCCATACTTGTTTCTGGTAATTGCACACTGGTAAAAATATCAACCACAATAGTTTCATGAATTCTCTGAGCTGCATCATTCTCTAACTTTAATTACACATTGAAAAGTAGATGTCAATTCTTGGGGAAATATTGCAGATGCCATAAAGGATAGCTTTTGTACCCGTGAGGAAAGGGAACTTTTGGAACAAATTAATGGCACTTGCACACTAGTGAAGATATACCGCCATGACTAAAAATGATCTTCAAAAAATGTTTGGTTTTGAAAGAAAACATAGCATAATGGAAAGACCACATCAGGAAAAAAATGTTTTCAGATTTTGTTTCCACCACTTAGTAGTTTTGCAACTTCAGAAAATTAATAGCTTTTAGTCTCAGTTTTCATATCTGTTAAATGGGGCTAATAATACATACCTTCAGGATTGTTAGAATGTGAAATGAAATAACCTGTCTTAAAATGTTTATCTAACACAATGCTTGATATATAGTGGTTGTTCCACAAATGTTAATTAGGATTTTTAAATTATTTACACCCATTCAAAGTATACGTCTTTGTGTCAAATTTTATAGGAGAAGGGGCACTAAATTAAAATCTAATCAGTAGCACTGAAAATGATTACCACTATTTCTTTTATAAAACAAAGAAGTGTCTGATAAAAAATATTTCTTCCTCCTCTTTGGTGGCAGGTGCTGCTCAAAACCTCTATTGTCTTTACTCCTTTCTATTCGTGCCCACAGGAAAAATCACCTTCCCAGAATCCTTAGCAGCTAAACATGGCCATATGATCCAGGACTGGCCAATGAAATGTGAGCAAAGGTAACCTGTGGGGCTTTTGGAAGTTTTTTTAAAGAGGTCATGCGTAATTGGTATCCCCAGTCAGCACCTTGCTCTTCAGCCTTTACTCTTCTTCCTTCCTTCCTCTTCCTGCTACAGTGTGGATATGAGACTAAAGGAGAAGGAGCTATGTCTCTCTCACACTCAAGACCATGTCTAAGGAATTAATAGGAATTTTTTTTAACTATATACAAATAAAACTACTGTGAAAAAATCTGAAAAGGTAAATCAGAGTACTTCTACTGATACAAATACTGAAAATTCTCCACCACAAACACATTCACAAAGCTAAAGAAATCTGCACCATAGTACTCAAAGCTGAATTAAATATAGTCAAATAAACTTTTATGGATATGAAAATAAAACATTCAGTTAGAAATGCAATAAAATAGAAATGGATTTTAAAAATCAAAAAGTAGTGAAATGAGAGTTAATTAAGCTCAAGAAAAAGTAAAATAAAAATACAAAACCATGTCAGTAATTTTGGATTAGTTGTACATTTTTTATGATTCCCTTTTACCTTACTATTTGTTTATTATATATACTTCTTTTTAAAATATTTTAGTATTTGCCCTCTGATAAATAATATGCATTTTTAATTAATCACAGTCTACCTTTAAACATTTTTATACAACTTCACATTTATTCTAAGAACCAAACAACAGTATACTTTCAAATCTCCTGCACTTTTTGTGTTGTTTTCATATCATTTACTTTTACATATGCTATAAACCCACAATATATTGCCACCACTTTTGCTTTAGACAATTGCCTTTAAGAGAAACTAAGATAAGAAAAAGAGTCTTTATATTTACCCTTTTTTAACCATTCTGGAACTTTTCATTTCTTTGTGTACATCCAAGTTTCTATCAGATATCATATTCTTCTTGCCTGAAAAATGTTAATATTTCTTGTAGTATAGATCAGCTGGTATGAATTCTATAAGTTTTTGATTGTCAAAAAATCTTTACTTTACCTTTGTTTTTTAAAAATATTTTCCCTGACATAAAATTATGGCTTGGCAGGAGTTTTTACTTTACTAAATACTTTAAAGACATCACTCTATTTCCTTCTAGCTTGCACAGCTTCTGATGAGAAGTTTGCTGTAATTCATACCTTCTTTTTTTATATAATGTGTCTTTTTTCCCTGGATGCCTTCAAGATTTTCTCATTGTCTTTGATTTTCAGCAAGTGAAATATGATGTGTCAATGTGTGGTTTTACTTTTCATTTCTTTTTGTTATTGTTGTTTATCCTGCTCGTGTTCTCTGAGATTCTTGGATCCGTGATTTGATATATTTCATTATTTTTGGAAATTCTTAGTCATCATATTTTCACATATTTCTTTTGCTCTATTCTTTCTCTTTCAAGATTTTTGTTATTGTCCCAGAGTTACTGGATACTCTGTTCTTCAGGTTTTTTCCTGCTCTTTTTTCTGTTCATGTTTCAGTTTGGTAATTTATATTAACCTATCTTTAAGTCACTATTCTTTCCTTTGTTCTTTCAAGTCTACTGTTGAGCCAGGCCAAAGCATCTGTGATCTGTTACCATGTTTGTTATGACAGCCAAATTTTGACTTGTATCTTTGGTGGGTCTTGCATGGCAGATTTTACCATCCCTCCCCCAGCCAGAGAAGACCTTAAATTGCATTGGCATAGGAATCTGGGTCCAGGCCTTTTTGCCTGCTCCTCCTCAATGGTAGAATATTCTTTTCTTTCACACTTCACCCTGCCCCAGTGGATCTTGACATGTACCCTGGGGCAAAAGGCACCTTCCTCAGAGGCCTAAAGCTTTTTTCCTAAGTGAGAAGGGTCTGAGTCAGGCTATGTGTTTTTCCAACAATGGCAGCTGCTCTCCTCATCCAAGCCTGTATGACCAATGTAGATTTCCTCCAGTCTCTGCCCTGCCCCCAATACTTCTCATGAACGCCTAGTGGGGGTCTCTATAGAGAAGATCCTGTGAGTGAGCATGAACTCCCTTTGTGTCTATGGCTCGCAGGCATTCTGTAGTCTCATGCTAGCCTACATTTGGCCATTAGGCAATTTATTTTTTTAAAACTTAGCTGTATTTTTCTTACCCAGTTCTGTTGCTCTTGGTATTTTTTCCTTTGATGCTCTCCCAATGAGCCAGTGCTTGTGTTCCATCTCTGCTTGGATGGATTTGTATTTCCACATTTCGGGATGTTTGGTTACTCTGCAACCTCAACACTCTGATAAGTTCAAAGAAGTCATGAATTTGTCCTTTATCTAGATTTTTTTTCTGTTGATAGGCTAGGAACAACACCATTTCCAGTTTTCTACATCCTAGGCAAATCTAGAAAGTAGAAAGTCTAGAAATAAATCTTCAAAATGCTGTATGAAACTCAACAATGAAAAATTAGAAAACATCTTGAAAGCATTTAGAGAAATTAAAGACCTAAATAAATTGAGGGATATACCATTTAAGATTTGACCATTTAGGATCTAAGATTAGTAAAACGCTCAGTATTCCAAACGCGATCAATAGATTCATTGCAATTGAAAATAAAATCCCAGAAGATATTTTTATGGAAATTGACAAGCATATTCTCTAATGTGCATAAAAATGAAAAGGCCAAGTTAAACTACCTTTGAATAAGATCAAATTAGTAGACTTACACTACTGATGATCAAGAATTATTAAGGGGCTGGCTCCGTGGCTGCGTGGTTAAGTTCGCACGCTCTGCTGCGGCGGCCCAGGGTTCGGATCCTGGGCGCAAACATGGCACCGCTCGTCAGGCAACGTTGAGGCGGCGTCCCACATCCCGCAACTAGAAGGACCTGCAACTAAGATATACAACTATGTACCTGGGGGGTTGGGGCAATAAAGTAGAAAAAAAATAATAAAGATTGGCAACAGTTGTTAGCCCAGGGCCAATCCTTAAAAAAAAAAAAAAAAAAAAAGGAAGATTGGCAACAGTTGTTAGCCCAAGTGTCAATCTTGAAAAAAAAAAAAGAATTATTAAGATTACAGTTATTAAGACAGCGATGGATGCAAAGATAGACAAATAGACCAATAGTGTAGTGTAGTCAAGAGGCAAATACATATTATATGTGAACATTCAATTTTCTCCCAATTGCACAGAAGAGCTACGGATAAAAAATAGGCTTTTAAATAAATGGTGATAGCTCAATTGAATATCCATATAAAAAAAATCTTTGACCCTCCCTCGCAGAATGTCCAAAAATTCATTCCAGGTGGGTTTTAGATATAAATGTGAAAAACAAAAAAATAAAGCATCTAGATATTAATGTAAAAGTATCTTTATAAATTTGGAATAAGGAAGGATTTCTTTTCTTTCTCCAGTTACTAAGAAATAGTTCACATACATCACTGTGTAAGTTTAAGACATAGAGCATGATGGTTTGATTTACATATATTGTGAAATGATTAACACAATAGGTTCAGCTAACATCCATCCTCTCATATATATACCATTAAAAGAAAAGAAAGAAAAAAACATTTTCCTTGTGATGAGAACTCTTAGAATTTACTCTCTTAACTTTCCTATCTATATTACAGCAGTGTTAGCTATAGTCATCACGTTGTAAGTTACATCACTAGTAGAGATCTTTCTTGACTCCTGATGGGGTTATGTCCCAATAAACTCATCATAAGTTGAAAATATCGTTAGTCAAAAATGCATTTAATACATCTAACCTACTGAACATCATAGCTTAGCCTAGCCTAACTTAAGCATGCTCAGAACATTACTTTAACCTACAGTTGGGCAAAATCATCTATGTTATAATAAAGTGTTGAATATCTCATGTAATTTATTGAATAATGTACCGAAAGTGAAAAACAGATTTGGTTGTTTACTGTTGTGATTGAGTGGCTGACTGGGAGCTGTAGCTTACTGCCACTGCCCAGCATCACAAGAGAGTATAGTACTGAATGTCACTAGCCTAGGGAAAGATCAAAATTCAAAGTACAGTTTCTACTGAATGTGTATCACTTTTGCACCATCGTAAAGTCAAAAAAATTGTAAATTGAACTATCATAAATTAGGGACGGTCTGTACTTAACTATTTTACAACTGGAAGTTTGTGCTTTTCACCACATTTCTCCAATTCCCCTTGCCCCCACTCTTGGGCTCTGGTAACCACGAGTCTGATATCTTTTTTCTATGAGTTTCATTTTTTTTTAGGTGCCACATATAAGTGAGATCATACAGTATTTGTCTTTGATTTATTTCACTTAGCATAATGCCTTCAAGGCCCATCCATGTTGTCACAAATGATAGGATTTCCTCATATTTTGTGGCTCAAAATTCTGCTGTAAATATATAGCACTTCTTTATCCATTCATCCATCAATGGACACAGGTTGCTTCCATGTCTTGGTCATTGTAAATAATGCTGCTATGAACATGCAGATATCTTTTCCAGTTAGTGTTTTCATTTCCTTTAGATATATTCCAGAAGTGGAATTTCTGGATGATATGGTAGTTCCATTTTTAGTTTTTTGAAAATCCTTCCGTACTGTTCTCCATAGTGGCTGTAGCAATTTACAATCCCATCAACAGTGCACGAGGGTTCCCTTTTCTCCACATCCACACCAACGTTTGTTGCCTCTTGTCTTCCGCATCATGGCCATTAGAACAGGCATGAGGTGATATCTCATTGTGGTTTTAACTTGCATTTTTCTAATGACTAGTGATGTGCATTTTTTCATGTAGCTGTTGGCCTTTTGTATATCTTCTTTGGAGAAACATCTATTCAGGTTCTTTGTCCATTTTTTAATTGGGCTATTTGTTTTTTTGCTATTGAGTTGTATGAGTTCTTTATATATTTTGGATTAACCCCTTATGAGATATATGGTTTGCAAATATTTATTCCCATTCCATAAGTTTTCTTCTCACTTTGTTAATGATTTCTTTTGCTGTGCAGAAGCTTTTTAGTTTGATGTAGTTTCACTTGTTTATTTTTAAAATAAAAAATAGTTGCCTGTCCTTTAAGTATCATATCCAAAACTTCACTACAAAGGCCCATGTCAGGGAGCTTTAAGCCTATGTTTTCTTCTAGGAGTTTTCATGGCTTCAGGTTTTACATTTAAGTCTTTAATCCATTTTAAGTTATTTTTTGTGAGTGGTATAAGATATGGGTCCAGCTTCATTCTTTTACAGGTGAATAGCCAGTCATCCCAGTACCATTATTGAAAAGGCTATCTTTTCTCCTTTGAGAATTCTTGGCTTCCTTGTCAAATGTTAGTTGACTATATAAGAATTTCTTAAAGAGGACACAAAAAGTACTATTGTCTTAGTCTTTTGGGCTGCTGTAACAAAATACCATAGATTGGGTAGATTATAAACAACAGAAATTTATTTCTCATAGTTCTGGATGATAGGATGTCCAAGACAAGGCACTGGCATATTCAGTGTCTGGTGAGGGCCCACTTTATGGTGCATATAAGGCATCTTTTGATTTGTCTTCACATGGTGGAAGGGACAAGGTGGCTCTGTAGGGTCTTTCATGAGGACTCTGCCCTTATGACCTAATCACGTTCCAAAGTCCCCACTTCCTAATAACATCACCTTGAAGGTTAGAATTTCAACATATAAATTTTCAGGGGCAAAAATATTCAGTTCATAACAACTAACATCAACTAACATAATGGAAAAGATCAATAAATTATATTAAACTGAAAAGAACTTCTATTCATCAAAAAAGACCATGAAGGGGCCAGCTCTATGACCAAGTGGTTAAGTTCATGTGTTCCACTTGGGTGGCCCAGGGTTCGCCAGTTCAGATCCTGGGTGCAGACATAGCACCACTCATCAAGCTTTGATATGGCAGCATCCCACATAGAGGAGCTAGAATGACCTACAACTAGAATACACAACTATGTTACTGGGCTTTGGGGAGGGAAAAAAAAGGAGGAAGATTGGCAACAGATGTTTGGTGAGGAGATGCCAATCTCCTCACCAAAAAAAAATACCATTTAGAGAGAGGGAAAAAAGGAAGCTACAAAATTAGGAGAGGAGATGATACATAGGTAGAGATAGACACAGAGACGTAGATATAGATATGACAGGGTACTTTTACCCAGATTATATAATATCCAGATTATATAAAAAGAACCCCTACAAATCAATAAGAATAGATAAGTAACCCAAAAATGGGACCAAGAAAAAGGCACATCATAAAAAAACTAGCTAAATGGCATTAAAGTCATGAAAAAATGTTCAATATCAGCAAAATTCTAATTTAAAACAGTAAAATACATAGAATTTAGAATGCAGTTATCTCTTGGTATTTGAGGATAGGCAATGGGATGGGGTAAGGAAGGGACACACAGGTAGATGTAAGTTATTCATAATGTCTAACATTTGGGTTATGTTTTGGCTTATAAGTATTTATTTATTTATTAAACTAATTAATTAATTAATTAATACTGAAGTAGATCACGCGTGGAACAATGATAATAATGAGCCTCCATACAACAATTCATGCTTCAATTCAATTCAACTCAGGCCCTAAACACAAAACAAAAGAAACCATGGAATGCATATAAACTGTTTATAATAATGTAAGACATATACTAAGTTTTTAAACAGTGGAATCCATTGTTATTAGATTAAAGAATGGATGTCAGACAGGAAATCCAGGGTGATCCACCTCCAGTGACCATAAAAGCCAGAGGAATCCATTCTGAGAAGCCCTCCCCAAGTGGGCCCCCACACTTGACCAACGCAGCAGGAAAACTTACATGTATCCTTGGTGAGAAGTTTCAGCAGAGGAAGCAACTTAGAAGGCTCATGGGAGCTCATTACTGAGGAGAGCCACAGAGAACACAGCATCAACTGGGCATCAAGGGGCTTTTCTTTCTCCTTCCCCAGCCATAGAATTCGGATTTGAGAGAGACTTTGGCCAAGACTCTTGACTGGATTGACACTGAGCTGAGGGAAAACTCTGGATCTCTGGGAGAGAGTAAGTTAACCTTCGGAATTGATCCCAAAGTCACATATTTCTATCATATTTACTCTCTGTCCTTGCTGATAACTAAGCACCTGCCAAAAACTTAACAATGTAAAACTTCACTTTGCTTCAGGCTCCAAAACAAATAGCCTCTGCTTTGTGACCCAGGCAGCAATTCTAAGGAATAAATGGGGACAGACTATTTTTCAAAGCAACATACAGAAATCTGAGACGATTGGAATAGGAGTAGTGTTTGGACGGGTCATGGCTGGGTAGAGGATTTGTAGGACCCAGAAGTAGGAAAATGATGGGAATATTTACATACTCTCCGGGTAAGTGAAGTCACTTTTATCACCTTTCTTTTTCGCTTTATATTTCCCACCTTTATGATATGCAGGATAAAAATAAGAAAACTAACATTTTTTAAGAACTTCCTGTGGACCAGACACTGTGCGAAGCTTGATATACATTAGCTATTTTAATTCTCATATCCACTGCATGAGGCAGGATTTATTTAGCCCTATTTTACAGATGTGGACAATGATTAAATAGGTAAAATTACTTGGTCAATGCCACACAACTGGTAATTGGTGTGGCCAGAGGTTGAAAATCCAGCTCTATATAGTAAGAGTTTGTGCCTTTAACAAATTTTCTATGTTAGAAAATGGGCAGTGCTAAAACCAAGTTATCTAGAAAGATTCATAAACCAGTAACTCTATTTCATTTCTCCCTCTCTCCCTCCTGCCTTCAAAGTTCACTGAGTCCTAATGTGTATGCTAGTCTCAGGGCCAAGTGCTTGGGATCCACACAAATAAGAACGGTTTCTGCATTTAAGTAGCACAGAGTCTATAGTGGGAGACACACAAGTAGCCTAAAAAGTCGGAGATTTTAAGTACTATAGAAATAAACAGAGGATACTTAAAGGGGTCAAGAAATGCCTCTACTGCAGACTTTTGGAAACCCACCTCTTTCAGGAAAAATCTGCTGACAAATTTTTTCAGTGATGCAGCATTTAATCAAGGCATTGGAATTTAGCATTTGGTGAAGCCTAAGGCTTCATCTTAGATTTTGCCTTCTTCCTTATTCAACTACAGGTTAAAAGGTACTAATGCTTTTCAGAATGTGAAATAACCCATGCCTAGTCCCAGCACCATATGGCAGGTGGCAATGGAGGGAGGGAGGGCGAGATGAAGGATCCTACTGAGTCCCAGACTCTGACAGGAGAAATAGGAGAATCTGAATATTCCTTTCCACAATCTGAACCATTTTCTAAGACTATACCCATCCTATACCAGAAACTACTGATTGCTTATAAGGCCAGTGGGTCTTTCAAGGGCACAGATATCAGTATTCCATTAACTTATTAAAGAGTATTGGTATCTATCTTAGTTAATTGAATTTTGTTTGACTTAATTAAAGTAGCGATTTCTATCCCAGAGACCCTAGAACAATAAAGAGGATCCCAAAGCTTTATCAATATTTTTAAAGGCCAATGTAAATTGTACATTTATATACGGTATAATGTAGCACCAGCTAAGAGAATATATCAAGGCTGAATCTGTGTTCCACCAATGACCAGCTACATGATTGCAGATAAAGTTAGTTTACTTTTCTAAGGAAGGAGTTTATTGCTTATGTGAACAATGGGAATAGTTCTACATACTTCATTGAGTTACAGGAACTCAATTAGGCAGTATAGCCAAGTGCTTAGACCAGGGCCTCATCCTTAGTACAGCACCATGAAATAAAAACATAACACAAGCCACATTGTCATTTTAAACGTTTTAGTAGCCACATAAAAAAGCAAAGGAAACGGGTGAAATTAATTTTAATAATATCTAATACCACTTTGTTTAACCTAGTATACCCACATTTTTATCACATCAAAATATTTTACTTTGCTCTAGTTTTCAAATTTAAATTAAATTAAATTGAAACTTCAGTTTCTTAGTCTTACTACCCACATTCCAAGTGTTCGGTAGCCACAGTGAGCCACCATGTGGTACCGAGCAGACCTAGCAGGCACTCAACCAAGCACTGGAAGGAGAGAGGGGAGCAAAGTGTGGCTTCAGCAGAGCAGGAATTGGTTGATACCAGGAAACTACTGGTAATTTTGTTAGATGTGATCATGTCTTTGTGTTTATGTACGAAGATTCCCTATTTTTAGAAACACAGATACTGAAGCATATTGAAGTTGAAATGACATGATGACTGGGATTTGTATTAAAATACTTTGGCAGAAAAAAAAAAGAAATGGGGCCAGCCCCAGTGGCCTAGTGGTTAAGTTCAGTGTGCTCCACTTCAGTTGCCTGGGTTCAGTTCCCGGGCACAGACCTACACATTTTGTCAGTGGCTGTGCAGCTCTCATACAAAAAGAGGAAGATTGGCAACAGATGTTAGCTCGGGGCAAATCTTCCTCAGCAAAAAAAGAAAGAAAAGAAAAGAAAAAGAGAGATTGATGAAGCAAATGTAGCAAAACATTAATAATGTTTTAATCTAAATGACAATCATATGAGAGCTTATAATATAATTATCTCCATTTTGTATATGTTTGAAATTTTTCATAATAAAATATTTTAAGTACTGGTAATCTAGTTGGAAAATGAAAAGGCATAATTCAGTGCGCACTTACTATATACTGGGCTAAGTTTGGTGTTTAAAATTCTCGAAAGTAGTCAGTATCATTTCCATTTGAAGAATGAAGAAACTGAGATTCAAAAAGCTTAAGTGACTTGCCAAAGCCTTGGACACAAGGGTTTGTGCAATAAAAGAAAACAAAATAATAGGGGCCGGCCCCATGGCTGAGTGGTGAAGTTCATGTGCTCCACTCCTGGTGGCCTAGGGTTTCACCAGTTTGGATCCTGGGCACAGTAATGGCACGGCTCATTAGGCCATGCTGAGGCAGCATCCCACATGCCACAACTAGAAGGACCCACAACTAAATATACAAGTATGTACCAAGAGGATTTGGGGAGAAAAAGCAGGAAAAAAAGAACACAAAATAATAAAAGACTTGCAAAGCTAATGGAAGCAGTATTTGTACTCAGGCAATACAAAAATAAACAAACATACACATCATCCCCACCTTCATACATCTTTTGATTCAAAAGAATGCAAAGATAACGAAACAAAGAACTCACATTCAAGGACTGTGATTCACTGTATTGAAAAGATCATCCCAAATTTTATGATATAACATAAAAACTGGGGGAAATCTTGGTGTTCATGTATAACCCAACCCAATGACCAAGAAACTGCATCTCTATGAAGGTGAGCAACTTACCCTGGATCTCACAGTTGGTCATTGTCAGAGGCAGACTAAACTTAGCCCAGAGTTATTTTCTCCCCATATCCTATAACTACTAATGTTAACTAGAATCTGAAGTCTTGAGCATCTTGCAAATGGTGGTTCCTTTTTGTAAAGCCTCTATGCATTTCCCAACTTTTAGACACATACGGAGTGACAAAGAGTGCAGTCCTGGCATAATCTAAAATAAGACCAAACCAATCAGGCTGTCAGTAATTTGGGAGGCCAAAGAGCCATATAAAAGGTTACTTATATCCCCGGTCTGACTCAAAGTTTTACATTTTAAGACTTCCTTATTTGTGATCACAAACGTGTGTGTGTGTGTGTGTGGTTACTTAGATTCCAAATATCAATTGGAAAATAAGTAGAAAGTATCCTGGAGTAAAAAAAATGGTGGTTATCACTTGGAGCCTTGATTTAACAGAAAAACTTAATTCGAATTCTGGAGCATTGATGATTCAGACTACTGATGCTTAAGGGGACAGCCTAGACTGCATCCCTGAATCTGTTTAAAGCCTATCTAACTTTAATTTTTCTTTTCTCTCTCTCCTACACTCTCTCTCTCTCATTCTTTGTCTCCTTCCCCCACCTCTCTTTCTCAATCTCTGGTAATTTTATGAAACAGACTTTACCCAAACCAATACCTTAAGTAAGAAATTTTGTGAATAATTGTTAAAAATAATACTAATAATGTTATGGTACCATGTGCCCAAATCTAATTGGCCTTTATATATTTTTTCCTATAGGTAAAGTCACACGGTGTTTTTCTCTTGTGAACTACCCAGATTCCATGGAAAATAACGTTACTGAATTTATCCTCACAGGTCTCTCCCAAAATGAGCAAGTGCAGCAACTATGCTTCTTTTTGTTTTTACTCTTTTATATGATCCTCATGACTGGAAATTTTTTTATTGTAATGACTATCCAAAGGAGCCTAAATCTCAACTCTCCAATGTACTTCTTCCTTAGCTTCCTATCTTTTGTTGACATCTGCTATTCCTCTGTTACAGCCCCCAAGCTGATTATTGACTTCCAAGCCAAGGTCAAAAGGATCTCCTTTGTTGGTTGTATGGTACAGCTCTTTTGTGTCCATCTTTTTGGTTGTACGGAGATCTTTATCCTCACAGTGATGGCCTATGACAGGTATGTGGCCATCTGTAAGCCTCTACGTTATACAACCATCATGGACTGGAAGGTCTGCTCCATACTGGTGCTGACTTGTTGGTTAGGAGGCTTTGTGCATTCCTTTATCCAGACCATTCTCACTGTACAACTGCCTTTCTGTGGCCCCAACCTGATTGACCACTACTTCTGTGATGTCCACCCTTTACTGAAGCTGGCTTGTACAGACACATATGCAGTGGGGCTCATTGTGGTGGCCAACAGTGGCATGATTTCACTGAGCTGCTTTGTCATTCTTGTGGGCTCTTACACTGTCATCTTGCTTTCCTTCAAGACCCGCTCATCAGAGGGGAGGCACAAGGCCCTCTCCACATGTGCTTCCCACATCACTGTGGTGATCTTGTTTTTTGTCCCCTGCCTCTTCATCTACCTAAGGCCTTCCACCACTTTTACTGAGGACAAGATGGTGGCTGTGTTTTACACCATCATCACACCCATGTTGAACCCTATGATCTATACCCTGAGAAACATGGAGGTGAAAAATGCCATGAAGAGACTGTGGTTGGGCAGAAATAGGAGATACCCTGATGTGAAGCTCAATGGGGTTGGTAGAGCCTGAGTCGTACCAGTTTCCAAAGAAGGTGCTGGGAATAAGTCAGTGATCATCCCTTAAATTTTATCACACAAAGAAATAGTATAATACAGCATAAAGGGTCTTGGACTTGAAGTCTAAATATCTAGTTTGGAGGGCCTACTCTATCAATTACTAGTAGTTTGACTTTAGGCAAAAAGATATTCCCTTACAGGTGCCCTGGGTAAGTTAAATGTTTGCACAGAGAAATCTGATGCCCAAACGCAGTCTGTTTCATAACATATAGTACTGTTGCCTCTGGGCAATAGCCTCTCAGTGATGAGTTATATCAGGCATGTATATTCTAATAAAGCAATGACACTAAAAACAAATGCCACAATGGATTTCACTATCCTTTTCCTCACCTGTTTCCTCATTTTAAAATGAGGATAAAGCTACTTTTCCTACCACTTCCCAGGGTTATACAGAGAATTAAAACAGATGGAAGTGGAGGTAAAAGCATATTATCAATGGTAAGGAGCTGCATTTATGGCAGTTATTGTTGTTACCATTACCTTGGCAACTCCAGACTTCTAGACAACTCTCACTTAAAGAATTTGGTTTGGGAGATCTCATCAAGATGGCAGTGTAGGCAGACTAATCTCACCTCCTCCTATAAACACAATCAGGTTACAACTATTCTTGGAAAAATTACCCCGGAGAGAGAACTGAAAACTGGACAACAAGAACCCCCACAACAAGGGACAGATCGGACTGAGGTTGAAGAGGCAGAAATTCCTTCTGGAGAGAAAAAAAAAACACTTTCTCGAACAGCAGAGCTTCACAGCCAGCACGGCAGGGACCCCCTAAGGTACACAGCCTTCCCTGGAGAAGTGGGGACCTGAGTTGGGGCACGTTACCACTATAAGTATCCTGCAGACTCAGCACACCTGAGATGAGTGTCATACTATCTGGCTTCACTGGCTACTAACTACAATGGGGAATACCCTCAGAAAAGCTATCAACATTAGTGGGATAATGCCAGCTGTTAAAGGGCCCACACACAAATTCACCCATCTCAGAGAGCAACCTAAAATCACCAGAAAGAAAGGTGCACAACTCTTTGGTGAAAAGAGACTCCCTTGGTAGGCTCTGGGTGCATCTTGGTGAGAGGTGAGACCCCTGCAAAGACTGAGACATTGGTGGCAGCCATTGTTGTGACCTAGTACAGGTGTGCTGACACAGATGCTGGCAGACATCATTGGAGTTCCCCTGGCCTGTTAGCCCAGGGGTCTGCCACATGCACTAGAGTGCAGATTTAATCCAGTTCAGCCAGGGCAGGCTGCCCACCCTAGGGACCAGCCCCACACATCAGCAAGCCCTTGGGCAACTTTTCAGCCTGCATAGGTCCTCTACAGGCAGGCAAGTGTGTCCACCTCTGTGGGGTACGGCCTGTGTGAGGACCAGGGTACCTGTGGACCAGGTAAATTTGTGGAGTGGTGGGGGCCTCTGTAGTGGGGAGATTGGGTATGCTCCAGGGGGTTGGGAAGTGTGCACAGGCCAGACTGTGTTGATGGTGTGTGTGGATCTTTGGGGGGTGGGGCCTATGAGTGGCAGAAGACCTGTGCTTCACAAACAGCCACAAAGGGGATTGGCCCCACCTTCCAAAACCTGAAACAATTGGGTGCTCCCATGTCTGGAGCCAGCCCCACTCAGCTGCAATCCTAAGAGAGCTGACAACAGACTTGCAGGCATGACACCTAAAGCAACTATAAGCTCCTGAGCCTAGAAAGCAGCTACACTGATTGCCTACTCATTTAACAGGAAAACTGTAACAGGACTGTGTTATTATACCTTGTAGCCAACAGTGCTGGGGCTCCACAAATCTGATTTACAAACAGCTGGCCGGGGGGAAAGCCCAGACTCCCTGAGTACCTTCAGTAAGAGCAACCCTGCTGCAGCAGAAGGACACAAGTAGCCCACACAGGGGTCACTCCTGGAACATTTGGACTGGTGATGAGACAAGAGCACACTGCTGGGCCTCAAAATGCATCTCTTACATAAGGCCACTTCTCCGAGATCAGGAGACATAGCTGACTCACTTAATACATAGATATAAGCACAGAGAAAGAGTCATAATGAGGAGGCAAAGGAATACATTCCAAGCAAGGGAATGGGACAAAACCCCAGAAAGAGAACTAAATGAAACAGAAATGAGCACTCTACTTAACAAAGAGTTCAAACAAAAAGTCATAAGGATGCTGACAGATATTGGGAGAAGACTGGATAAACACAGTGAGAACGTCAATAAAGAATTGGGAAATATAAAAAAGAACCAATCAGAAATGAAGAATACAATACTGGAATTGAAGAATTCATGAGAGAGACTCAATAGCAGACTACATGGTACAGAAGAACAGATCAGTGAGCTGTATGAAAGACTAGAGGAAATCACCCAAGCTGCACAAATAAAAGAAAAAAGAACAAAGAATAAAAAGAATGAGAACAATCTAAGGGAACTCTGGGACAACATCATGCACACTAACATTTGTATTGTAGTTGTCCCAGAAGAAGAGAGAGACAAAGCAGCAGAGAATCTATTTGAAGAAAGAATACCTGAAAACTTTTCTAACTTAAGGAAGGAAAAAGACATCAAAATACAGGAAGCACAGAGAGCACCAAAAAAGATAAACTCAAACAGGCCCACACAAAGAAAATTATAATTAAAATGTCCAATATTAAAGATAAAGAGAGAATCCTAAAAGAAGCAAGAGAAAGGCAACAAGTGACATACAAAGGAAAGCCCATAAGGCTATCAGCTGACTTCTCAACCTAAACCCTACAGGCTAGAAGAGAGTGGCACAACTTATTTAAAGTGCTACAAGGAAAAAAACCTGCAGCCAAGAATACTCTGTCCAGAAAGGTTATCATTCAGAAGGGAAGGAGAGAGAGTTTCTTAGACAAGAAAAAACTAAAGGAGTTTACCACCAAGAAACCAGTTCTAGAAAAACTTCTGAAGGGACTTATTTAAGAGGGAAAGAGAAGACCACAAATAGGGATAAGAAAATTATCCAAAAGAAAAGGCAATAAAACCACTGATAAAGGCAAAAATACAGTAAAGGTAGAAAATCAAGCACCTATGAAGATAATATGAAGGTTAAAAGACAAAAGTACTGAAATTACCTATTTCAATGATAAGAAGGTAATGTATACACACACACAAAATAAGAGATCAGATATGATTTTAAAAACACAAAATGTGGGAGGAGGGGAGTAAAAGAGTAAAGCTTTTAAAAAGACATCAAACTAAAGAGACTATCAACTCCGTATAGATTGCTATATATGCAGAATATTATATATGAACCTCATGATAATCACAAACCAGAAACCTATAATAAATAAACAAATAATTAATAGAAAAAAATCAAACATATTACTAAAGAAAGCCATCAAACCACAAGGGAAGAGAGCAAGAGGAGAACTACTAAAACACCCAGAAACAAAGGGTCACAAAATGGCAATAAACACATATTTATCAACTAAAACAACCAGAAACAAAGGGTAACAAAGTGGCAATAAATACACATTTATCAATAGCTACTTTAAATGTCAATGTACTAAATGGTCCAATCAAATACCATAGGGTGGCCAACTGGATAAAAAAAAACAAGATCCATGTATATGCTGCATACAAGAGACACACTTTAGACCTACAGACACAAACTGAAAGTGAAAGGAAGGAAAAAGATATTCCATGCAAATGGCAAAGAAAAGAAAGTGGGGGTAGCAATACTTATATCGGACAAAATAACTTTAAAACAAAAACTGGAATAAGAGACAAAGAATGGCACTAGACAATGATAAAGAGAACAACACACCAAGAGGATAGAACACTTGTAAATATCTATGCACCCAACATGGGGGCACCTAAATATATAAAGCAATTATTAACAGACATAAAAGGAGAAATAGACTGTAACACAATAATAGTAGGGGACTTTAACGGTCCACTTACACTAATGGATAGAGCATCCAAATAGACGATCAATAAGGAAACACTGGCCTTAAATGACACGTTAGACCAGATGGACTTAGTAGATATATAGAACAGTCCATCCCAAAATCGCAGAATACAAATTCTTTTCAAATGCACGTGGGACCATCTCCAGGATTGATCACATATTAGGACACAAAACAAGTTTCAATAAATTTAAGAAGATTGAAATAATACCAAGCATCTTTTCTAACCACAAAAGTATGAAACTAAAAACCAACTACAAGAAGAAAACCAGAAAAGCCACAAAAATGTGGAGAGCAAACAAAATGCTACTGAATAACGACTGGGTCAATGAAGAAATAAAAGGAGAAACCAAAAATACCTGGAGAAAAATGAAAATGAAAATAAGACATGCCAAAATCTATGGGATACAGAAAAAGCAGTTCTAAGAGGGAAGTTTATAGCAATTCAGGCTTACCACAACAAACAAGAAAAATCGCAAATAAATAATCTAACAGTGCAGCTAAACAAACTGGAAAAAGAAGAACAAACAAAGCCCAAAATCAGAAGAAGGAAGGAAATAATAAAAATCGGAGCAGAAATAAACAAAATAGAGACTGAAATAACAATAGGAAAAAACCAATGAAACCAAGAGCTGGTTCTTTGAAAAGATAAACAAAATTGACAAACCCTTAGCTACAGTCACCAGGAAAAAGGAGAGAAGGCTCATATAATTAAAATCAGAAATGAAAGAGGAGAAACTACAATGGACACCTCAAAAATACGAAAGAGTATAAGAGAATACTATGAAAAGCTATACACCAACAGATTGGATAATCTAGAAGAAATGGATAAATTCTTTGAATCATACAACCTTCCAAAACTGAATCAAGAAAAAGTAGAGAATTTGAATAGACTAATCACCAGTAAAGAGATTGAAACAGTAATCAAAAACTTCCCAAAAAATAAAAGTCCAGGACCAGATGGCTTCCCTGGTGAATTCCACCAAACATTCAAAAAAGACTTAACACCTATCCTTCTCAAACTCTTCCAAAAAGTTGAAGAGGAGGGGAAGCTTCCTAATTCATTCTACAAAGCCAACATTATCCTGAAACCAAAACCAGACAAGGACAACACCAAAAAAGAAAATTACAGACCAATATCACTGATGAACATTGATGCAAAAATCCTCAAAAAAAATACTAGCAAATCAAATACAACAATACATTAAAAAGGTCATACACCATGATCAAGTGGGACTCATTCCAGGGATGCAAGCATGGTTCAACATCCACAAATCAACCAATGTGATACACCACATTAACAAAATGAAGAATAAAAATCACATGATCATCTCAATAGATGCAGAGAAAACATTTGACAAGGTACAGCTTCCATTTATGATAAAAACTCTGAATGAATAAAATGCGTATATAAGGAAGGTACCTCAACATAATAAAGACCATATATGACAAATCCACAGCTAATGTCATTCTCAGTGGAGAAAAACTGAAAGCTATCCCTCTAAGAACAGGAACCAGACAAGGATGCCCACTTTCACCACTCTTATTTAACATAGTATTGGAAGTCCTAGACAGAGCAATCAGGCAAGAAAAAGCAATGAAAGGGATCAAAAATGGAAAGGAAGAAATGAAACTGTCACTACTTTCAGGTGACATGACTTTATACATAGAAAATCCTATAGAATCCACTAAAAAACTTTTAGAAATAATAAATGAATACAGTCAAGTTTCAGGATACAAAATCAACATACAAAAATCAGTTGAATTTCTATACACTAACGATGAAGTAGCAGAAAGAGAAATTAAGAATGCAATCCCATTTACAATTGCACCAAAAAGAATAAAATACCTAGGAGTAAACTTAACCAAAGAGGTGAAATATCTGTACACCAAAAACTATAAAACATTGTTGAAAGATGTTGAAGAAGGCACAAAGAAATGGAAAGATATTCCATGCTCTTGGATTGGAAGCATTAACATAGTTAAAGTGTCCATGTATCCTAAAGCAATCTATAGATTCAATGCAATCCTATCAAAGTTGTAACATTTTTCACAGAAATGGAACAAAGAATCCTAAATTTATATGGAACAACAAAAGACCCCAAATAGCCAAAGGAATCCTGAGGGAAAAGAACAAAGCTAGAGGTATCCCACTCCCTGATTTAAAAATATACTACAAAGCGGGCCGGCCCAGTAGCACAGCGGTTAGGCGTGCACGTTCTGCTTTGGTGGCCCAGGGTTCACCAGTTCAGATCCCGGGTGCAGACATGGCACCACTTGTCAAGCCACGCTGTGGTAAGCATCCAACATATAAAGTAGAGGAAGATGGGCACGGATGTTAGCTCAGGGCCAGTCTTCCTCAGCAAAAAGAGGAGGATTGGCAGCAGATGTTAGCTCAGGGCTAATCTTCCTCAAAAAAATATATATATATGTATATACTACAAAGCTATGGTAACCAGAACAGTATGGTACTGGCACAAAAACAGACACACACATCAATGGAACAGAATCGAGAGCCCAGAAATAAACTTACACATATATGAACAGACAATTTTCCACATGGGAGCCAAGAGCATACAATGGAGAAAACAGTCTCTTCAATAAATGGTGTTGGGAATACGGGATAGTCACATGCAAAAGAATGAAAGTAGACCATTATCTTACACCATGCACAAAAATCAACTAAATATGCATTAAAGACTTGAATGTAAGACCTGAAACCATAAAAACTTCTGGAAGAAAACATAGGCAGTACATTCTTTGACATCAGTCTTAGCGGCATTTTTTCAAATATCATGTCTGACCGGGCAAGGGAAACAACCGACAAAACAAACAAATGGGATTACATCAAACTAAAAGCCTTCTGCACAGCAAAGGAAACCACTAACAACATGAAAAGACCACCTAACAATTGGGAGAAGATATTTGCAAACCATTTATCAGATAAGGGGGTAATATCCAAAATATACAAAGAACTCATGCGTCTCAACAACAAAAAAACCAACAACCCAATTAAAAAATGGGCAAAAGATCTGAACAGAGATTTCTCCAAAGAAAATATATCGATGGCCAACAGGCATATGAAAAGATGCTCAAACATCCTTAACTATCAGGGAAATGCAAATCAAAACTACACGGAGAAACCATCTTACTCCAGTCAGAATGGCTATAATTAGCAAGACAGGAAACAACAAGTGTTGGAGAGGATGTGGAGAGAAGGGAACCCTTGTTCACTGCTGTTGGGAGTGCAAACTGGTGCAGCCACTATGGAAAAAATTATGGAGTTTCCTCAGAAAAATAAGAATAGATCTACCATATGATCCAGCTATCTCACTTCTGAGTATTTATCCAAAAAAATTTGAAAACACAAATGCATAAAGATACATGCACCCCTACCTTCATCGCAGCATTATTCACAATAGCCAAGACTTGGAAGTGACCTAGGTACCCATCAAGGGATGAATGGATAAAGAAGATGTGGGATACTACTCAGCCATAAGAAATTATGAAATCAAGCCATTTGTGATAATGTAGATGGACCTTTAGGGCATTATGCTAAGCGAAATAAGTCTAAGGGAGAAAGTCAAATACCATATGATCTCAGTCACAAGTAGAAGATAAAAACAACAACAAGCAAACACATAGCAACAGAGATTGGATTAGAGGTTACCAGAGGTGAAGGTGGGGGAGCACAAAAGGGATGATTAGGCACATGTGTGTGGTGATGGATTGTAATTAGTCTTTGGCTGGTGAACATGATGTAATCTACACAGAATTTGAAATATATTATGATGTACACCTGAAAGTTATGTAATGTTATAATCCAATGTTACTGCAATAAAAAGTATTAAAAACAAAGAATTTGGTTTGAGGTCTGGGGGTTTCTCTCATATAATTCTCTTTAAACAGTTCATAGATGGGAATTGTTTCTGTTGATATTATAGCAGAAGCTACACTGGACTCAAAATTAAAGACAACATGCTCACTATAGGGATATCTGATTCAAGGAAAGAGTTTGTAGTGGATGTTGTAAGCAACCCAGATGCCTCTTCAGGATGAAGGTGCTCATTCCCTCAGCTCTAGGAGTGATGGCTGCTCAGAGCTCACAGTTGCTGCTTCCCCCAGAAATTGGCCCTCCCCCAGGGAGGTACCAATATCATTCTCTTCCTCCAGTAGGCTGCAATCAATGACTGGCCAATTTATTAGTAAAAAGGCCTGGGCCTCTTGCCTTAGCTTAGGACAACTCTATAGGGCCATCCCAGCTCTAAAGCTCCTTGTGGTATCATCCAAGACCTTTTGTGTTACTGCATCATGGTTCAACTTCTCCCTCTGCTCAATTCTTCTTCCTTAACTCCTTTATAGATGTTGACCTTGAGGGCACTTCCCAGTAAATTTTTACACACACACTCAGTCTCAGAGGTGTTTCCTAGGGAACTCAACCTACAGATCTACAATCAAAGAGGAGAAAACATATGCAAATATTAATACAATTGAAATTGTTTTTGCCTGACTTAGAGAGAAGAGAGTTCTAACTTTTGAGCAGGCTTGCCAAGCTTGTTTAACAACAATATGCATAAACCAAAATGTGTATCTTAAGTCTTGAACTACAGGTGTGATAAACAAAACATTTTATTTGTATCTACCTGTCTAGCACCTTCATAACCTCCTATCACTGAAACCCAAGAAATCTGAACAGTTCTGAGTAACTGTTTTTTTCTTTTTCTCTTACTGGCTTCTGTCAAGCCCTGGATGGAGAACCAAAAATATTTAAGGAAAGTGCTCCAAAGCATAGGGTCTCCTGAGGCATAGGACCTGGAGTAGGGGCTCCACATGCCTGTGTCTAAAGGCAGCACAGGCTATGAGTGTCAGTTTAGGCCTATTAACTAGCTACAGAAGGAGGAACTATTCTTTTATGCTGATTGTTTCTATCTTCCCTTTTTTCCCCACTTCCTTATATCAAGAGCATGGTGGTAGCTAACATTTTAGGATTCAGATGGGATAAAGATTGAATTAACAGCATCCTATTGAAGTATGACTAAGTCCCCTGTGTAAAGTAGATAAAATTTTTATACAAAATGAGGACAAGTGTAGACACTGAGAGGCATTGGGGTAGGCTATCCTGAACACTCTCTGTTTGCACACCAGCTCCGCTCTTCGCTCTTATTCACCATGCTCTATGTCTGTGAGGTGATTTTCATGGACGGCTTCAATGGGTTCTTCTACACTATGGTTCCTGACTAGGTTTAGCCGATGTGGTGTGCACCAACATGAGATCAGCATGAGAGGAGCGTGAGTCTGGTGTGTTTGCTCTCCTGGAACCTTCTTCGTAGGCCTGTGTGTTGGCAATGACTGCATTGCTCTAAAGTCCACAGTTCCTGTCCATCAGCCCTCTCCTACAGCTACAACTCTCCCTCCTTTCTGTCTCCATCAGCCCAGAAGTAATACAGAATTTCAACTGTTGTTAGCCCCTGGTTCCTTCACCATTCCTTGTTGTCTTCCCTTGAGCCTGCTACTCTAGACTATCTAATGAGTTATCTTCATTTATCTCATCCAAGTGTGTGCTGTTTCCTCTCATATCCTTGACCAATACAATCCCCATGGGTGCCTCATGATCATAAGATGCTACTCCACCTCCAGACTCACGTCAGCATTTCAGCTGGGAAGAGGAAGGAAGTGAAGAGCAGGAAATATTGGTATCTGTATCATGAAAGGAAACTTGTCCAGAAGTCCCCACCAGACTTACCTTTACATCACATTACCCAGAATTATGTCACGTGACTGTGTGCAAAATAATGCGTTTTCTGCTGCTGCTGTTGTGCGGAGTGTTTTAAAGACACCAGTTTGGTCCACTTAGTTGGTACTGCTAGTCTTGTATATCCTTGCTGATAGTCTGTCTAGTTGTACTATCCATTATTGAGAGTAGGGCATTGAAGTCTCCAAATTTATTGTTGAATTATCTATTTCTTCCTTCAATTCTGTCAGTTTTTGCTTCAGGGACTTGGAGCTCTGTTTTTAGGTGCATATATGTTTATAGTTGATATCTATAATTGTTAAATCTAGTACTTTTTTTTGTCTCTAGTAAGACTAGTAAATCTAGTAAGATTCTTTATAAAGCTATTTTGTCTGATATTAATATTGCCAATCCAACTCTCTTATGGTTAGAGTATTCACGGTATATCTTTTTCCATCCTTTTACTCTTATTTGTGTGTTTAAATCTTAAGCATATCTGTGGTAGAAAGCATATAGTTGGATCTTGTTTTTTTATCTAGTCTGGGAATTTCTGCCTCTGGTTGGTTTGGAGTGTTTAATCTATTTATATTTAATGTTAGCTAAGTATTGATATGGTTGGGTTTATAACAGTTATTTTGCCATGTCTTCTTATGTTTCATATCCTTTTTCTCTGTTCTCCCCATATCACCCTCTTTTGTATTAAATATATGTTTTCTAGTGTACCACTTCATCCCTTGGTTGATATTTTTTAGGTTTTTTAATTTAGTCATTACTCTATGAATTATAACCTGTATCTTAACTTATCATAATCTACTTCAGATTAATACTAACTAAATTCCAGAAAATGCAGAAACTTTGCTACAATATGGCTTCATTCTCTTCCTCTCTTTTGTGCTATTAATGTTATATTTATTACTGTATTTAAATCCAAAAATACAGTGTTATAATTATTGCTTTATGCAATTTTGTCTCTAAAGAATATCTTTAGAAGATATCTTTTGTAAATACCTTTTCTAAAGAGAAGAAAGGAGCAAAAACATATTTTTAGAGTCTTCTATATTAACCTGCATATTTATCATTTCCTGTACTCTTCATTTCTTCCTATGGATTCAAGATACCATCTTGTGCCATTTTCTTGCTCTAATATAGGTCCATTTCCTTCGCCTCTTTTGTGCTCTTATTGTAAAATATATTATATCTTTATAAGTTATAAGCCCAACAATACAATTTTATAATTTTTAATTTGTGTAATTATATTTTAAGTTAAGAGAAAAATATATATGCATGCTATCTTTTATAATTTCTTATGTAATTACTTTTATTGACACTCCTGAGTTTTTCATGTGGATCTGAGCTACCATGTGAGACCAGTTCCTAAAACACTTTAACTCCTTTAATTCCTTTAATATTTCTTTTAAAGCAGGTCTACTAACAATAAAATTTTCTCATTTTATCTGGGAATGTCTTTATTTTGCCTTCATGTTTAAGGATAGTTTTTCTGGATACAGAATTCTTGGCTGATTTTTTCAGTTTTTCAAATATGTAATCTCCCTGCCCTTTGGCTTATGTCATTTCTCATGAGAAGTCATTTAGCTAGACTTGCCAAGAAAAAAAGAGAGGGGACTCAAATAAAATTAGAAATGAAAGAGAAGATATTGCAACTGACACCACGCAAATATAAAGGATCATAAGAAACTACTATCAACAATTACATGCCAACAAATCAGACAATTTATAAGAAATGAATAAATCTCTAGGAACATACAATCTACCAAAACTGAATCATGAAGAAATAGAAAATCTGAACAGACCGATTAAGAGTAAGGAGATTGAATCAGTAATCAAAAACCTCCCAATAAAGAAACAAACTAATTATCCATCAATGGTTGAATGGATAAACAAGAATGTAATATTATTTAGTCTTGAGAAAGAAGGTAATCCTGCCATTTGTGACAACATTGGTGGACTTTGAGGTCATTTTGCTAAATGACGTAAGTCAGAGTAAGAAAAATACTGCGTGGTATCACTTACATGTGGAATCTTAGAAAAAGTCAAACTCACAGAAACAAAGAGTAAAAAGTGGTTGCCAGAGGGCTGGCCCCGTGGCTGAGTGGTTAGTTTCGCGCACTCCGCTGCAGGCGGCCCAGTGTTTCTTCAGTTCGAATCCTGGGCTCAGACATGGCACTGCTCATCAAACCACGCTGAGGCAGCGTCCCACATGCCACAACTAGAAGGACCCACAACGAAGAATATACAACTATGTACCGGGGGACTTTGGGGAGAAAAAGGAAAAAAATAAAATCTTTAAAAAAAAAAAAAAAGTGGTTGCCAGGAGCTTGAGTGTAGGAGAATTAGGGAAAGGTTGTTAAAAGGGTACAAATTTTCAGCTATAAGATGAATAAGGTCTGAGGATTTAATGTGTAACATGGTGACTATAGATGATAACACTATATTGTATAATTGAAATTTGCTAAGACGGTAGGACCTAAATGTTCTCACCAAAAACAAATTACTTCAAAGATGAAGATATGAGGTTGTGAGGTGATGGATGTGTCAATTAACTAAATGGGGAATCCTTTCACAATGTATGTGTATATCAAATCACCATGATGTTCACTTTAAATATCTCACCATTTGATTTGTCCACTATACCTCAACAAAACTGAAATAAAAAATAGAAATAAAAAAAGAATAGTACTACGGACTGAATTGTGTCCTCCAAAAATTTGAATTCAAAATACCAATATGCTGGTATTTGGAGATGGGGTCTTGGGGGGCAATTAGGTTAGATGAGGTCATTAGGGTGAGGCCCTCATAATGGGATTAGCAGCTTTATAACAGGAAGAGAGAAAGAGTTCTCTCTGTGCCATGTGAGGACACAGCTGGAAGGCAGCCTTTGCAAGCCAGGGAGAGAGCACTCCCCAGGAAACCAAATCCACCAGCATCTTGACCTTGGACTTCCAGCCTCCAGAACAATAAGAAAAAATTCCTGTTGCTTAAGCCACATAGTCTGTGGTATTTTGTTATAGCAGCCTGAGCAGACTAATACAGATGAATACATCTAGATAGACTGATATTGAAAGAGCTCCATAATATATTAAGTAAAAAAAAAGTTGAAAAACTATGCATAACATAATACTATAAACATAAAAGATAATAACTTGTTGATTGAGTCCACATATTCTCAATTGTTTCCACTAACCCTCCAGATATTGGCCTCTATATATTTAGTAGAAAAAGTTCTCTGCTGCTACAAATATCGCCAAGGGAAGAAAAAGGGCCAATTAGTTCTCTGTTCTGTGAGTTCAATGATCAGTCAGTCCTTTACTTTCTGGGGCCCGTGCCAAGCTCTATGGCATGAGGACAGACTTTGGAAACTAATTATACTCTAAGGAGCTGAGGCAAAGAGTTAGGAAAAGTTTGCAAAGGAGCAAATTAGTGTCACCCCTGGGGGGTTCTTCAGAGCTGCCTGAGAATTTCTTTCACCTCCTTGAGATTCTCAGGAGCTTCAGATAAGTAATTAAAGGTATGATCAGAGGCTGCAAGAACACATCCTCAGTAAATGTGCAAGTTGCTGATGAGCCAGAACTTGCAGTTGCAGACTGCTCCTGTGACTGTACTGGGACCAAAACCAGGACTCGACATCTCCCAGTACCTCTGTTATATCCATAAAACAAGACATTCAGGAGCAGCTGGGTCGCCATGCCAGTGCAGGAAAACAGAGGCCTTTTCTTTCCCAACTACTCCTTCCCCAGCCAGGTGGCTCTGGAAGGGAGGAGGATACCACCATTTATGGAATCTCTACCATGTGCCAGGCACCATGCTAAGCACCTTATCCATTGGCCTGACCAGAACACCAATATCCACAGTTCTCTTCTTCCTGGGTACACAGCAAAATGCTATTTCCCAACCAATAGAATGTGGATAAAAATGATATATGTCGCTTCCAAACCTGGCTCATAGAAACTTCCCACACATTGTCTCTCTCCTCATTTGTTAGCTGGATGGTGACACTCAGGATGACCTTGAGAGGCTAAAGGTGGTGGAACCTGTACCAGCGTAGGTCCTTGAATGGTGGCAACCACACTAAACTGCGACATAGGTATAAAGGCATTGAGATCTGGGAGTTATTTATTATAACAGCAGTTAGTTCACCCAACTCATGCGATCTATTTCACCATCTGGAAAATACAAATTAAATCACATCTTTTATTTGCCCAACTAATGGCCCCTAGGCCACATCTGCCTTAATAGCAGAAGTCCATTATCTCTCACACACTTCTGGATCCTATATCCATCTCCAACCACCCAAGAACTTCTGAAGAATACTCAATCTATTGGACTCCTGCTTCCGAAGACCCAGTAGGAAGAAAATTAACAGTCTGACCAGGCATTGTCTTTGGTCATTGCCGCATCATCGGTCCTGCATAATCTGATGGGCATAGGTCTGCCACTCACTGCCGCAGTGCTGCTGCTGCAGGCCTAGACCCCTGCCGTGCCACGGCCAGACTCCAGATAAGAACTCCCAGGCCATAGTTCTGTTTGTTCACCCTCCCATGCTCAGCTATTGCTCCCCCAAAACACAATGGTCCAGGATGGCTGGATCCAGAGGGGCTTCCAGCCCCAGGCACATGCTGCAACATGCACTTCCCATATACGCCCCAATGCTGAACCTGCATCCCCAACACAGATACCCCATTCCCTCATGGGGGGCTCCCTCTTTAATATTCTTTTACACTGATGGATCATGGTCAATGTCACCCTGAACCAACAAAAAGGTTTCTTTAACTGCAAATCTCAGAGACCAAAAGTTAGGGAGTCTCAGCACTTTCCTTCCCAGAAAGCCTCTTGCTCTGTATGAAAATTGTGCATACCAAGGGGAGAGGCACTTTGTGCTCTGCCTCGGGAAAGACGTAATAATAATAGGCTCCTACACTCACGACATCTGCATTATTAAGTAGGGCACTCAACTTCTCAGAGCAAAGACATATACTCCAAGGGAACGTCCTGCCTCCGCCTATATAAAGAAGCAGCTAGCAGTTAACCATGAATTTTGCACACATTATTTCATTTACAGGTGTAAATGCTTTTATTATTCTCATCTTACAGAAGAAGAACGAGAGGCCCAAAGAGGTGGAGTGGCTTGTCTGCAGTATCACAGTTAGTAGCTGGTCAGCTAGGACACCAACCAGGTCCATCTGAGCCCAAAGCCAAAAGCAGTCTCTGACGCTCAGGAATCTGGGGGTGGCTTAGCCAGGTGGTTCTGGTTCAAGGTCCCCAGGAGGTTGCAGTCAAGCTGTCGGCCAGGCTGCAGTCATCTGAAGGCTTGCCTGGGACAATCTGCTTCCAAGATCACTTGGCTGTTAGCAGGAGGTTCAGTTTCTCAGCAGGTGGGCCTCTCATAGGGCTGAGAGAGAGAGAGAGAAGCTACAGAATCTTTTACAAACTAATCTCGGAAGCAACATACCACCACTTCTGCTGTATCCTGTTGGTCACACAGACAAAACCTGGTACAATGTGGGAAGGGACTACAGGGGGGTGTGAAGACCAGGAAGCAGTATCATTGGGCGCCATCTTGATAGTTGGAGACTACATAGGATTTTTTCTTCTTGTTTTTTCTTATCAAAATTTCCTAAATTTTTTTACTGTGAACATATTATATGATAAATTACAAGGGAAAAAGCTACCGACTGCTGGCAAGGGCACTTCCTTAGCCCTGTTGTTGATTTTTAGGCATCTTCTCTCAACACCTTGGTTCTTTTTCCAATCCTCTTTTCTCCATTGCCCTCTCGCAACCTCAAGGATTGTTTCCTCAGCACGGTCCTCTGGCACCATCTAGTGGCCACATTCAAAACTGCTGCACGCACCCAACTGCTGCTCAACTCCTACAAGAAAGTGACTTTGATGGGGTGTAATGGGTAAAGCCTACGGTCTCATGTTTTTCTCAGAGCTTCCAGGGATCTTCCACGTTCGGCCCGGAAGGGAACTGTGAAATCCCAGAAGGGATGGGAGGGCTGTCAGAACTTTGGGGAGCAGTGCCTAAACCTCTATTCTCCCTGCCTCCTAAGCCTTCTGGTCCCCAGATGCCAACCAGCCTTCTACCCTGGCAGACCCACACACAGCCAGGGGCAAGAAGGTAGTCCCTTGTTTCCTCCAGCTTTATAGCTCAGAACCTAAGATCCAAAACTTAACTTTCGTTTTTAACAAACTGCTAGAAACAGGAGGTACTCCAAAAAAGTGAATTCACATTCTTTTTAAAGAACTTTGTAAAACTTAACAAATATATTTAAAAATATCATAGCTTATTTTTTGAGTCAAGGAGAAAAAAATGCTAAGGTTTAAATTAATTTTTTTTTTTTTGCTGAGGAAACTTAGCCCTGATCTAACATCTATTGCCAATCTTCCTCTCTTTTTGCCTAAGGAAGACTGGCCCTGAGCTAACATCTGTACCAATCTTCCTCTATTTTGTATGTGGGTCACCACCACAGCATGGCCGATGAGTTGTGTACATCCACACCGGGGAACTGAACCCGTGAACCCAGGCCACCAAAGTGGAGTGCACTGAACTTTAACTACTATGCCATGGGGCAGGCTCTCTTAATTAACTATTCTTAATAAGTATGCCATATTCACTGAGAGAAATTTAAAAATTTAAGCAAGCAGAAACAAAGTAAAATCCCACCCTTATATTATTCTGGAGTTGTCTTTCTTTTATGCATTTTCCTAATTTTTAATGAGATTATTCTCTCCTTGTAGTTCTATAAATTGCTTTTCTCGTTTAAGCTTTATGTGTTCTAAGAGCACAGGTGATCTTTGGTTTTTATCTCCCACGAAGCCTCAGTTTCTTGGCTGTACCTGGCAGTCTTCATCAAACTAAGTGCTAGGAGCAGAAGACACTTGAATGTTGGGGCATTTTTCACGTTAGCCTGTTTTTTTAAAAAAGTCCACAGCTAACAACTTGCATCCGCTTGCCTCCCCCAAACCCATAGTGGATGCAGAAGACTCTGGGAGAACTTTGGCCTGAATCAGAGCATGAAGACTGTTGATCTGTTCCCCCAGCCCAAGTGATGGCTCTGAGCAGCAAGCCCAGCAGCGCTAACTACATCACGATCTTCAGCGAAGTCCTCGAGGGTACACGTGTGGGCAAAACCTGACTGTTTTCTTTCATGTGATAGATATCTCCAGGTTCTGCTCCTAATTTTCTGTGTTAAGAAATTGACTGTTTTAAATACAATCATCTACTGTTGAAAGCGATGACTAGGATCCAAGCATTGGAGTTGATTCAATTCCACTTCTACCAATTACTTGCTGTGAAGCTAAGTGTTTTAGTTATTGCCACAAAAATGCTACATAATAAATGACCCCAAAGTCATAGATTCTCAAGGAATAAATTATTGTCATGGACGTGCAGGTCAGCCAGGGGCCAGCTAACCTGGGCAGGGCTGGGCCAGGTGTCTCTGCTCCAAGGTAGAGCCCAGCTGGGCTTGGCTGGGACAGCTCTGCTCCACAGGTATTCATTCTGGGCCCAGGCTCATCGGGCAGCAGCTGCCCAGGGGAGCTTCCTTCCATGGCAGTGGTTGAGGTACAAGAGGGTGAACAAAACAAGCAAAGTTCCTTATGGTCTATGTTCAGAAATGGTACTGTCACTTCTGCCCACATCCACGGTCCAAAGCAAATTGCACAACCTTGTCTTGAGTCAAAGACAAGAAAGCTGGGGAGGGCATCAGCCCACCGTCATCATATACCTCCAATTCACCATCTCTCCATCTTTACTGCCACCAACCTCACCAAGTTACCATCGGTTATTTCCAAAACCATTGCTAAACCAGACCCTCTGACAGCTTTCCCTGTTTCCAGTCTTCCCTCCTACAATCCATTCCCCACACAGTGACCAGCACAGTCAAAACACTCCCTTTGGAAACCCTGATGGCCTCCCACTGCTCATAGACTAACGTCCCATCTCTTTACTGTGGCTTATGAAGCCTGACACGATCAGACCCCTGACTCCCTCTCTGGCTTCATACTGTGCTCTCAGCTCCCTCTCCAGCTATGCTCCAGGGACCGCAGTCTTCTGTTGTTCAAAAGGGCCAGACTCCTTCCTGCCTCAGGGTGTCGGCACACTCTGTCCCTTCTGTCCACTTCCTCCACGGCTGCCTTCTCATTCTAGCTGCAATGTGTCAGCAATACATGTTCAATTTTTTTTTTTTTAATTTCCTGTCTCTCCCATAGGCCCTTAAATTCCACAAGGACAGTGATCATGCCAGTCTTGTACACAAATGTACATACCCAGAGCCCACTGCCAGCCCACAGTAGGTGATCCATAAAAATTTAAATTGATAAATGAATAGCAACCACTTATTGGGTGTTTCATAGGTCCCAGGCAATATGCTGCATGTCTCAGCATATTATTGCATCAAAATTATAACCAAATTCATTTGTACAGAAAATTTACCTGTCACCTTGTTTCTTACTGAACTTACCCTCAAGCCCCCTCACTGCTGAGCAGTAGGGTCCAAGACATGAGGGTGGACCCCTGGACACTTTCCAGTTGAAGGTGTGATGGCCAGATGACATTGGGGCTCAAAACACCCATGGGAAGATGTCCTCTGAGGGACCTAAGTCTCTAAACTTCCTCAGCTTTGTGGAAATCAATTTTTAAAAACTTCAGTTAAATGGAGTTGAGAAGGCCTGTAGGGGGAGCTCTCATGTCTTAGCACACAAGATCAATTACACCAAACAGGAAGAAATGGAGGCTCCCATCTTAGACAGGAAGTAAAACGACTTTACTACTGAAGGAAGACTTCTCTCTCCACCCAGCCACAGCCCAGCCAATGAGAAGTTATTGTCACCTTGAGCTGTTACTTTCCCCCAATGGACTTACCTTTAGAACAGCCCGACCTCCTACTTTTTCTCTATAAAGGCAGCTCCCCTCCTTTGTTTTCCACATTTGCCTGTGGGTTGCCATAGCATGCACATCCCAAACTACAATTCTTTTGGCTGTTCTTGAATAAACTCATTTTGAGGATAAAATAACAGGCGAATTTGTTTTTTAAGTTAATAGCTTTAACGAGACGTCAACCCGTGCCCACATCTGTTCAGGCACGCAGGGCTGTGTATTCAACAACCCACAGATGCTGCACTCCCAACACTCTGGACAACCTTCAGCTCTCTGCCACCTAATGCTTATCAAAAGTAGAAAGGTTCTGTGATTTCCACTCAGTCACTCTGGGTAGGGAAGAACTAACGCTCGGGCCTCCTAACTTTTGGATGCATACCATTCTCTGTACCACAGTATATCCACAAGCATCCTTTTAAAAGCAAAATACTTTCTATCCTCAGTCAGGGGAGTATTTCTGTCTGTAATAATTAATTTGTGATATGCTCCAGATCTGTGCTTTTTGCCTGATCAGAAAAGTATATACAGCAACAGACCTTGGGCAGATGTGGACATACTGAGGGATGCCGTGCCTAGAAAACTGATCTTATTTCACCCAGTAATTCCCAGTAGACAACTCAGGAATGTGCTGGAATTGTTACTAGCTCTTTAGTACTTGGAAAGCAGGCCAGCATTTAGCTTTAGTCTCCAGATGGTTGGGAGAGGTGAGGAGGATGGGAGAAAGAGAGAGAGAAAAAGAAAGGGAGTGAGGGGAGAGGGAGAGAGAAGGTCAAGGCCAACTCCTGGAAAGCTCTGATAGGACCCTGCCTGCTCTGCCCACTGTCGATGACCACCGAGAACCTGGGGTGACCTAAGGGCTAGGGAAACGTGTCCCACTGAAAGTGCTGTTCTGTGTGGTCAATTATGTCCTTTACTCCTACTAACCAGCCAAGAGTCTGATGGTGTCCTTCCTTCCACCCTATCATGGTCACCCTTGTGACCACCATGCAGTTTCCATCAAAGGAAATTCTTGTTGTTAGTACTATTGACTCTTATTGACCCTGTGTACAGCAGAGCAGACCCTGCCCCGTCTTTTTGTGCCCGCCTCTCACGTGGTTCCAGCACTCTATCAGACTATGCTCCCCTGCTATTCATAGGATTTTCATGGCCAATTTTTTCGGAAACGGGTGGCCAAGTCCTTCTTCCTAGTCTGTCTTGGTCTGGAAGTGCCACTGAAACCTCTCCACCATGGGTGACCCTGCTGGTATTTGAAGTCCCAGTGGCAGATCTTTCAGCATCACAGCAACATGCAGCGACCACAGTATGACAACTGACAGATGGGGGGGTGTGGTTCCCTGACCAGGAAATGAACCCGGGCCACAGTGGTGAGAGTGCTGAATCTTAACCACTAGAGCACCAGGGCTGGCTTCCAAAGAAAACAGTGAAGGTAAAATTGTGTGTGTGTATTTATGTATCTGTGCCTGTCTTTACACGTGCATATATGTGTATGTCTGCATGCACACACGCACATGCCTGGTATAGTGTTTCAAGGTTAGACAGTTTCGGTCAACAACACACAGAACCCTAGAGCTATTACCTTTCAGGGTCATCAGCCTCACCTCACCTAGCCTCACCGCACCCTCCCCGCCTGCTCAGATTCCAGTCACTGGGAAGCACTCACCATTCTCTAGGCAAAGCACGCGCTTCCACACCCCAAACCTTCCCCACCTTTTATCCTCCTGCTCAAATTCCACTTAAGACTCAGCTCAGATACCACCCCTCTTCATTCTTCTGAGATCCCTGTGACCTGTTCCTTTAAGCCTCCTCTGGTATTTTGTGGGGTTCGTTTTGCATTTGCATCACACATGTTTCGGGCCCCTCCCTCTGGACTGTCCACTTCTTATGGGCAGAACTTCCGCTGCGTCCATCTTAGTCTCCCGGACGGGACGGAGAAGCGTGCACTGCAGCTGTACAGTCTCTCTGTTTCATTTTCCCCCAGAGCAGGGATTGTATGGAGAACATTGCAGAGAGCTTCCTCCTGACACGGTGTAACCACACTGCCTGTCCTGTGAAAATGACGAGTTGGGGCATCAGGGTGTGAAATGCTATTTTTCTCCATATTTTCACAAACATAATAAAGATTTTATTCACCCATGTTGTTTGTCTGGCTCCATATCGTGAGCTCCATAAGGGCAGAGAGTTTGGCCCATTTTGCTCACCTTTGAATCCTCAACCACTGAGGTATAGCGCCTGCTGCACAGTAGGCACTGAGGTACAGTGGCTGGTGCATGGTAGGCACTGAGGTATGGTGGCTGGTGCACAGTAGGCACTCGATCCATCTCTGTTGAAGGGACTAATTAATTTGTCTCAGGCAAGAGGAACAAGAGAGATCTCAAAACAAAATCATCCTAGTCTGCTTAGAGTGTGCATCAAGGCGTAATGGGATTCCCCAAATCCATTAAGAGAAAACCCTCTAAAACTCCTGGGGACTTGCCTAAGGCATGTGTGCCACCACCAAGTGGGTGTCTATCCGTCTGCAGACCCACACATCTGACCCTCTGAGAGCACACACAGTCCCATCTTGGATGCACACCCACTTCTTCCAAGTCTCCTTTTCACTTAATCACCCTGGATGCATGTTTGGGGCTGACTTATGTCCCCCCAAAATTCAAGTTAAAGTCCTAACCGCTAGTACCTCAGAATGTGGATATAGTTGGAGACAGGGTTTTTAAAGAGATAATCAAGGTAAAATAAGGTCATTAGGGTGGGCTGTAATCCCATGACTGGTGTCCTTATAAGAAGAGATTAGGACACTGACACTCAGAGGGAAGACCATGAGATGACAGAGGGAAGACAAGCCAAGGAGAGGCCTCAGAGGAAACCAACCCTGCTGACACCTTCATCTTGGGCTTCCAGCCTCCAGAACTGTGAGAAAACAAATGTCTATTGGTTAAGCCCCGAGTCGGTGGTACTTTGTTATGGCAGCCCTGATAAACTAATTCAATGTGGAAAATCCCCAAAGAAAACCTGTTTTTGTTAAGGATGCCCCAGTTGAATGCAGGCGGGTAAGCTGCTTGGTAGATGAAATGGTGTGGACACAAAGTAAAGACGGAAAGAAAGGAAACAAACCAAAGCACAATGTGTTGACATTTTTTGTATTTGGTATTTGTAAGTCCTTTTAAAAAATTTTTTCAGGCCATTTTTTCCTTAAAAAACAAACCAAAAAAAGCAACCGACAGCAATACTCTGTACAAGTATAACAAACATTAGAAATATGCATCATTCCAAAATAGTTACAAGAAAATTACAGTTTTAGAGTCCACATCAACACGTCCTATCCGTATGTGCCCCCAGGGGGAACAGCTACAGTATGTGGAACACTCGGCTGCTACACAGTCTGAAAACTCAGAACTTTCGAGGCAAATCAGCATCAGTCACCAAGACGTGTTAGCTCAATAAGCGCAATCAAGCATTTCAACAGAAAACCAGGCTTTTCCATCCCAGATGAAAAGCGAACGTGAGTCAGCTGCATGGCTGGCCCCCATCCCCCAGGAGCCTCTGACTTGATGGAGCCCAAATCCAGTGGAGTCAATGATGCCACAGTCTAGCTGGAGGTCACTACATGGCCACAGTGAACAGACCCCAAATGTCATTTCCTTCTGGTGCCAATCGTCACTAGATTTGACTTTGGAGGCAAAAGGTCCTTGCTCTTGAGAGAAGAAATCAGCGGGCCATATCCCTCAAACTAACTAACCACCAATCTTTAGTCTTTTCAACTAATCTGACTGCTTTCCTGTAAGCAACTGTCAAATATTAAGCAATGGCGATCACACCATCCCCTCAATTCCACTGGACTCCTCACATTCTACTTTATTGTTCCTGGAGGGTTTGGAAAAGGAGCTCAAAAACACCTTCTCTTTTCTATGACCAACCCCCAGCCCATGTGTCCTTTATATTTACACATCAATCTTCCCTTTTCAATCACTGTGCTATAAATACCCTCACCACCCCCACTGGCCCTGTCCCCAGCCCTCTTCAGGATGCAGAGAAGTATCATGACCTTCCTGTGACCTGCCCATTTGGAATCCAGACCTCTCCACCACAAGCCTTCCTCCCGGGAGTGGGAATGACGTCCAAGAGTGGCTCGTGGGGCTGCTGCCCGTTTCCCAAGCTTGTACCAAATGGAGGAGAGGAGGGTTTCTGTTTTTGTGTGTTTTTATACAATATGTTTATAATTATTGTTGTTTTAATCTTTTAAAGGAATTTTTAGAGCCGAGTTCTTCCCTCCGACTTCTCCATGGCAGCCAATGTGGCAGGACAGGGCAGAGCATCTACGGGGATTTGACACCTAGGCATCCATCACAGTGGTTTGTGAGTGGGGAAGGGTGTGGCCCACAGAACTGCTGCCTGAACAGGGCCTCCAAATGAAGTTAGGGAACTCTCCAAGATCTGCATGCATTGAAGGGCAGACTAGCGTGAAGGTTTGGAAGCAATCTGCCCAAACCCAGCTTCACTCAACACCCCAGGACGGCATGGCCTCCCTGATTCAGACCTACAGAGCCAAAGGCCCCTCCGAAGTTGAGTCAAGAGGGCCCAACATGGCCTGGCCAACCCACTCCTTTAAGGGCCTCACACTACCAAAGAGAGCAAAGGCTTCAGCAAAAAGTGCAATTTCCATTTGGAAAGTAAGGTTCTCCCAAAACGTGACACCACTTTCACCACCTCTCCTTTTAATCCTTTAAGTACCTCAAAGGGAAAGGGAGACAAGACGTATAGCATGAACCCTCTGAACCAAATCAAGGGCTTTCAGTACGTTGTGGTTCACCCTTCATAACCCTAAACACCCACGACCACGTCCAGTCAGTTAGCAAAGTGCCGGCGAGCTGAGGAGCACGGCAGGGTCAGGAGAGGGGCTCCCACAGGTCAACAGTGACCGGGACCCTCAGAGAAGACCCCGCTCTCATTTTCAATAGGACACAGTGTCCTAAGTTTACAGCAGGATTTATTACTGTGGAAAACAGCCACAGGACTCCAGGGACTTCGTAATTCCTTCATAAAACCTTGTATACTTCATTCCTATTGGAGGAAAACTCAAACTTCTTCAAAATATAACCTGAGCCACAATATAAAATAAAAAGAAACAAATCCTTTCATGTTAATGCCTTGAGAAGTTGACAGATTATGTACCAATAAAATAAATCCACATAAATTCTGAAATTCTTGGTGGATACACACCTGAAGCAAAAAAAAAAAAAAATTAATCTACATTAAAAAAATCAAAGTAATTACAGCAGCAGTATAGTGAAAAGAGGTTTTAAAAATAATAATTACACCTTTGATACAAATTCAAACTTTGTACACCTCAATTCAAAGGAATGACTGTTTTAAGAGTTTAGTATATATTTATACAGTAGATACCAATATGTGTCACTGCAGATACAAACTAAAGCCAGTGGACTTCGAGGAAGGAGGAATTGATTTGACACTGTTTTCACACTGAAGTGTTCACAGATCGCCACACTTTTAAAAACACACACACATATACACTGACACACAGACACATAAATTGCCAACCTGAGTAAAACGTTACTAAAAACCTAGAGCCTCATGAATCACTAAGTCACATATTGCACCTTTAAATAATCCTTCTTAACAAATACAGAATTGAGAAAAAAAACAACGCAGGGAGAAGAAATGGACATTACATCACTATAGGGTCCCTCTGCTTCGCCCCCCCCAGAGATTCTCAGGGTGATATTTAGTTCCCACGCTCACTCAACCAAGGGGCTGAAAATGTAGCCAACAGAGGTGTCTTTGGGGAAAACTGGGAGGGAAAGGAAAGAGAATAAAGCACAAAATGGGGGTGTGGGAAGTGGGGCAAGGGCCTCCTCTGATCAACAGGAATGTTACTGAGAAGGCTGAACCTCTGATACTAAGCTACTGTTTAAATATTTTGTATATTCCAATTATGAGATTCAATACAAAAATATAGATATCTACTGAGTTTTGCCTGTGGAAGCATAATTCAGAAAAGGCACATGTTCAAATAGAAAACCCAAGCAGAAGAGGCACCACGTACCCCTCCCTACATGATCATCATCCACAATTATGTACTTTCCATCAGCTAGATCCCAAGATACAGTAGGTAAAAATAGACCTCTGATACTTAAAATATATTCAACCCAACACAATCCTGGCTTTAGCATGTGAATCATATAAAATAGTCTTTTTTTAAAAAAAGAATCTATTTTGAAAAAAAAAGAAAATCACAGCTCACTTTTCCTGGTGTTCTGTAATTCTTAAGAAAAAACAAAAAGTGAACTCATCCCATTGGTAATCAGGAATACAGTTGATGTGCTCACCACCCATCCACAGCCCCCGACAGCCCCAACTTCTCATCGGTCATGTTTTACGTGTGCAGCTTCACGCCCTCAAGTTAGTTCTAACAAAACAGAACAAAGAATTAAGTTATTAGACATATAAAAACATGTCAACATCGGGGCATTTTCCTTTGCTGTGGGTGTGATGTTCTGGTTAACTCCAGAAAGGTTTTCCTTTGGAATTAGGCGATGTAACCATTTGTCTTCCCAAACGTGCTCACTGGGGCAATGTTTTCATAGATTGTCATTGCGTTTGTGTTCTGGTAGATGAGATCTACTTTTGAGTCCCTCTGGGATCTGATAATGTCCAAAACACACTGATTGAGGAAAACATACTGGTCCTGTTAGAAAAGAAAAGGGAGAGAGCAAATGAGCACAGGTTCCAGAGAGTAGCACCCAAGGTTATTTTCAAACAGATAACCAACCCCCCGACCCCACCCACCAGTGAACACTTCAAGTTAAGACGTGTCAAGAGGTACAAGATTCTGGTGAAATCTCAAACCACAGAGAACAAGATTCTCATCATCAGTGATTCTCAACCACATGGGAGACTCCCCACACCTCCCCTCCCCAAGGAGAAACATCAGAATCTTGGGGAGGAGCAAAGAGAGAATGTAGAGGAAATAAACCACAGGTACATTCAAACAACAGAAAGTTTTGGCTAGTGAGGATGTGCGGAATAAGGAGTAAATTGTGGTTCTCAACAGAGAGGATGGGCTAAGGGGGATGATCGGGGTAGAGCTAGGCAGAGACCACCCTTCAGGCAAGCCTATCAGACTGTGCAGGTAGCCATTAGAAAGAGGAAGAAGAGGGCCCGGCCTGGTGGTGCAGTGGTTAAGTTTGCATGTTCTGCTTCGGCAGCCTGGGGTTCGCTGGTTTGGATCCCAGGGGCAGACCTACACACCGCTTGGCAAGCCATGCTGTGGCGGGCGTCCCACATAAAAAGTAGAGGAAGATGGGGGCTGGCCCCGTGGCCGAGTGGTTAAGTTCGCGCGCTCCGCTGCAGGCGGCCCAGTGTTTCGTTGGTTCGAATCCTGGGCGTGGACATGGCACTGCTCATCAAGCCACGCTGAGGCAGCGTCCCACATGCCACAACTAGAAGGACCCACAACGAAGAATATACAACTGTGTACTGGGGGGGGGCTTTGGGGAGAAAAAGGAAAAAAAATAAAATAAAATCTTAAAAAAAAAAAAAAAAAAGTAGAGGAAGATGGGCACGGATGTCAGCCCAGTGCCTATCTTCCTCAGCAAAAAGAGGAAGATTGGCAGCAGATGTTAGCTCAGGGCTAATCTTCCTCAAAAAAGAAAAACAAAAGAGGAAGAAGACGTATATGCTGACACAGAAAGATATCCATGATGCTGTAAGAGAAAACAAATTACAGGGCAGCATTATATATAAAATAGGATCCAATTTTTAAAAAATACTGTGTGTGTGTACATGTGTTTTTCTACAGATGTACATAAGGAAGACAAAGATATACACAAACTGTAAACGTTGGCTACCTCTATGAAGTGGGATTGGAGAAGAAAAAGTAAAAGAGAAAAATATATTCTATATGATCCTATACTGTTAAGTTTTTTAATATGAACAAGTTTTATTAGTTTCAACATTTTTTAAAAGGGACAAGAAAAGAATTTGTTGCAGGTATAAGATTTCTGTGTTTCTCAAGAGATAAAAGATTGAGAACTACTACTCTATATCATCACAGCAGAAAAAAGAAAATCTCTCTTCTGACCAACACAAGAGGTGAATTCCACTCTTTCCACCACAGCCACCACCGCTCACCCCACAGCACACAATGTACCCAGGCCTCCAGAACATTCCCTGCTAGACTCAAAAACACAGCGCATATTCATAGAGTTCTAAATTGGTACAGGGCGACAGTCTGATGCAAAATTAATATTCTGCTCTCATCCTGGCCCAGGAGCATTCAGCCTACAGCGCTGAGGAAGGCTGTTTCTCAACACGCCTCAAAAACAATGTTTATCAGCAACATTTCAGGGAAAGCCAAATCCAGCAGTCTTACACAAATGGCACCACAGACATCAAGCTTCGTTTTCTCAATCGGCCAGCCATCTTCTCTTAGCTATGCTAATGGACATTTTTAACATTCACAAGGCTGGGTGAGGGCACATGGCTGCCTTAATGCTTAAAGCAGCATGATGCTGTTTCATATCGTTAATATTTGATAAGTCCCTTTCATTAGTGTATGTTAAAGATGGTCAGACTTTCTTACAAACAAAGAGTGAAAATACCAGTTCTATGAGTTTAAAACCTGGGAGCCAAAGTTCAGAGATTTCCTAAGATTATTTGATGAGTCATGGCTGAGAGGTAGAGATCCTGATACCATCTCGGTTTGTAGCTCCATTGCTCATATCAGCGCCACTGAGGCACTATATCAGGTAATTCAACTCAAGTCAGTTTAGGATCTTAAAGAAATCCAGTGTTACCTCACAGCTAAGAGCCAGGAAGATTTGGAAAGGTGAAATATTTTAATTCAAGTGTGTGACACGATGCAACCTTTTAAAAACGGATGGGACGGCGGACTGCCCAACACAGATCTTGGCCTCACCTCTGTTTGCACCATTAAAGGCCTGTGCATTCGAAGGTCATACACAATCCCGTACACATCCACAGTGTTCTCATTCTCTATCTGATAGATAAGACGATCAATGGCAATGAAAGTGCCCGTCCTTCCAACCCCGGCACTGAAAGACAGGAAAATGAGCACATCACTGTGGGTTACCTCTCCTGTAAACTCTCAGATTTCCCCAGTTGTACGTATATCTTGCTCTCCTCCACTGTCAGGCTTTGAGGGGAATGCCCAGGATCATTAGACATTTGCTCTAATGAAACCTCAGTAAGTCCGACTACACTAGCTTGGAATTGAGGGCCAAGTCCTAAAGTACTTTTGAGTCAAATGCCACAAATAAAACACCTTCCTGGAGCTTCCTGAATTGCAGTCCAACCCAAGTTGCCACCATAACCTAGAATGGCAGGTTTCATCAACTTATTCCCCATAGAGCGACAAAGCCCCTCCTTTCTTCTGTCCTAAATTAATTCCTTTAGCATTAAAGCTAATTTCTTTCTGTTCTAGAAGAGGGAGAGGCAAACATTTTCTGTACAGAGCCAGATAGTAAATATCTTCAACTTTGCAGACCAAATGGTCACTTTCTGCCATTGTAGCATGAAAGTAACCATGGACACTATGTAAACAAATGAGCATGGCTGTGTTCCAATAAAACTTTATTTATAAAAATAGGCAGCTAAAGAGATCATGGTGATGGTTTCATGGGTGGATATTTATCTCCAAACTCATCAAGGTGAATACATTAATTATGTACAGCTTTTTGTATGTCAAAAAAATACTTTTAAATACATAAATAAAATGGGCTGGAGCTATGTGTTTCAACATTGTTAAACACCAAACCAAACGCTGAATTAGAAAGCAGGTTGCAGAATAATGTATCGATCATAAAGTCTGGCAAAAGTTTAAAGCTACATAAATCCATAGAGATACGCATGTATGTAATAAAATATAAAAGCACACAAGGGAATGATAAGATCAACTTCAGGACCACGTTTACCTATGTAGGAAGGAGAATAGGATAGGAGACGAGTAAGCAGAGAATTCAATTACATCTGTAATGTAATATGAACAAAAGGAACAGATATGGCTTCACGTCACGCTTTATTAAATTATTATTATTCTCTATATTTTTGTAAGGTTGAAATATTTTACAAGAAAATATTACAAATAAGAAATAAATTAAAATACATTATGGTTTAAAAAAATTCAAGCAGCCAACCAGACCTGGCCCATGGCCTATAGTTTGCCAACCCCTGTTCTAAAGTCTCAGGACCTAGGGAATAAGTCCCTTATCCAGACCTGTCCTGAATTCGTAAATTCCTTTTGTATTTCCTCCTCTGTTTGCTTTCCAAAAGTGCCCATATCTGTAATTATGTTTGAAATCTGTGACACACAGAGCGCCATCTGCATACCTGCAATGCACCAGAACCGGCGATTCGGGAGGACTCTGCTTCATGTAGTCACGAACAAGGTACCGAAAGTTGATGAGCAGGTCAGTGGTGTCAGGAACGCCGTGGTCCGGCCAAGAGGTGAAATGGAACTGTCGCAGAGGGTGACTCTCACTTGTCTGGATCTAAAAGCCAAAAAAAGAAGTCAGATCCAGAGAGAAAGGCTCCCTAACAACATCAGAAAGGCAAGTGAAATCAAGCAGTCCTTGAATGCTGAACTGCACGGGGCAGCTGAAAGGCAGCTACACGGGAGTGCTTACTACTAAAAATGAGAATTTCACGTTAGTACAACAGCTGAGAAAGTGTTTACACACACCTTAACGTGCTCATCAAATCCTCATCATATGCCCAAGAGGGAGGGTTTGTTAGGCCCTCTAAAGACGAGGCAGCAAAGGTTCCAACAAGTGAAGTGACTTCCCCAACACTCAGTTCAGACGTAGCTGAAGTCCCTCATCCTCTGATTCTGAGTTCAGATCTCTTCCCCACCCGCCAAGCTGCCTGTCAATAACCTACTCACATTCTTACACCTTCACCTCCTTAGAGCTTCATAAACCCCATCCCTGAGCCCACCCGGGAACGTCACCGACCAAAACACCAAACGTGAATCACACACATACAATTATGATAATCAGTCTTCATAGTTCCAATCTTCCAGAGAATCTAATAAGTGAGAGGCAACTCGCAAGCACCAAGTAAATATTTAGAACTGAGAAAGGACCCCCCCAAAGAAACCACCCATTTCAACATCAGCCAGACAACAGCAAGTGGACCTTGTCGTAACAGAGTGAGTTATTACACAGACTGGTTTCCCATCACAGACCGAAGCATGTGCCTCTAATTACCAGAACTCTGCCCAGGCTGGAGCATTCCTGTCCCTGATTCAACTGTACTCATCAAGCCCACACTGGGGCACTGACCTCCCACGTGTGCCTCCATCCGGACTGCAGGCATTTCCATCTCCTTTATGACAGCTACCTGTTGACGCTTATTTATTTTTTAAAAATGTGTCTACATTATAAAAGCAGCCCATTCACATTATTCAAAACGTGAAAAACAGTAGGAAAAAAAGGAAGAGTGAGGGGAGAGTGAGAGGAGAGGGTCTCATCATCACAAACATTAACATTCAGAAATTTAACCAAAAGTAGTCATCCAAAGAAAGTAACCAGCCACGAGAGATATGACAGGGGTCGGGGGGGAAGTCAGTCTTTTCAGCATTATCTCAGCAAAAGGGCCAAGGGGTCCAGATTAGGGGGGACAGTCAAAGGAAACTTTTAGCTCTATCTGTTATGTTCCCACTTTTAAAAAGGAAAGTACAGGGGCCAGCCAGGTGGCACAGTGGTTAAGTGTGCATATTCCGCTTTGGTGGCCTAGGGTTGGCCAGCTCGCATCCCGGGTGTGAACATGGCACTGCTTGGTAAAGCCATGCTGTGGTAGGCGTCCCATATATAAAGTAGAGGAAGATGGGCACGGATGTTAGCTCAGGGCCAGTCTTCCTCAGCAAAAAGAGGAGGATTGGTAGCAGTTAGCTCAGGGCTAATCTTCCTCAAAAAAATAAAAATAAACAAATAAATAAAAAGGAAAATATATTCTTGCATTTTGTGTAACTAAAAAGTAATATTTTACTAAACGCCATGTAGTATCTTAGAGTGTATCCTGGAACAAGAAAGGGCTTTAGTGGAAAAACATGAAATTGAATAAAGTCTGGAGTTTAGTTAATAAAAAATAATAATAGTAGTAACAGTAATTTTTTTAAATGATGTGGACAATTCCACCCTCAATTCCCCTCCACAAGGGTAAACGCCAAGCAGTGAAAGCAACCAGTCCATTTAAAATGGGTGAAATCTACAGAAATAAGCATGACTTTGTAAGGGATTCTCAACTATTATGAATTGCATTATTTATGCAGCCAATTCAGTTCATGATAATAGTTTTGACAGCATCTCCAGGAGAGGAACTGAAATATTAATTGAGGTCAGAGCCTTAGAGACACAGCAATTAGTAAAGAGTTAATACTTAATATACTGTACTCTATCCATGATTTATAAAATCAAGGATAATTCTCAAAAACTAGAACCTAACCTACCAACCCCCCCATAAGATTCAACTCCTCTGAACCCACTTCCAGGCTTTTCTTTTATGTACTTTTCATAATATGCATAAAATTTTGTCTCCTTGTATGTTTCACTTAATTACACCCTAACTTCTCATGGTAATTATGCGGTCTACATAATCATCATTTCTAATAGCTGAATAATGATACAGTGACTAGATAATCGACAGTTTAGTTATCCATTCTCTGAAAGCTAGGTATTTGCATGGTTTCCAAATTTTCCCTCCATTATAAATAATGCTGAGATTCACCTTACTGAATGATAGACCTTCTCCAATATTTCAGATTGCCGCTTTAGGACAGATTCTCAAACTTGGAACCACCAGATCAAAGAGGAATGGACATTTTTATGCCCTCGATATAAACTGCAAAGGGTTATGCCAATTTACACACCCATCAAAAGATAGCAATGTTGCTTCACGATATTGCTTCTATTTTTAAACAGCCTTAAAAAAAGAAAAAGGACACTGACTTCCTAGAACGCCTACACAACTTAATTGGATTTGTTTTCATAACTTTACGGGGAAGGGAGGCCATGTGTATGAGCCCTGGAACCCTATTGACATAACTGTTATCCTAAACTGCTCCCGACAGCAATTTTCCACTCCTGACGCCATATTTCCAACCAAATAATCCAAAAGGGTCTTTGTTGGTAACAAAAATCCTATAAGTCAGTCACCTGGAAGTGAAAGGAAATGAGTTACTGATGCTGAGCCACGCTCTTAAGATTCATTTTATTCAAGAACAACTTATGAAATTCTCCTTAATACATAAAGCTTCTAAAGGGTTGCCTTAGAGTAGACGCAGCTTAGAGGAGATATGCCTTAGGGTATGTAGATACGGATTGTTGTATTCAGCAAAGAAGAGAGCAAAAATATTTTTCTGATGCATTAAAAAAATGGGCTAACATCAATCTAAAAAGACTCACCCCAAAGTTAATTTATAGTAATTTTATGAGAGACCTATCCATCTCGACATCTTACTTACATTTTTCACTGTGAAGTCTCTGATGGTCCATTCCGGGAGAACGCTTTCTGACGTCATTGCCACAGTTATGTCCCCATAGTCCTGAGCCTGCTTGGAGGGCCAGTACTCCTCACATTTGGTCTAGAATAAAAGGGGATTCTTACATAAAGACTCAGATCACGCCATCTGCCATCACTACAGCCTCACAAGAGAGACCAGATATTGAAAACTGAACAGTCCCTTAGTTGGCTTCTGTTTTGACTCTTAGAATTGTTTTAATTTACAATTTATATGTTTATCATTTACAATTACTGCGAACTCTTTTAAAATAGGGAGTTTTCTCACACAAATCCAGATTTCTGGATTCTCTTGAAAAGTCAGAATTTCTAGCCCAAACTGAGCCCACATTTCTGCATGAAAATTGATTTAGAGTGGCTGTTCCTTCACAGGGGACACAGTGCCACCCAGCTTCCTTCAGCCTCAACAGTAGCCGATCCACAACTGTTCACCGAACTAAACTTCTCTGATTGACCCACAACCCCCAGCAGCTAGAAGAAATGAGAATTTTCCACAGTTCTTTTAGAGACACATGAGTTGCAATACAAATACAGACACCAACAAAGAGGAGCAAATGAAACCATTTTGGGGTCTTTGATTTTTAGAAAGTCGGTGAGGAGATGTGAACAGAGACAAAAATCAGGAAACAGCTGCTCCCAAGAATATCTGAACCCCCATTTGGCAAATGACTTAAAACGTGCACGCGCACACATGCACACACCTTCCTGAGGAGTGCCCCACTGCAGGTGATTTCCAACCTGATCGATTACCTGACTCACCCGGGAGGTCTGTTTTGCTTTAAAAACAGATGCCTGGGTCCCGCCTCCAGAGATTCAGACTCTGGCCAGGGATCTGTATTTGTTTAAAGATCCTGGTTTCTGGACCCCTGCTCCAAGAAACATCATGGAACTGGGACTCCAACTCCATCACTGCCATGGAGTTGATGCCCAGCTTGGTCTCTAAGGATGCCCAGCTGGATTTTCGTTGCTATCTTGTGGGGAAGAAGATAGGAAGATAGGGGAGAGTTCTTGAACTCTCTGAGCCTCAGTTTCGCCAACTATAGAATAATAACACCTTACAGGGTTGTTATAGGAAAGAAATAACACATATGGAGTATCTGGTGCAGAAAATACACTGGCTCCCTTCCCCTTCCACCCAGAGTCCTTAACATCCACTTCTCTCCTGACTTAAGATGAACAAGGGCCCGTCTAAATTCACCTTCTCATTCTCCATTAATTTAACTACATCATTTTCACTTGTCTAACAGATATTTATGAGAATGTTCCATGTGCGAGGCCTGGGCTCAACAGCACCATAAGGTTTATCTGGGTTCATAAACAGCGTTCTTTTGTTTGCATGAAAGCCTGTTCTCCTGATGCAAAGGAGTGGCTGCAGAACCCAACCTTCTGTATCACAAGTAATGTGAAGATGGGGCCATCTCTTACTGCTCTTTGTTACCTTTCCCTCCTCCGGCCCCAGGCCCTGGTTCCACCATATACACACTTGGGGCTTGACAAATATGTGCTAAATTAAAGTGATATAAAGAACATTAAGAGAAATGCTGCCTGACGGGCTCCCACTATCCCCTAGGACAGGGCTACTCAAAGTGAGCACACTGGAGCAGCCAAAACAGCAGCACCTAGGAATTGTCAGAAATACAATTCCGGGTCCCAAGACAGACCTGCTGAATTAGAAACTCTGGAGGCAGAACCACCTTCCAGGTGGTCCTGATGCACATTAAAGTTTGAGGACCACTGGTTTAGAGACTGGACTCCTATCCTAATTCCTCAAGTAATGAACCTACATGAAAAAATTCACAGAGCAACATTACGTCCCATTCCTCATATGCAGATTTTCTCATTTTGGCATGCCACCAATTCTCTTTGATCCATTTACGGAAACATGGGATTTTATCACCAGAAGAAATCGTATCTTTGATGGAAGTGGCCGTGGGATTCCAGGCCATCACAGTGGGGCAGAAACTGCTGAAACTTATCTGCGGATAAGTTTGAGATTTTGTGTAAAGAAAGGGTCCCAGTGCTAAACACTAAGTTTGAAAATCACCGAGTTGGTCCAATCCCTCATCTCACAGATGAAGAAGCTGGTTGCTTAGAGACAGGATGGGCGTGCACCATCAACAGAGCTGATGAAGGACGGAGCTGTCCTGTGAGCAGCATCTTCCTGCTCCAGGCCCAGGAGCTTTTTCACTGCACTAACCCAACTCCTGCTATTTACTAACTCCAGCAGCAGTGACTTAATGAATAATGAACATTGATATTTGTCCGCAAAGGAAGGTAACAATAAAATAGGGTTTTTTTTAAACTTTTCTCTCAGAGAAGACAAAGACAGAAAACAAGTTTCTAAGAATAGAGGTACTAATGTTTGGAGGAGTGTTATTTTTAAAAAGACAAATGGTTTTGAATATCCTTACCCTTCCACCACAATAAAAGTGAATGAATTAATTTTTTTTAAAAAGGTACTTACCCTTCCCTGTTCAACACATTTGGTCAACATAACAATGGCATATATGTTTTTCTCCCAAACCATACGCCAAAAGTCTTTCAAGGTGTTGGGTAAAGGTCCTTGTGTGGCAATAAAATCTCTCTTGGAATGGTAGCCCTAAAAAAGGAAAGCAACATGTATTCAATCTCAAAGACACAGAAAGAGGAGCTCTGAAGATTTCATCCTAAAAAACCAGTGCTATGAGAATCTCCCCACTTACAGGCATGTAGTTGGCATTGATGTAATCATCAGTTGAATGGGTCTGGATTGAAAGCTTGACACGGGAAATGTCATCTACAACATTAAGAGAAAAGGGTCCTTATTAAAAGTAAATGTTTTAGGAGAGTTACATACAAGAGACACAAAAGAAGTAGAAAATGGCACCATGGGGCTTCTGTCACACCTTGAGAGCTGGGCATTTTACATATCTGACCTCATTTAATCCTCACAGTCACCATATGTGACTGTGGCACACAAGTTACATGATTACCTGGGGAGAGCTAGTAAATGGCAAAGCCAAGGTTCCAACCCCAGCAGCCCAGCACCAGAGCCCAAACTCTTAACCACGCCAGACCACCTTCTCAGATGAAACAAACCTACTACCATTAACGTCCTAGGGGGTGTGCCATGAGCCAGGGAATGTCCTAAGCAATTTTATCCACTCCTCAAAACCCTACAAGCTTTTATGCCCATTTTACAGGTGAGGAAACTGAGGGTCAGAAAGATCAAGTGATTTCTCCAAGCAACATCTGGTAAATGGTGGAATTCAAATCTAGTGCCCTTTCCACTAGGAATAAATAAAATTGCCCTAGTGGGTAGACACCCAGGTAAACTTTTCCACCCTTTTCACACTTTCTCTATTCTCATAAAAAAGTTGTTATAAAACGACAGTATCAACTTCAAGAATAAACTGAATGTATAAGACTACTATGAGTGGAAGGATCCAAAACATAAAATCCTCTTGTTTTCTAAATATTGTCATCCTCAAAAACACACGCACAAACCTGTCCAACTCAAGAAATGAAATGATATCCTTAAAATTTCAAGTGTCAGGCTGAGCTATAAGCAGCACCACCCATGTTTCCCTGTCTTTGACAGGACACTCGCTCACCCTCCCCCGAATGAAATACTAGAACATTTCTAAACCCAGTTACCAAAGTGAATTTCAGCCTAAAATCTCCGCAATAAAACCAAGACCAGAGGGGCTGGCCCCGTGGCCGAGTGGTTAAGTTCGCGCACTCCACTGCAGGCAGCCCAGTGTTTCGTTAGTTCTAATCCTGGGCGCGGACATGGCACTGCTCATCAAACCACGCTGAGGCAGCGTCCCACAGGCCACAGCTAGAAGGACCCACAACGAAGAATATACAACTACATACCAAGGGGCTTTGGGGAGAAAAAGGAAAAGAATAAAATCTTTAAAAAAAAAAAACAAGACCAGAACTCTGGATCTGAAAGTCCCCACAGACCTTCACGAGAACAGGCCAACAGTCCCGAGCGACCCCTAGACGGGCAGTGTTGGGGCACGTCTCACCAGCTCAGTTTCACAAGCATTTCTCTCAAACATGGGTCAATGCCCGCTGTCAGTACAACAGGGGAAAATGAGGAAAAAGAAGACAGGAACTAGAAAATCCTGCATCTAAGCAGAAGTTAATGTTTTAGGCCAGCAAAGAAAAACACAACTTCAAATAAAAAAGGCAACGTCTCCAGATGTCCTGGTACAAAAATTATGAGCAAAGCCAACAAATTTCAGCTAAATCAGAACAAAACTGCGATTTGCTGACACGTCTTTCTGAGGCCTAATTCCCACTCAAAAGAGAGGCCACAAAGAACTTTCTGAGAAGGATTTACATTCCATTTCAATGGACAATGTAGTAAATAACTCTCACTTTAAATTCAATTTGTTGTTATCCCTGTGTGTTGGGCTGCAGACATTGTTAATTCTCAACAACAGGAAGGAATCCAAATACACTTCACATTTAGCTGTGGAACGCACTCAGCCAACCAGAGACGTGTCTGGACAAGCAGAAGCAGTACTCCCTGCCTGTCCTCCTCCTGCTCCCTTTCACTCCAGAGCTATACTGACTGAAATAAAGGGGCTGCGAGATAGAGGGGTTAAGAGCACAGACTCTGATATTTTTTCTGAATGACACTGATAGACCTGGTCCAAAGCCTGATGCTGCCACAACTATCTGTGTGACTTTGGACAAATCACCTGCCCACTCTGTGCCTCATTTTCCTCATCCACAAAAAGAATACTCTACTACCTATTTCATAAGATTGTCGTGAGGACTGAATACAACGGAATATGCCTAAACCAGTGCTTAGCACATGGGAGGTGACTAACGAATGGTTGTGGAAGTGGCTGGTTAGTACCATTGATGCCCCTCCCTCTACTGTTAGAGCTGTGATGGCCAGTGACAGAAAAAAGGGGAGATAATGTGGATCAACCAACTTACAGGGCAGAACATTATTATAGCGATTCTTTCCTCTATTCTCAGCCAGTTCAGCTGCATATTTGGGTAGATTAATTCCAACAATCTTCAGATCCTGAAAACAAAACAAATGAGTTGTTCGTTTATTTAGTGTTCAGATAGTATTCCTACTGAGCATAGAGTATGACAGAATAAAGTGGGAATACAGGGATATTATGGGTTAAATTGTGTTCCCCAAAAAGATACGTTCTAGCCCCCGGTACCTGTGAATGCGACCTTATTTGGAACTACGGGTCTTTGCAGATGTAATGAGATAAGATGAGGTCATAGAGGAGTAGGGTGGGCCCTTAATCCAATATGACTGATGTCTTTACAAGAGGAGAAGAGACACTGAGATCCAGACACGCAAGGGGAGACAGCCATGTGGAGATGGAGGCAGGCATTAGAGTCACCCTGCCATAAGTCAAGAATGCCTAGAGCTTCCAGAAGCTGGATGAAGCAAGGAGCAATCCTCTACCAGAGGCTTTGGAGGGAGCAAGGCCCTGCTAAACAGCTTCATTTTGGATTTCTGGCCTCCAGAACACGAGAGGATAATTTTCTGTTGTTCTAAGCCACCAGTTTGCGGTAGTGTGTTATGGCGGCTCTTGGAAACTAACACAGAAATGAAAAGAAAAAGGACAACCTTGCCTTCAAAGAGCTTACAAGCTGGGAGAGAGGTGTAGACAGAAATAACCAACGTTACGACAAGGAAGAATTAAATTAACGCTGAATTATCAGTGACAAGCAACACATCACAGGGGAAACAGGCATGAGGACAGAGAATTCAAGTCCTCCTAATGACATCAGAGAAAATGACCCAGAGGAGGTGACACTGCATAGCAGGTTGAACGGTGGCCCCAAAAAGACATGTCCACGTCCTGACTCCTGCAACCTGCGAATGTGACCTTATTTGGAAAAAGGGGACTCTGCAGATGTGATTAAGTCAAGAATCTTGAGATGAGATCATCCTGGGTTATCCAGGTGGGCCCTAAATCCAATAACAGGTGTCCTTACATGGGACACACAGAGGAGAAACACAGGGAGGAGGAAGAGGAGAAAACAGAGGCCAAGATGGGAGTAACACAGCTCTAAGCCAAGGAACGCTGGAAGCCAGCAGAATCTGCAAGAATCAAAGAAGAGTTCTCCCTGTAGATGCTCCAGAGGATGCAGTGCCCTGCTGACACCTTGACTGGGGACTTAGAGGATGCCCTCCAGAACTGTGAGAATACACTTCTGCTGTTTTAAGCTTCCAGTTGGTGGTGATTTGTTATGGCAGCACAGGAAACTAACACAAGTGGTGAGCAGGATTTCAATGAAGGCAGAGATGCTGCCACAGGGGCAGCACATGGAGGATGAGGGTGCATGGGGGGGTGGGGGGGATTTCCTGGGCTGGTTTGTGGGGGAGAGCATATGGGGACTGAAAAGTAGAAACTCTTTCTGCAGGATTTCACATAATCCTCAAGAGTCAACCGTGACCCCACACTCATCAAACTTCAGCCCCCTAAATGCCCCATCTGGTTTCTTTCCAGCTCATACAGCCTCCTAATTATTCTAGTTAATAGCCCTCAACTTGAAGTCCTAGTTTCTCTGTCTCTCTGGATAATCTTCAGGTATCAACGAGATTAGACATAATCCGCTAGAAGGAAGATACGTTTTCGTGCTCAGAGCCAACCCGGTGACAGTGGAATCCCCAGGAACATGCAAGAGCTTCTCTCTCCTCCAAGAGGGCTTCCTCTTACCCAAAGCTTCACCATAAAACAAAAACCAGCAGTTTTCCAACTTTCAGGAAAACGAACTATAAAGCAAGTAAAAACACACTATTTACAACCCCATACTTCGTATTCCTCTGCAAATCCACAGTTGGAGTCGGCTTGCTGTTTCTTAAAGTAGGCCTCAAAATTCTCCACTTTGATTAACTTGGATCTAAGAAAACAAAACGACGTATTAGGGTTTTTGACATTCAACAAAGTTAGTACTCAAAATAGAAAAATACAAGTTAGCAAAAAAATTAAAGAGCTTACTTACTTTCTAGGTCTTCATCATAGAAAGGGAAAGAAAAAAAATACACCGTTAGAAAAACTGAGTCAACCACGACTCTGGAGATGATAGTAAACAACTTCCCAAAAGAACAAAAACTATAGTATAATTGGGGGGATTGGGGGGAGGGGTCAGCATAATGTTATTTACAAACACTGAAATGTGAATCAGGACATCTGACTTCTAGACCCTATCACATGACTGATTGGCTTTGTGACTTTGAGCAAGTCCTCTCCTCCGAGATCTTGATGACCCATTTCTTTCAATCACAAAATATATATTTATTGGTAGAATTATTGGTGAAACGATACTTGCCATAGTAGAACATGGCAGGAAGCTAGCTTCAGCAGACTAATGAACACAGATTCCTTGCAGAATAACAAAGGCAGCAAGGACTTCTGGAAGATCATGGCCAAACGGGTCAATCAAGAAAAATGACAGCAAGTTCCATCAAAAATCCCCTCGACAGTCAGTGAACAGATTGGGGAATTAACGTCTTAAAATAAAGCTCATAACTCAAGAGACTTACTTTATTTGAGAAAAGGACAGTTCATTGTTCTTTGCATCTTTCCTGTTTTGAAAGGAAAAAAACCCATTAGACAAAAAGTTTAATTTTGTGCCTTGCCCCCTCTCATGTACCTACAAAATGCCTTTGCCCTGAGCATCAGTTCCTATGCAACAGTCAGTCCCTCTCACTAACACTAAGCTTAATGGTCTAAGTAGCAAATTCTGATCATGAATCTGTGAAGTCACTCTCTTTTATAGCATCTAAAAGTATGGAAGAATCTTAGACAAGCAACTTTTAGGAATTTCCTTGGGTAAATAGATATATCAGCAGCCTTATCCTATGGTAAACTGAGACTCACTATTTCATACTCTGCTTTTGAGATAGCCTTCCTGACAAGTTAATGGAATGAACCAGACAATATATCCAGTGCACGGGGCCGGCCCAGTGGCATAGTGGTTAAGTTCACCCACTCCATTTCAGCAGCCCAGGGTTCGCAGGTTCAGATCCTGGGCACAGACCTAGCACACTTGTCAAGCCATGCTGTGGCGGCGTCCCACATACAAAATAGAGGAAGATGGGCACAGATGTTAGCTCAGCAACAATCTTCCTCAAGAAAAAAGAGGAAGATTAGCAACAGATGTTAGCTCAGGGCCAATCTTCATCACACACACACACAAAAAGAAATATATATATATATGTATATATAACCAGTGTTGACAAGGTGGTGGGGGACCTGGTGCCCTCCTGCACAGCTGGCTAAACTCCATATTGGTGTTTTTTAAAAAGCTTTCTGGAAGGCAGTTTGGCAGTACAAAATTGGAACAATGCGTACCCTCTGACCAAAAAACTGCCCCGCCTGGAATTTACCCTAAGGGAATAAATCATGAATGTACCCAAAGATTTAGGCACAAGAATAAGAAACCATGAGAAAAAAAAACACTGAAAACCAGGAAACTGTTAAATCACATCCAGACAGTTCAATACTCTGTAGCCACTTAACAGGAAGAAGAAATGAAGCCTCCACAATGTCTTAAGAGAATAGAGCAGATTAGAAAATAATATGTATAGTATGATTCCATTGGTGGGTGTGTGTATTTGTGTGTGAGCTTTGTAATCAACGCACACCCTCTTGCCCAACCGTGTGGCATGTGAAGCCTGTGCATCGGCTGGGAGTCATGGGCTGTCATCAGGTGCTGCCAGCCAGGGCATTTTCATCCCAGCCCAGGGTCCCTAACGCACTCCGCCCGGTTCTCCTGCTGTCACCTGCCTTACTGAGTCGACAGGCAGTGCTGTGTTCCAGGTTTTTGCATTAGATTCTGATTTTTTTTTTTTTTTTTTGCAAGAGAGGAGTAAAAAAACTGTTTTATTGTTTCTTGTTAAAATAAAAGTAATACATGCTTATGGTGAAAACAAATACAGAAAAGAAGAGCAAAGAAAGTAGATACTCCGTTATCACAGCACCCCCACAAAACTACTCAACACTGGTTTCATTCTTCTTTCCACACTTCCTACACTCGGCTGCAGCATCCTTGCAATGGGGTTCACAACACCACCTCACAGAGCCTCAGGAGTGAGAGAATTCATGGACAGCACAAATCCAGGCACAAAGTACGCGCTCAAAACAGTTGCTATTTTAACTATTTAACTACCCAAAAGGGTAGCTGTAGAGATAAAATAATAATAGCATATGAGGTACAAGACACTGTCAGAGCATCTCATTTATTTAATGCTCCTCAGCGTCACAAGTAGGCACTCTTATTATCCCCATATCATAGATTATCATAGACATTAAGGCTAAGATCCCTGACAGCCAGCCAGAGACAGAGCACGTGTTCAAACTTAGTTAACTCTAAAACACAACCTCGTCCCACTATGAAACTGATTTGTGACCTAGAATGCACCCTTTGACAGAGGCACCCTACGTTGCAGGGTCTCCCCATGACCTGATGTCAGGGCTGGGACCTACTTTAAAATCCTGCAGCTTGGGGGCTGGGATGAAATAAGACTGCTCTGAGAGCCAAGATTGTGGATGATAGGAACATGGGGGCTCACTACACTATTCCTTCCAGTCGTGTGAATGTCTAAAACTTTCCATCATAAAAAGCTCCCTTGAAAAGTAGGGTCTTATTATTAACATAAGCAATAGTCACCTTTTCTTTCTCCAGAAGATGAAGCCTCCCACGGCCACAATAACCAGGGCACCGAAGATACATCCAAAAACCGCTCCACAGATGACACCTGGGAAAAGTCCAAATGGGAGGCAGTTCAGGAGGTGTTCACTAACAACTGGAACAGCCTCGAACCAGAGACAGAGAGAGAGAGAGAGAGAGAGAGAGAGAGTGTGTGTGTGTGTGTGTGTGTGTGTGTGTGTAGCAGAGGACAGTTAAATCACTTTAGACCTAAAACCAGTCGGGGCATTTGGGAGTGGATTCCTTGTTCCCAGTCCGCCACTAACTGGATGGTCTGAGGAAGTCACTCCTCCTCTCCAGGCCTCTTCCTGAACTGCAAATTTAGGGAAGTGGGCTAGATCAGTGATTTTCAGGTTGTTCTCACCCACGGACTTCTTTCTTCAAATGCAACGGCCTACAGCAGCCCAATAAATAAAATAGAAAACCAGGCAGAAATGCTTAGGTGAGGTAGGGTGGGGGCATCTCAGGACTCAGCCGTGGGCCGGCCCGGTGGCGCAGTGGTTAAGTTTGCACGTTCCACCTCTCGGTGGCCCAGGGTTCGCTGGTTCGGATCCTGGGTGCGGACATGGCACCATTTGGCACGCCACGCTGTGGTAGGCGTCCCACATATAAAGTAGAGGAAGATGGGCACGGATGTTAGCTCAGGGCCAGTCTTCCTCAGCAAAAAGAGGAGGACTGGCAGCAGATGTTAGCTCAGGGCTAGTCTTCCTCAAAAAAAAAAAAAAGGGACTCGGCCGTGTTTGGTGGAACAGCCACTGTTTGAAACCAACTAGACGAGATGTTCCACATGGTTCCTGCCGCCTCTGACTCTGAGACTAACACCCACGTACGAGCAGCAGCACTGTGCTCAGGTGACATAAAACCCAGGTGTTTACTGGAGAAGGGTGTGGGGACTCCCTGAACTTTGCTGAATTCCTTCCTGCAGCCAAACAACTACTGAGTATGAAACCAAACTAACAAACCAGCTGGCCAACTGCCTCTGGCCTGAAGGTAAGGGATGTACCCTCTTGGGTCCTGAAGCTCCTACATCACTTCACTCTGTGTAGTAAAAGACAGGAGCACTTGACGAGGAGTCTAAGACCAGAATGATAGGCCTGTCTCTAAGCCACTGTGTAACCCTGGGCAAGTCACTGCCTCTCTCTGGGCCTTAACAGCCTCATTTCTAAAAGGAAGGTTGGACAAGACTATTTCTGTGGCTCCTTCTGATCCTAATATTCAAGGGTTCTATGCACCAAAAGTCACATTGCACATCTGGCACGTGGGCACCCAAATGACTACACTGAGAAGAAAAGGACTAAATAGTCTTTGCAGATTGGAAGCACAGCTGGCACTCAGAGGAGGGAGAGCAGGGGGCAGGGGTGTTGGGACCCCAGAAGAGAAAGCTGAGCTGGGCATTGTTGGCCAAGTGACATCTCAACCTCTGAGAGGAGAGATGAGGCTCTCAACCCTCCTGGGGACCACAGGGAGGCGTGCAGACACCCGGCCTTCGGTGGACGCTGGAAGCCAAAACCCACTCAGTTGCTAACAGCATTGTGGTTCTTCCTCTACCTGGATCCTGGGGCAAGAAAACAGCATCTGAACAGCGACCGAAGGACACGTAGCTCTTGGCCCCGTCTATGAGTCCGTCATTGGAAGAGCGAAAGATAATATTGGTGAAGCCAGCCACACAAGCCCTGTGGGATGACAAGAGGGAAAGGAGGTGGCTGAGATGTGTCCAGTGCCCCGGCATGTGAAGCTTTGCATGCAGGAGGCTCAGCCTTGAAAGACCAAGAAGGAGGAGCCATTACCGATAGGAGCCCAGGGGTTCCAGCTTCCCGTTGTAATAGCCGTGCGTGGTTGACTCATTCCCAACATCAACTTCGTATTTCAAGACTTCAGACAAGCCCTGAGAGCGTCTCTTTCCTTCTGTTGTTATGAGGTATGTCACGTAAGCGTCTGAGTCCCCCTTTTTGAAATCTTCATACGTATATCTCAAAGCATCTGTAGACGGGTGAACAGCTAAGAAAGGACACACAGGAGGAAAAGTCATCAGAAAGTGATGGCAAAGACATAAGTCTCCGATTCACCTAACGAATGATGTTGACACTGGGTGACAATGATAGGTACACCTCTCAAGGATGCTTTCTATGCCAGGCTTTACTGATATTAAGTACTAAGTGCTTTACAGACATCAACTCATTTAATGTCCACAATAATCTCAACATGTAGGCTTACCATCCCCATTTTACAGATGGGAAAATGAAGGCACAGAAAGCTAAAAGGACTGAAGGCCACACTGCCTGTGTGGTCTAGTTGTATTTCTAACAGTGTAGCAGACCATCAGATTGGGAGCGTGTGGTCTCATCCACCACAGGCTGGTATCAGTCAGTCTGGTCACTAAGCAACGATGCCTCCCTCTTCAGCAAAGGTCTTAGCCTGGGGTTTGCTGAAAACCTTCACAGCAAAATGACTGGGTTTGAAACAGACCCCAAACAAAAAGACAGAGAGAGAGATCTAAACATCACTATGTGAATTTTGCCGCAGGTTTACAACACCAGCAAATTCCCTGTTTTCCAGGATCCCCACACTCCTGACAGTGGGCTTGAACTCTGCTGCCCTCGAGGAGATGAGGACAGTGTCACAGGCTGAGAGGCTGACGGGAGTGGCACTGCACTCCTGACATTCAGTTCAAAGAATCACCGAAAATGACAAAATTTGGCACTTTAAACCCAGGCCTTGTGTGAAGCACCCACATGCAGCTAACAAAGACGCCTGTGATTCAGCCCCTCCTTCCCACCCAAGCGCGTGAGGGAGCCCTTTAAGGAAAGGTGGCCTTTCCTCCACCCCTTCTCTCATCTGTGAGGATGCTCTTTGCAAGTTCTCACTGCAAATGCAAATCATTTTCTGTTTTCTTGCGAGAGAAAGTCACCCTATCAGGATGATTTGTGTGTGTGTGTGTGCGCGTGTGTGTGTATGCACGCACGTGTGTGTGTGACAAAGTTGTTTAAGGCTAATATTCTGCCACCTGAAAGACCTTGTGTTGTAAAAGAGATGAAAAACCTAAATCAGAGGTCAGCAAGTTAGGATCCAAGGGTGCAATCCAGCCACCCACCCATTTTAGTAAATAAGAGTCACACTCATTTTTATGTATCTTCTACAACTGCTTTCACACCACGATGGCAGAGCTGAATAGCTAGGACAGAGATTGCAGGGTCTGTAAAGCTTCAAATATTTGCTATCTGGCCCTTTACAGAAAGTTTGTCAACCTCTGACCTAGGTGATCAGGCAAATAGCTTACCCTCTCCCACTCCCATCTGAGTGTCAAAGCGTGGGCGACAGTGTAAAAACAGACACATATTTGTATCACTAATGTGCCTCAGTGGGCACGGAAATGGCGCCCAGTAAGGGTATCACTCACTGGCTGTTTGACCTTTGTCACTTGGCATAATGATCCCTCCTTACCTTCCCCAGTGGTGAGAACGAGAGCGTAGGCTTTGATGGGTCCATGGCTGGCTTCAAACCCACTGAACTTGACCTTGACTGAATTGTGACTGACAGATGTAATATTAGGGGATCCATCTGGAGAAGGGGGGTCTGAAACAGAACAAAACAAAACATGATCACCCAATATTTAAAACCAAAGAAGGAACAAAATTATGAAGGTGAGAATTTGCTGGAATGCCTCCCTCAAGATCTGCCCTTGATCAGAAAGCTGTGTGCTAGGCTCATGCAAAGTAAGTCCAGAAGCAAGGGGCAGGGAAGAGAACTGGTGGAGTTCAAAAAGGGTAGATCCCGGGCTGGCCCCGTGGCCGAGTGGTTAAGTTCGCGCGCTCCGCTGCAGGCGGCCCAGTGTTTCGTCGGTTCGAATCCTGGGTGCGGACATGGCACTGCTCATCAGACCACGCTGAGGCAGCGTCCCACATGCCACAACTAGAAGGACCCACAACGAAATATACAACTATGTACCGGGGGGCTTTGGGGAGAAAAAGGAGAAAATAAAATCTTTAAAAAAAATTAAAAAATAAAAAATAAAATAAAAAGGGTAGATCCCTGGGGAAGCCTGCCTAGCTCACCATGGCCCCTTCAGTGTGGCAGCCACATCCCTGAGGACAGGTTTGCAGCAACCTTATTGGTTGAGAATTACCTGGCTTTTCTATCTTCCCCTGACCCCCTCCCCCGACCCAGGTGAGACCCAGAGGGCCAGGTTCCTTACCCTGAGAACTGGAGAAAAAGGAAAGTGAGAGAGAGACTGTGTGGGTGCAACTCTAAAGTGGGGACATGGGAGCTGTACACAGACATCTTCCCACCACCCGACTTGGCCCCAGATGGGTTGGTCAGCTGAGAACAGTGATGGAGCAGAGACGACACAGACAGAACGCACTTCCTCCTGAGACCTGGCTGCATTCCTGCTCCACGTCCTTCACACCAAAGTCCTTACTTTTGCTGCAGTTGGTTTAAAACAGCACCTAGAGAAACCCAACCAACCCTCTTCCTAGACACCAGAAAAGCCCACACAGGAGTATTCCGTGGGTGACCTTCATGATGAGGTACCTCGCCTTTCCAAGCTAGGCTTGTGAATCCACTCTCTGAATTAACACAAAAGGAAGAAGACACTGAATTAAAGGTCATCTCTCTCCACACGCTCTCTCTCTACCTAAATTTGTCTCCCACATGCAGTTGGAGTGCTTTCTTATTATACTCAAGATTCAGGGAGACTGAGAAAACTGAACTCCAAAAGAACCACAGCACAATTCTCCAAACTTGCGCCGTCCAATACGGCAGCCACCAGCCGCACGCAGCTGTGGAGCGCTTGAAACGCAACTAGTCCAAATTCAGATGTGCTATACGTGTGAGACAGAGACTGGATGTCAAAGACAGTGTGAAAAAAGGATGCAAAATATCTCATTAATAACTTCCTTTATACAGATTACATGTTGAAATGATAACCTTTTTAACATACCGAGTTAAATAAAACGTGAATGAAACTAATTTCAGCTGTTCCTTTTTATATTTTCTTAATGTGGTTCCTAGAAAATTTTAAATTATACATGAGGCTCATATTATTTTCTATTGGAAGCAGAGATCTAAAAACCTGCTTCGGCAACCTCTCACGTAACTGACAGCAGTGGCCACTTGGAGGCGCTGTCCCCATGTCTGTCAATGGCCTCCCCAGAGACTTCCTAACACAGTTCCCAGCAGCCCCTATGCTCCAGGGGCCTCTCTGCCCAGTGCATGGTGTCCCTTATCACCGTCCCCCACCACCCAGCACACAGTAAGCAGCCAATGGATGTTGACTAAAAGACCATCATTCCAACTCTCTCAGATTGACCTACCCGCCAATGCTTCCTACCTCTCTCAGAGAAAATGCAGTTCTAGTTTTATGTTAAATTAAAAACGTATTAAATTTGTACATTAAACAAGCATGCTAAAATTGTACGTAAAAATCCACCTGAGAAAAAGCAGCTACAGATCACGGAGTGAGAGAATCACTGGACTAGATGAGAAGTGGGCATTATCCATCCCTCACACCCATGGTTCAGCCTCAGGAATGACGAATTCTGAGGAGCTGGTCCTCTTCACCAGGCCCTGTGCGCAGCCCTGAGACACCAAATCAGACACGGTTTCTGTTCCTCAGTGGCTTACACCCACTGAGGAGATGACAGCATGCAGCAGAGAACAACAAAAAAGTACCCACAAGGGTCACTGTCTCTATCATGTTGTAGAGTGCTGCAGAAACCAAAGGAGTGTGACTCAGGGCCATCCTGTACAACTGTGTCCTACACACTCCACGGAGCTTCAAACACATCGTAGTCCCTATGATGGTGTCGCCTGGAATTGTGAAGTGCATCACCTGAGCGGCCACATATGGCAGCTCTGCAGTGGCCTTCCACACACATTACCTCATCTAATGTTTACAACATTCCTAGAAGGGAGGTATTATTTCCTCTTTTGAAACTAAGGAAAACAAGGCCTAGAGAGATTGAGCAACTTTTCTGAGATCGCACAGATGGTAAAAGGCAGATCTTAGAATGAAACTCAGGTCAGCCTAAGTCTGAGGCTTTGTCCGCAGAACCCCTCCACCACTTTCCACGTCAGTGTCTCTGAAGTGAGAGGCCTTTTTTCTCACTATTACAACCACTAATTCTTTAGGAATTGTCTGGAAACATTCCTGTACTCCAAAGGAAACATACCTAGGAGTCAAAAAGCACAAAGCAAAACCAACTCAACCAGGTTGATCTAAGACATAACTTTGGCAGGACATGGGGAGCAAAAGACGGACAAACATGAAGCAAAGATGTAAGAAGCAAGATTTTCCAAAAAAAAAACAACCATATGTGCATGAAGATTAACTAGGGGGACCCCCGTGCAGGAAGTGATCCTGTTTCCCAAAACCACTGGGGCACTTGTGAATACAGATGCTGTCTTAAGGAACTGTAAGTAGGGAAATAGGAATCTTGACTGAATATTTGCTAATAGCGAAAAAAAAGATTAAGTTTTCAAGTGTTACGGTAATAATAATGGGGTTATGTCTGAAAGAAAGAGAAAAGAAGTCCCTATCTTGCAGCAATAAATACTGAAATATTGACACATAAAAATACAGAATGACTAGGACTGGCCTCAAAGCAATCAAGTAAGGGAGGAGGGGACATGAATGAAACAAAATTGGTCAAGTGCTGACAAATGTTCAAGTGGGTGGTGATGGGCATGTGGGTTTCTTTCTACTGTCCTCTACTTTTATGTATATTTGAATATTTCTATAAAATGCTTCTTTTTAATGCAGTAAGGGAACTCACTACTTAAAAGAAAATGTGGCAATGAATTATTCTGTTAAGAAAAGGAAAATTTGTAATGTAAAAATGATTCCCTCTTCTCTGCTTTTGTAGACTAGATTTCTATAGAATTGGGTTAACAGTCCATGCCAACAAAAACAAATATTTTAGCTGAAATTTAAAAAAAAAAAAAAAAGCAGATTTCTGGGCCACACTTGCAGACCCACTGGGTCAGCGTCTCCAGGGGTGACCACAATGCCGCTTGGCCACCCTGCTGTCACGAAGCCCACCTGTGATGCCAGTGAGGCACGTGCTTTGGGAGGGGGGTGCCGTCTTGTTACAGGACAAGGCAGTGATGCTGATGTTGTACGAGGTAGAAAAATTCAAATACGTGACTTCCGTCCTGTACTCGGTGTTGTTCTCCGAGGAGCAGCTCTTGCGGTATGTCAGATTTTGCCAGGCCTCACAGCTGATCTCCAGCCTGAAGCCTGCGTTAGTGCCGGGAGGGCAGGCCCACTTGAGAACCAAGGTCGGCTCTTTGGGGACGACCTCACAGTGGAAGGAGGCTACTGGTGCAGGATCTGCAAAGCAAGCACAGCACATTGTGAGACTCTGGGACATCTGCCTTTGCAAACACTGACACGTGCGGGGCAGTAGAATTCTGGCCCATTTGCAAGGAGGAGTCCTGGGGTATGGGAGAAGAGGCAGAGGCTGACCTTGAATCGGGTATTACTGAACTGGGTGACCTTGGGTCAGTCACCCAACTGCTCTGAGCCTCAGCTCAGGCCTGTTTGAGGATTAAATGAAACAGTGGTTGTCAGTCACTGAGCTGGAAGAGAACAGGGCTCCATGAGAGGTAGGTATATCATACCATGGGTGGAGCAGCTTTTTCACCTGTGTCATCTCATTTTGGGGCCCTCTCGACAATCCTTCTGGAACAGGTAGGGCTAGGACTGTCCCATTTTGCAGATGAATCAACTGAGGCCTAGAGAGGTGAAGTAATTTGCTGAAGAAGTGGCATGGCTGGTAAGTGGCAAAGCCAAAGCTGGATCCCAGGTTTTCTAAATCCCAGTCCAGGGCATTTTCTAAACACACAACATGCTCAATGATCAATGGTAAATGGCATGAGTTTCCTCATCTTTAAAATGGGGTGTTATTTGTTTCTACCTGAGGACCAATAGAGGTTTCTTGAGGGCCAACATGAAACTGATGTAAACGGAAAACTCTCTATTAATATCCTGGGGGAGAATATTATCATTACTTTAATGTTGCCGAATTTTAGAGCAGGAAAAGCACTAATAAGTCACGTAGTGCCTCTCCACACTCTCTGCCGGAGGCCTGGAAAGGTAGCCTCCCCAGTTCATACCTTCTCCCACAGCTGCTGTTCCCTCCACCCCCAGTCATAAATGCTCACATATGTTTTTCTCCTGCTACAGGCTGCCATGATTATGGCTAAGAAAAGTATCAGCAATGGAGGCCACCCAAATACCAAAGATCAGAGTCTAGACCAGGTGGCTGGAGCCTGAGGCAGCAGAGGTGACTCAAGGCTTCAGGGATTTCTTTAGCCACTCCACGTGAAAGGTCAGAGGGTCATCGAGGTTCCCACATGACCAGGGAGGCTGACCCAATGAGACCACACCCCCCTCCAAATCAGTCTGAACACACTCCACTAGCTTGGTCTAAGGAAGGGAAGATGTAGCTGCAAAGTAGGTGGAGAATAAGGTGGTACACGGGTGCCGCGGTGACAAAGGCGCCACAGTCAGAACTGCGAGCAGAAGTCCCCACAGCTCTGCAGAAATTCCCTGGGTTCCTCTCTGAAAGTCCTCAGTTAAACCCAGGGCTCTTCTCTTTATCGCACTTTTCGCATTGAGAAATAAGGATCAAGAAAGTAGAAAAGGCTGAGCATCCATTTTAACAATATCCTTTCCACCTTCTTCAGTGTAAAAGCCAAACTATGAACTACAAGCCTGGATGTCACCTATGCCCCAGGCCCTTACCTCTCAGGCCTCACCTCTTACCCCTCGTCCTCTTGCTCCCATGGATCCACTCCTGCCAGCCTGGCCTCCTGCTCTGCCTTCAACAGAGCAAGCACTCTCCAGCCTCAGGGCCTTTGCACTGGCTGCTCCTCTGCCTGTAATGCTCTACACCCTGATATCCAGATGGCTGGCTTTTTTACTTCCTTCAAATCTTTGCTCAAAAGTCACCTTTTCTTTGAGGCCCTCCATGGACAGCCTAGACCAACACTTCATTCCGCCTTCCTTGTTTTTTTCCCTCTCCCTAGCAGTAATCAACATCTGATAACTTATTCATCTTGTTAACTATGGCTTCCCCATCAGAATAAAAGTTCCAGGAAGGACTTTTCTGTGTCATTTAACAGTGCCTGGCATACAGTAAGCACTAAATAAATATTTGTTGAACGAATAAATGATGAGGGCAACGAGATAGCGCTACTAAGCTAACAGGAGGTCTCAGAGAGCTCCGTGTCCCTTCTTGCACACCACATGAAACCTGATAAACTGAGGACCGTGGAGGACCGACCTGCAAGGGCAGCACCACACAGGAAGGAGGCCAGAGGCACGCGGGGCCACTCACCTGTACAGAAGGACTGCGAGCCAGGTGCCAGTGACTCGGTGACATCCCCCACTTGTGTGAAGATCTCCACTGTGTACGATGAGCCAGGTATTAATCCGGTGACTGTAGCAGAGGTGACGCCAGTGACTGTGACTGCCGTGTGGCTGGAATTTCCATCTTTCCCAATAAGAAGGCGGTAGGTGTACCTGGGAGAGGCTTCGTCAGAGTTCTGCCACTTTAAGGTTGCTGCTGTGGTGTTGGTACTTATTTCAATGTCAGACACAGTGCTGGGCCCTTGATTTAAAATTAAAACAATAAAAACAGTATAGATAAGCTTGAGTTCCAGGACTACTTTATGTATTGCATCTAAAAAGAGACTGAGACTTTTTGGGGAAAGAATGAATAAAGCTACTATTTTCTGCCTCAAAAGATGGAAGGCTTCCCAAGGAGACATTCAGGAAATAATTATATAGGTTAAATCTCAAAAGAATTAAAGTTTTTCAGGCTTCTTTTCATACTTCAAGTTTACGTGAAATATATTTTCAAGATACAATTTCCTATGTTTTTGAAATCTGGTTAATGAAAGGGAAAAAATATACTAAAAAGATACTATAAACTACCATCCCTACCACATATTTAGATCACATATGAGCAAAATGCCCCCGCCCCTGTTGCATGCAGAGCTCTTTATTTGAGCAGTATCTTCCGACGCCAACATGACAAGGTGACCTCCTCTGGTCTAGATTCCCAAGGAACGATTGCAAGGTTAGGTTCTCCATGACTTACGAGATCACTTCCTGCTTCTCAAGACAATTCCAAGTTCACATGGGTCAGCACCAGTGCCCCATGAGAACAGCAGGACCTTTGCTGAGGCTGACGTTTTCAGCTTAAGCAGTTTCACATTCTACCTGGAGCCCAGAAACACCATGGGCGCTGACCGCGTCATCTAACCAACGCTTAGTTCTCACCCTCCCAAGTGAAAGACACTCGTGCCACTCCTTCGCTGGGCATCCTCTGACACTTACGTGTGTACTGTTCTGTGAAGCTGGAGATCCCACGAACATGGTTCACTTCTGGAGAGATCGTGATGTTATATAAGGTGCCCGGGATCAGGTCCCGGAGAGTGACTGCTCTGTAGGAACTGTTCCTCTCACAAGAGCCGTTCTCAGACTGTATGACTAGATGGTAGGTATACTCAGAAGCATTGTCCGTATTCCGCCACTCCAGCTGCATTTCCGTCGTGTTGACATGGATCACACGGATGTCAAACACTGCACCGGGGGCTGGTTGGAGGAAAGGAGGAAAAAAGGAAGTCTGTTCAGAACCAGTATAACATCCAGCTTTATTTCAATGTATCTGTCAAAAGAACTTGCTTTTTCACCATCAAACTCTCAGACGAGTTCACAAAGGGCAAACTCCAAGACCTACGTGAGAAAGACACACCTTCAGTTCTTTCAAGAATTTTGGCTCTTCTATAACACAGATGAACTTTGCAGTTCATTGTATCAGTTCTCTGGTCTTTTGCTTTTGTCACAAAAATGCCCCCTTTTGGGGTCTTCTGGACTGGAAATCATGTTCAGTTCTTGTTCTGAGTATTGGTGACCAGACAGGTTGAGTTTGTGGAAATTCATCAAACTATGCACTTAGGATGTGTGTGCTTTACAGTAAGTATATTATATCTCAACAAATTGTTTTTAATCAATGTTCTTTTCTCAAAAGAAAACATCTTCCTATAACACAGGCATGCTGAAGAGAAAAACTGAAAAGGGCAACTGAGGTGCGGTCACTGTAGAAAACAGTACGGAGAGTCCTCAGAAAATTAAGAATAGAACTACCATACGACCCAGCTATTCCACTGCTGGGTATTTATCCAAAGAACATGGAAACATGAATGCATAAAGATACATGCACCCCTATGTTCCCTGCAGCATTATTCACAATAGCCAAGACGAAGCAACCCAGGTGCCCATCAAGGGACGAATGGATAAAGAAGATGTGGTATGTATACACAATGGAATACTACTCAGCCATAAGAAATGATGAAATCCGGCCATTTGTGACAACATGGATGAACCTTGAGGGTATTATGCTCACTGAAATAAGTCAGAGGGAGAAAGTCAGATACCGTATGATCTCACTCATAAGTAGAAGATAAAAACAATGACAAACAAACACATAGCAGCAGAGATTGGATTGGTGGTTACCAGAGAGGAAGCGGGGAGGGAGGAGGGCAAAAAGGGTGATTAGACCCATGTGTGGTGATGCACTGTAATTAGTCTTTGGGTGGCGAACACGATGTAATCTAAACAGAAATCGAAATATGTAATGATGTACACCTGAAATTTATATAATGTTATAAACCAATGTTACCGCAATAAAAAAAAAATTAAGTAAGCAACCCGCAAAAAAGAAGTGAAAAAAGAGGAGTTGACATTTACTAAGTGGGAGCATTTGAGGCTGGAGGGAGGAAGGGAAAATAGGCACACACCCTCCACCTTCCCGAGGTGGAAGTCAGGAGAGAAATGACTCACATGAGTGCTCTGGGGACTGTCCTCTGATCATGTCACCCCAACACACTGAACCAGTTGCAATTCAAATGCATGATCCAGGCCCAGAAATAACTACATAAGCAGGGTCTCTCTTCCGCCCTTGCTTCCAAAGCTTTTCTCTCTTGACCTAGTAACCAAGGTCATCTCCAATGAGAGGAAGTGGGTGACCAGGGGACAAAAGAGGGGAACATTTGCACTGTAAAACCCTTTGTATTTGTTTTTAATTTTGTACACATGCATGTACTATCTACTCCAAAATCAAATTTTCTTTAAAGTGCGCTCTCCTTAAAGAGGGGAGAACTTTGAGAGTCTTCTTTCCCTTCCACTAGATTCCCAATGTCAAAGGGATTCCACAGACAAAAGCCCAGGAAAGGCAGCTATTTTCCATAAAAATAATTAAACTAGAAATAACCTAAATACTCCATAAAAAGCAAAGGGCTGTGTAAACTGTGATCTGGCTCCATGGTGAAATATTCCGCAGCCACTAAAAACAGGAAGACCATACTAACTAGGGGGGGAAGCTATAGTATACACTGAGAAAAAAGGTTCAAATACAAAATAAAATGATTTGCAGAATAATTACAGCGATGTAAACAAATTGTCTTACCTAATTTACAATACATCCAGACCAGCAGTTCTTAAACTTAAAGGGGTCTCAGGACCCCTTTACCTTCGTAAAAATTATTAAGGCTCTTATAGAATTTTTGGTTACGTAGGTTATATTTACCGTAATAGAAAAAAATGACGAAATTTTTAAAACATAAGAATACACCAGCAATACAGTGGAATACTACTCAGCCATAAAAAAGACAAAATCGTCCCATTTGCAACAATATGGATGGACCTTGAGGGTGTGATGTTAAGCAAAATATGCCAGACAGAGAAGGACAAATACTGCATGATTTCACTCATACATGGAAGATAAATTAACACATAGACAAAGAGAACAGAGTAGTGGTTACCAGAGGGAAAGGGGTTGGGGGTGGGCATAAGAGGTAAAGGGGCACATATCTATGGTGACTGACAAATGATACCGTACAACTGAAATTTCACAGTTATAAACTATTACGACCTCAAAAAAATAAAAAATAAGAAATAAAATAGTAAAAAGCATTAGCAAACGTTTGAACCTGAAAAACAAAAAAGAATATAATTCACAAGCATATATGCCATTAGCCATGAGAGTGATGATATCATCCCCTGTTCTATAGCATCTGGAAAACTCTACTGTACACCCATCATGAGAGAAGGAGAATGAAAAAGCTACATAACACTTTAGTAGTATTATGATAATAACACCTCACAGACTCCTTGAAAGAATCTCAGGGACTGACAGAGCTCCCTGGACCACACTTTGAAACCACTGATCTAGCTCTGGGGTCAGCAAACTTTTTCTAAAGGGTCACATAGTAAATATTTTATGCTGTGTAGGCCATATGGTCTCTGTTGCAACTACTCATTTCTAGCACCAAAGAAGCCATAGACAGTATGTAAACAAGTAAACATGCTTGTGTTCCAAAAACACTCTATTTACAAAAATAGGAAGTGAGTGCTGGTGGGAATGCAAACTGGTGCAGCCACTATGGGAAACAGGATGGAGATTTCCCAAAAAATTAAAAATAGGGCCGACCCCGTGGCATAGTGGTTAAGTCTGGTGTGCTCAGCTTTGACAGCCTGGGTTAGCAGGTTCGGATCCCAGGCACAGACCTACACCACTCATCAAGCCATGCTGTGGCAGTAACCCACACATAAAGTGGAGGGAGACTGGCACAGATGTTAGCTCAGGCCTAAGCTTCCCCAAGCAAAAAAAAAAAGAAAGAAAGAAAGAAAGGAGGGAGATTGGCAACAGATACTAGCTCAGAGCAAGTCTTCCTCACCAAAAAAAAAATTAAAAAGAGAAATATCATACAATCCAGCTATCCCACTACCAGGTATTTATCCAAAGAACTTGAAATGAACAATTCAAATAGATTTATGCACCCCTATGTTCACTGCAGTATTATTCACAATAGTCAAGACATGGAAGCAACCCAAGTGCCCATCAACTGATGAATGAGTAAAGAAGACATGGTATACACACACACACACACACACACACACACACAATAGAATACTACTCAGCCATTAAAAAGACAAAACCATCCCATTTGCAAAAACAAGGATGGTCCTTGAGGGTATGATGTTAAGTGAAATAAGCCAGACAGAGAAAGACAAACACTGCATGATTTCACTCGTTTGTGGAATATAAACTAACACATGGACAAAGAGAACAGACGAGTGGTTACCAGAGGGGAAGGGTGGGCAAAAAAAACAGACAAAAATTAGACTACTGGTGATGAGCACAATGCAGTTTATACAGAAACTGATAATATTGTACACCTGAAATTACACAATGTTATAAACCATTATGACCTCAATAAAATAATTGTTAAAAAACAAGCAGTGGGTCAGATTTGGCCCAGGGGTCATTATTATCTGTTGACTCCCAATTTAGACAATGGAATGTCAGGCAGGTATTAAAATTATCCTGTAGAAATATTTATATTGACAGGGAAGAATATTCATAATAAACTGGTAAGTGGAAAATAGCAGGTTATAAAACCACACGCATAGGATGACTTCAATGTTTGTAAAAGAAAAAAATATATATACATATATATATACACGTGTATATATCTTAAAATTGCACAACATGAGACACCAAAAGTTATCAGTGATTATCTCTGGTTGACAGTTGACATGTGATACTATTTCTTTTTGCTTGTCTTTTATATAATAAATATGCAGTACTGTCATAATTCTTTTAAAGATTTCTCTCAGACAATTTTTTTTAAAAAGAAATATTTGGAAAACCTGACATTTATAAATTACACTATTTCCTTTACGAAAAATCCTACTTGCTTACCAGTTCTACTGCAAATTATCTGGGAATCCCCTTTCGTCCCATTTGGTCCTTGTGGAAATATTTCAAAGCAATACTCAGTTCCAGGGTATAAGCCACCAATGACAATACTCTGGTTGGTGGTGGTTTCTACCGAAAGTGTTCCAACTGGAACCCATATGGTATGTATCTCAAAGGAATCTGAGTCGTTGCTGCTCCAAGCTAAGCCAATCTCCCACATGCTGACGCTCGTCACTCGAAAGTCGGAAACTGGTCCAGGGGCTGAGGGAAGAAAGTAAACAACTGGATTAAGAATCCACTTTTCCAGAAGACAAAGGTGACTGAACCTCACAAAATGTTTACACCGAGATTAAATGCACACTTGGGACACCTGAGCTCTCTTTCTGTCTTCTTTGTATTATCACCTACAACACCAGCCCCTTCAGAAACTGATGTTTCTGAACATTGAGAGGACTCTTGGCTACAAGAGGGCAGAAACTGTGTGCTTAGGTCGTACAAAGTCATTCTCAGGAAACAAGAGGAGGTGGGAACCCCAATGGGCAAGGGCTCACGCTCAGGACTTTGGCTACTGCTGGCTGCTTTATCTTACATACATTACTAAACCTTCCACAGCCTCCTTTTAGGGAGGAGTAGCAGAGGCTGCTGTTGACCCCCAAAACCCATTCCCCCTACTCTTTGTCTTTAGTCATACACTCCCAGATTTTCAGCTGCGTACCTGGCTCTTGGGAATAAAGACTACATTTCCCAGCCTCCCTTGCAGCTAGATTAGCCATGTGACTAAATTCCAGTCAATGGCTTGAGAACAGAGGGACTATATGACTTCTAGGAAGCATCCTTAAAGCATGGAGCACTACCTTCTGCCCTTCCTCCTTCTTGTAGCTGGAATGTGGATGTGATGACTGGCGCTCAGGCTGCCTAGCTCTAGAATCAACATTGTGGCTGCGGTGGTGGCTGCAGCTTCCTGATCCCAGGACTGCAGCTCACAACGTACATTCCTGGAGCCAGCAACCACAGCCAGGGCTGCTGACGGTGACAAAGCAGGTGCCTCCCCAGGTGAGGTGTCCCACATCCTTAGTTTGGGAGTCATTTCTGGGCCCCAGCCTAAAGCCTGCTCTCCAGCTATTGTGAGTTGAATTATGACCCCTCAAACTTCATATGTTGAAGTCCTAAGCCCTGTACCTCAGAATGTGAGTATAGAGATAGGGTCTCTAAAGAGGTAATTAAGGTAAAATGAGGTCATTGAGGTGGGCCCCAATCCAACATGACGAGTGTCCTTGTAAGAATAGGAGATTAGGACACAGACATAGACCAAAGGACAGCCACATGAAGATGCAGGAAGAAGGCAGCCATCTAAAAGCCAAGCAGAGAGGCCTCAGAAGAAACCAGCCCTGCGTCACCTTGATCTCAGACTTCTTGTACCCAGAACTGTGAGAGAATAAACTTCTGTGGGTTCAGCCTCCCAGCCTGTGGTACTTGTTAGGGCAGCCTGAGCAAAGTAATACACCAGCCCTTCAAATGCGTCTATAAACCCTTAATTCCCAGGGCTAAATCTCTCTCAGCTTAAAGCAGCTCACAGTTTCTGTTTCCTGCAACTGAGCCCTGGCTGACACTCGACCACCCCATCCTGCCTGGCATGGAGCTTCTTTTCCAAGAGAGAAATAAACTCCTGTCTTGTTCAAGTGAATACTTCACGAGTTTTTTGTGACTCACAGCCAAACCTAATCTTAACTAACAGAGAGATTAAACAGTGAAAAAGTAAAAAGTGAAGAAGCAAGAGCAGATTCCGTTTAGCCCAATGAGCCCGTCCGGAAGACATTTAAGAATGCCTATGGTGTGTTTCCTAGGAAGCAACAGACACTCGAGTAGAGCCTTCTTGTGGGACAAGCCCTGGGTCCAGAGCCAGGTACCCCTGGGTTCAAGTTCCTGCTCTGCCATTTGCTACTCTGTGGCCTTGGGCAAATGGTTCAGCCTGCTGGGCTGTAGTTTTCTCATCTGTAAAACAAGGATCCTGACACCCACCCCAAAGGCCACAGAGACCCACGTACAGCTCCAGGGAGAGTGCACTTCCAATACTGTTGAACTACTATGCTACTGGTACACCATTACTGTTTTATTTTGAATTACTGGATCTTCTTTGGAATAAAAAACTTTTTATTTGTTGCCTGTCATCTTATCTTTAAGGGACAGTTAAGCAAAGAAAGGACATGACATACCTGTGCTCTGCCTCATTATAATGTCAGCATCCAAAGGACAAAGACACGTGAATACCCAGTCATTTTTGTCTCCGTGTATGAATTTGCTCTAGCTCTCCACCACATGAGAATGGGCGCTACAGGCACGGGCTGGAGTTGAGTCAGATCAGCTGTCTAATCCCACCTCTGTCACTTAGCAGGTGTGACACCTGCCTACAGCACTCTCTCAGCCTTGGCTTCCTCCTCCATAAAATAAGGCTAATGCCAAACATGTCAGAGATTTGTGATCATTAAATGAGACAGTGCAAGGAAAGCACATCGCACGATGCTCAGCACGTGGGTAGGGTCAATGAATGATCCTGTTATGATATCACACAGCCTGAAGGAGGTAAGAGTCCCTGGGGGCCCACACACTGAGCTGTGCTTCCCTTGAGGGCAGGAACAGAGCTCTGTCTTGTACCTGGGCCTGGTGCATGGCTAGCAGGGAAGAAAGACTAGCAAAGCTACGAGTGAACTCACGGGTGTACACTTGGAGAAAGCCTGGCATGCCCTTAGAACAATTGCCAAGGAAAGGACGCACGGTGATGTTGTATAAGGTACTAGGGCTGAGCTGACTGATGAGGGCACGAGTCTCATTGACGGTGACATTGAGGACACTGGTCTCCGTAGCAACTTGTATCTCATACATATAGACAGAGGATGACTCATTATCGTTGATTTTCCAGGTCAGGGTCATGTTTGTGGCACTGATGTTCACAACTTGGATGTCAAAAACCTGACTGGAGTCTGCGAAGACACAAGAGGAGTTAACAATAACCAAACGGCCAAGCCAAAGAGGGAGAGAGAGAGAGAAGCTGTCATCAGGGCATGTCATCAAATCTAAGAAATACTCTTGCTGATTGTTCCTGCCTATTCTACACAATTTAACCACAACCACAACATACACACAGGTACAGGGATCCCAGCAAAACTCAGGCATCCTCTTAGGTGAAGAAACAACCTGGCCAATTGCAACCACACAGCTACTCTTTGTCCATCTTGTGAGTTGACTCTTAGAGATATGGTGGACTCCCCAAAGAACAACACGCACTCTACATATGCCTTGGCTCGTGATCAACTAAAGATCACAGACTTTACCAACAGGCAGGTCTGGCTTCCACGGTTAGCTCTGCTTTAACAGCCAGGTGCATCTTAGGAAAATCACGAGTTCAGTTTCCTCACCTATAAATCAGGATAACAATCCTAACCTCAAGAAAAGATAACACAAGAGTGCCAGCTATTCCCACTTGTCCACCCCAGCCTCCCAATCCATCCTCTGTCATTCTCCTGCCTGCTCTGTGCCCAGGGAGGCTGATCACTGCACACTGCATCATTGGGGTGGAGGAGGACCCTGCCAGATGGCCTGGGATCAGGTTCTGCCAACGTGCAATATGGGCAGGGTCCTGGGGGGCTGGAGGAGAAAGCAGTGGAGTCCTTCTCCCATTGCCTCCGCTCTGGGCTGCCTGTGCTGGCATGGCTGCATCCTCCACCGCCCCAGCCCTCACTGGGCTCCGCCCTCCCTCTTGCCCTTCAGCCTTAGAGTTGGTTTTCTGCCATGACTAGTCTCAGGTGTCTCAACATCCTCTGACGGTCTCTTTAATCCCAGCCCACCTAACTAGTCACTTGAAAAATGCCTGATATGATATACGTATATGTATGCATATGTACATGTATATATGATGTATGTGTGTATTATATATGTGATACACACACAAACATATACATACACATATACACCAAATAGAGTTAAGGCTACTGTAATTATTTATCAAGCACTAAGACAGCTTAACACAGACAGGGCTGTGCATGCATCCATATGAGCAAGAGCCTAAGATGCAACTGCTATTACTTTAATTCTGCTCAAGTTGCTTTAAAAAGCAAGGAACCCAAGGCCCACACTAATCCACATGATCGCTTTTAGCAAATCAGGCAAAGGGCCCATCGTCTGGAAGGACAGACCCAGGTCTGGGGTGCATGGCCTGCTGAGGGGCCCACAGGCTAGACCTCAGCTGCATTCACCCAACTGCACAAGCATCTTGTGTGTAGGACGGCCCACCCGCACCCCCATCAATGGTACCCCTGGAGGAGCCCCTTCCTGTTCCTCCTCACACCTTACTCACTCCAGACACCAACCCCTCCTCACCCGGGAGCCTCCCACCTGCCAACCTGCTGGGTCACGGAGGGCCCCAAGAGGCCAAGTGGCCTTTCCTACAGCTGTATCTTCCCGTCCTCCACCCACACATTAGCATCACCAGTGGAAGAGGAAAGAAGGAAGGAGGACACAAGTGGACTCTCCGTCACTGTGGATCAGGAAAAGCAACAGCTCCTTGCAGACATGACTGTCACAGCCTTCTTGCCCAAATTTCCCAGCCCTATGCAAGTAATACAGCCTGGCCACTAACTGCCTCCAAGTAGTCTACAGCATGCCCCTCGCTCTCCAAAAGCGAGAGAGACAACTCTCATACATACAATATCTCTCTAGGAATCAATCAGCCTCTCCAGAATTCTCAGGGTCCTTCATACGTCACTGAAGCCCAAGGCCTCTCTACCTTCACACCTAGGCATCCATCATCTGCATTTTCACTCATGATGTTTCCTCAACTGATATGTCCTCCTCCTTCTCTCCGTTTATCCAGATCCTACCCTCCTTTCAAAGCAAATCCTGCCTGTAGAAGAGGCCTTCGCCGGGGGTTGACATTAAGATCCGGCTCTAGCCTTCCAGTGTCCACAGCACTTAGCGGCCAGCAACACGGGGCAGTGGCAGTGTGTTACCTGTGAAGCACCCAACCCACTCTTCCAAACAGCACCCTAACCCCCCTTGGTGGGAGGAAAGGCTTGTCACTTACGTGGAAGCTGGAGGGACAGGGGCTCCCTTCCCCAGCACAGCTCCCCAGAAAGCACAGGACTTTGAATCCTGAGGGAGTGTCACAGGTCCAGGGCAAGCCAGCCAGCGTTTCCCGGAGGCTAGTCTGGTTTCTGTCCTGGTCCTCCAGCTCCCACCCCGACTCCCCCCGCTCTGTGGGTCTATGACAGCCTTTCACAATAGAGATATTTGGGGATGAAACAACCAGAGTCAGTCCATGCTGCCTGCAACCCAAGCCCCCGAGGGCTACGATGCTGCAGCATTTGCTCCTGACCCTCAAAGCTGACCATGTACTTGTCCACGTATGTCTGTCTCAATCTCCCATCTATACTGAAATGCCCTGAGGGCAGGAAGTGTGCACTGCTCTACCTCCTCACCAGCACCCAGCCAAAAAGCCTCCATATATTGGTCTACTTACAGGGTGGGAGTGCTAACAAATTATACATAGAAAGCAACAGTGCGCATGTCCACAAGTTTCAATAGAAAGATCAGTATGCATTCCAAGGTAAGGCAAAAAAGAAAACTCATTTTCTTATCTCAAAGGGAAAATACTTAAGCAACGTTGACAAAATAAATCTCTGTTTATAAAAGAAAAACATTACACATTGCTGGAAGTTGTATTGTCTCACCGGCTAGTATGCAGAGATACGAAAGACAGACAAAGGCAGCGCCTAGCGTCTGCACAGAGTACCTGCTCAATATGTCTTATTGAGCTGAGTGAAAGAAGCGTCTTGACTACAGAGTTAAGAAGAGACTCACTGTATCTGCTGCGTCCAAAATCTCTTCCAGAAAACTCCCTCTGACAACAAAACTACTTGTGAAGCAAGAACTAACTCAGAACCGGAATCACAGAAGACAAAACTTTGTGCTGGAAAGCTCTGGCTAAAGCCCTTTCACGAAAGTCAACATACTTGTCTTGAATTTGATGGTCTGGGGCTGTCCCTCAGTGCCACCTTCTGCTCGACAATAAACAGTGGCGTTGTATTGTGTGTCAGACTTTAACCCCAAAAGCAGGACTTCCGTGTCTCGGGTCACACGACCATCAGAGGATGAGTTTGAAGATTCTGGGTGATCGTTGATCACAGGGGCACTGGGGCTTCTGGGTGGCTGAGGGTAGCTGTCTGCGGTGTTGGTACCTGTTTCAAACACCAAAGGCAAAGCCATTAACTGCAACAGAGGAACATCCCTGTGTGCTTTCAACACCTCTGCCATCACCCGCATAAGATGACGCGTCAGACAGTACCCACAGTTGGACTCCACAAATATCTGTTCCCTCCCTCCCCCAAACAGAGATGCGCCCTCCTGGATCATTCCACTTCGTATGTTTATTTCAGGCAGCATCACAGATATTTGTGCTTCTCTTTCAGACTCAGCTATTTGCATCTCTCCCCCTTCTTTCGGGAAATCATCTGCTCCCACCCAACTCCAAATGTGGTCTTCTGGGGACAGCCACATGATTCAAATTTAGCTAATCAGAGCCCACTCAAGGAATCTTTCCCCTGGACCATGCTCCTGTTGATAGAAAATGGTGGCCATTTCCCCTTGAGTTGTGCAGAGGGAGCCACTCTGAGAACGAAGCTGAGAAAAAGAAAGAAGCAGGAAGAAGAGATGAGAGCCACCTCGTCTCTTCCTTCAAGGCCTTGCTGCCCTTAGTGGGGAAATACACACAAGCCAATAAGTTGCTCTTTTGGTGCAAGCTATTTTAAGTCTGGTTTCTGTCACCTGCGATCAAGAATCCTAACATCACTTTGTAGTTCTGTTTCCTACGTGTAAAATGGGGATTAAGCACTTGTCCTCAATTCACAGTTACCCCCAAAAATGCTATGAAATCTGCAAGTGACTACTCCACTATCAGTGCAGAAGACGTCTGCTGGATTTGCCTGCAAAGCATCCCTTTTCTCAATGGATAATAAGCTCCTCCAGTACCCTACCTGGGTTAACCCATCTGTTATTTGTTCAACTGAAATTTTTTAAAAAGCTACAGGGGCCAGCTACTTTCCTAGATGCCAGGCTCCAACAATTTCAACCCACACAGCCAGTCTGAGCCCCAGTTTGGAGATTGTGAAAGAAGAACACGTTTCCCTCCTTCGTCAAAAAGGTATGGAGTCAAACTATAAATTTCATATAAATTCTAACACTCTATATATATAGAGAGAGAGAGAGAGAGTGTTAGAATTTATATATATATATATATAAGAACAATTTTTTTTTAAATGTTAAGTTACTGAAAGTTAAAACCACAAGGCGGAAGAGAAGCACACTTTTGTAACTCACCCAAGCTACTTTCTGTAACCAGGAGGTCTCTCTGTGCCTCATTTGATTCTGGAAAATACAAGGTGACCTTGTATTGAATCCCTGGCTTCAGGTCTGAAATATTGACTGCTAAGTCTTGAGTCATCTCTTTAGGGCTGCCAGTGAGTTCAAGGAGCATCCGGCAGGTGGCAGTGTCATTACCATTCCTCCAGGTGAGAGTAACTTGCGTCACACCCACGAAAGCAACGCACAGATCTGACACTGGATGAGGATCTATTGTGAAAACACACAGTATGCGTTGATATTGACACAAAGATATTTGTAGTCACCTTTCATTAAGAATGGCTGGGGTCAATAGCGTTTCGATGTGACCCACGAAAAATACTTCCTTTATATCCAGAGTCCAGTGCAATTCCATCATTTCAGAGCAGGAAAAAATATATATAGAATTATGCAGAAAGGAGGAAAAAGAATAAAGCTTAAAGACAAAATTTCTTAGGATTGTACTATTCTCCAAGACAGTTAACCCCAACAGTGATTTGACAGTCTTCTTAATTGTTGCTTTTAAACAGCAGCATTTAATTATATTTATTTGTTTTAGGCATCAGGAACAAAGCATCAAACAAAGTGGCGGTTTGCTACATCTAAAGATCTTGATTCAAGATAATACAAATAGTATCATTTCATAGTACCAACACATGTCAACTAAGGAACTCGTCCCTGTGTTCCAACCCAAGGGGATTTTTCAGAAGACTTGCAACCTACACGATCCCCCACTGTTCTTTCCATCACTTTGTTTGGCTGTCAGTGACAGAAGTCAAACCATTTCAGACAAAATGACCTCCACTCCCTTCATTCTTGAGACGAGAACATGGAGATACACAGAGCTGGGGTGACTTGCTCAAGAACGCACACTGCTAGTGGCATTGGGAAAACTAGAACCCAGGGCTCCAGGTCTAAGTATACAAAGCCCAGGTAGTGTTTGCAGACAGAGCAACAACCCTGCCTGAGGTCTGCAGGTGTCTGAATTCAAAGACATTGGCCTAGATGACTATAAGACACCACGCAGCTCTGAAGACAGTTGATCTACTCCGTGATTCCATTCTTCGCATCGAATGTTTCTGATGCAAAGATTTCTAAAATGAGTCACCCCAGTGTCTTTTATTTTTTTAAAGAAACATAACACCAATAAACTAGCCAGCTCAATGACTCTAGGTAACTGTTAAAGAACATCATTGTACCACAGTGGTCAGGAATCAGGCTCCCTGGGTTCCCACCACTTGATGCTCAATAACTCTGGGACCTCAGAAGAAACCTAACTTCTCAGCATTACAGTTCCTTCCACTGTAGCCCTCAGGGTTGCCGTGAGGACAAAATAATGTCTTGGGACTGCTAAGTCCATAGTCCATGCTCAATAAACAGTAGCTGATGAACACAGTCTTGTCCTCGGGGGCTCTAGGATGGAGGAAGGATGCTCAGCTTCTGGGCTGGTGCTTCCTGCCTCCTCTCCACCTCCTCTTTCCTTTAGTCATCAATTCTGTATCGCTTTGTCTCCATCACCATTTCTAAATTCAGTCTTCTTTTTCCTCCTTAATTCTCTTCTGTCTTCTCTCTGCCCTCTCCTTCTTTTCCTCTCTCTTTCACAATATAATATAGCAAACCTTTATTGTGGGGAGGGTTTTGCCCTAAAATTGTGCTCTAAGGAGCTCAGGAGTTTTTTGAAGGTACCTGCGACACCCAAACCCCGTAGCTCCTCTCTCTCCAGTTCTTTTTACTTATTGGGCTTCTGAGCAAGATTTTGTTTAAAGAAATTGTTTCCTGGCTAAAAAAAAACGTTGAAAACCACTGGTGTAGTTTTGCCTGCTCCATGCCCAGAAGGTGCTGGGCTAGGCGGTCCCTTCAAGCGAGGGGCTCCAAGAGGTCAGGTTTCTACGGCCTTCACCAGCCCATGAGATCACACCCCCAGAGCCGAAAACCAACAGAGGACCTCTTTTTTAAATTTTTCATTCTTTTCAGCTTAAAAAGAGCTTCTCATCTCTTTTTTATATTTTTGGTTCTTTTCAACTTAAAAAAAAAAAGAGCTAAATTTGCAGCTCTAACAGGTGGCTCAGGGTATTGACATCCAAGCTAAATAAAAATCTAAGCTTAATCAAATGTCACTGGGCTCTTATTTCATTTGAAACATACATTCCTCTATAAAGTATACCAAACTTTCACGCCCAACAGAAACTCCTGGGAAGATAAACACAACATCAACTTTCCTGGGGAGCTTAAAAGAAGCCTATTAATTATTGACACCATCAAGACACAATCCTAAGGGGGTCTCTGCTCCCAAGTCTTAGCAGAAAGTAAGCATTAACCAGTAATAACAAAATATTTTTAAAACCGGACAGTTCAAAGTAGTTAAAACATCTCAAAACACATAGGACCTTAACCAACCACCTAAACTCCTGGGCTTGAAACAATACAGAATCTTTTCTCCTCTTCCACAGTTAATGAAAACCAATATTTTTCCAACAGGCAACTTGAATGAACAAGGCTCTAGGATACAGGATGAGAAGGAATGGTTCATGACCATTCCTGGGAGCTGGTCATCTTACCTGTTATAACAGCTCTGTCCGCAGGCTCTCCAGTAGGCTTGCTGACTAATTCTGTAGTGATAGAGTGTGGATGTGGAGTTGTTGGACTGAAATCTGTGATGTTATCTCCTGTTGGACTTGCAACAAGAGTCATCGGGATGTTTTCTATCTCACTCTTTGTTGTAAGCAGCTCACCATTGTTAGAAGCAGTTATGTTGTTGTTTTTCCAAGTTGAGGTCTCACTGGATGGACCGATGGAAACAGCTTCAGTGACAGACGTAGGACTGGGTTCTATTTTAATATTATTTCCCAAAGAAAAGAAGAAAAGAAAAAATTGCATTTAAAAAAGAAATGTAAGAGTGAGAACTGCTCTGTCTACTTTCCGGAAGTGAAATTTGCAATCATAGACTTTCATTTCCCTTTATTTGCCTCCTGGACTTCCCTCCAACAAAATACATTCAGACGCATATCCACATGTATGCATGTGTGTTAGGGAAACAGAGGCTTTAAAACAGAGACAAAAATGACAGAGGTTGGCCATGTTGGCTGTGACGTGACCACGGGTTAAATCTGCATAGAAGCTGACATGAAAAGAGACCTAAGATGCAAAATGAGTCTATCTTCCGATTCTCAGAAAATGCTGCATGTGGAGAGGTGTTATATGGTGCAGAAGCATGTGATAACTTTTTTGCCAAACCTTGATATCAGGAGCCAGCTCCATAGTTTTCTGGCACAGAGATGGCAGCATAAAGAGAAGAGCAGACAGTGAAGAACAGTATAAAGAAGAAAAGACTGGTCTTGGAATCCAGACCTGGATATAAGGACGTGCTCTGCCCCTTAGCTGTGTGGCCTGGAATTAGTCCCTTAAAGCGTCTAAGTCTCAGCTTCCTCTGTTGACAGCTCTAAAACACTATAGTAAACAGAAAGGAGTATTCTTAAGGCTTGATATGGTAAACAAGGTCATTGGATTTGGACATTAAAAAAAATCTGGGTTCAGCGTCAATCCTGCTAGTCATCAGACATGTGATGTTATTCAAAGTCATCTCATTTCTCTGAATCTCACTTTCCTCACTTGTCAAATTGCAGATGTTCAGGATCTTAAAACAGTGGAAGCCATTATGGTTATTAACAGTAACTAAAACTTCACAGTGGCTGCATCCCAATTACATTCAAGATTGAGGAATGCCGGGGCCGGCCCCGTGGCCGAGCGGTTAAGTTCGCACGCTCCTCTGCAGGTGGCCCAGTGTTTCGTCGGTTTGAATCCTGGGCGCGGACATGGCACCACTCGTCAAGCCATGCTGAGGTGGCGTCCCACATGCCACAACTAGAAGGAGCCACAACTAAGAATATACAACTATGTACCAGGGGGCTTTGGGGAGAAAAAGGAAAAAATTAAATCTTTAAAAAAAAAAAGATTGAGGAATGACAACTAGCAATGAAAGACTGAGCACGGGCATTAAGGCCTTTCTTCTCAAGGACCTAGGGATTAACCCCAGCAGAGTAAAGATGGTACAGGTAACGCCACCTCAGCATGCACATGACCTTCAAATGACAGCATGGAGAGTGTGCCTTACCTGGCACCTGGGAGACGCAAACATTTACCAAATCAATGAAAAAGGGCAGGAAAGGAAACGAGAGAGGAAAAAGGAGCAGGCAGGGAAGAATCTCATGGCCCACCATCCAATAAACGTCAAGCCAGGAAGACCCTCCAGACTTGAGCTTCCTCTTTATAAAGTGACAAGTTCACATTGTCAGAGCAGCATTTTTGGCAGGTTATTATGGTACCACTTACAATGGATGATGATCATGGCGAGAGGATATTAATAAAGCAATAACCACAGTGACAGTGGTGGAGGCAGCATGAAGAGCAGCAGCCCGATTTTGGGGGCTGACCATGTCCCAAACATGGCAGCAGTTGCCGCGCATACATTTTCTCATTTATGCTTCACAACAGCTTCATGAGGAAGGCTATGGCACCATTTTAAAGAAGGAGAAACATGTTGACAACTAAAGTTTGTTGATTCATACAGGGATTCTGGTACGGTTTTAGAAAAGCAGGTTCTTAAGTGTCAATAGCTCAGAAAATAAAACACATTTAAAAATGTGTTTTTAAAATATGTGTGTGTGTATGTATGCATGCATTTTTTTTTAATAAAAATGAAGAAACTGAGGTCTAAGAGGACCCATGACTTGCCCAGGGCCACAAAGCTAGAAACTGACAGACCCAGGAAGCAAACCTGGGTCTCTGATTCTGAGTCTGTGCTTTTAACGGCTATGCCATTGTAGGAGTGCTCAAAGAGGAGGCAGAAAGACAAGTGTTAGAGCAGCTGTCAGAGGAGCCAGGACACCCCTCACACCCAGAAACAAGGCCAAGAGTGGGGAGAAAAGAGATACAAGAAGTAGCAGCTTTGTACTGTTGAAGCGCAGATAAAGTGATTTCAAATACGCTGTAGATATGAAGACATTTGTGTTCTCTAAACACCACCATCCATCCCAAAACAAAGGCCTTGCTCACCTGTTTGCACTTGACAGCAGGTAGAAGAGGCGTCTGAAAAGCTGACTGGATAGCTCGTCCCAGGAGTGAGCCCCTCAGATGAAGTCTTCCCGGCCCCGTCTCCTTGGGAATTCCACTGACTCTGACCACTTGGACTGGTCACAGTTACTGTTGAAAAGTGTCCTGGGGCCTCAGTCCCCTTAACCTCGATGGCTGCAGATGTCACTGTAACCAGATCACAGTTGGAGCCGAGAATACAGGAAAGGAAAACTCGCAAACTAATAAAATGACACTTCCCACCATATGGTGGCTATGCAACAGATTTTTCATTATAATTTTTTAAACGTATCATAGTTCCTTCATCTCCCCTTGTCTTGCTTTCAAGTATCACCTCTGTGCAAAGATGTTTTCTTCTTTTGCACCAGTGAGTCAAGCCTGCACAAGGTGCCTATCAGTTTATTTACCAAACTGATTAACGGGGAAGAAAAAGCAGCTACAGAACTCTCCCCATTGTTAGCACAGACTTTGCATAATTACTGTTATTAAGTGAGATTTGCTTTATTAGATGGTTTCAGCAAGGTCTGCCCCCTTTACATGGCACTGGGAGAATATCTTAATTATTTTATTTCTATGCCCACACACTTTGGGATTTTACCAATCAGAAAAAAAGAAAAAGTCCCAAAATTTTGAGGACAGACAAAAGCCAGCAATTTTTATTTTTTCCAAAAGGTACATTTAAAAAAAAAACTGCCAAATACTATTATCTTTATCTCTTATAGGAATGAATTATGATGAAAAAAATTAGTAAGGACATTATCCCAGAATAAACAATGCTTTCAACTGAATATATTTACCTTCATTAAAAACATACTATTATATCCTTATTTTTCCCATTTTACTATAGACCAGGGAGGAATTCAATGGACCAGCACTAGTTAGCTCCCAAGACTAAGCCCTCCACATGGAAGCAAAATAATATACAGGAGGCTACACCTGGTTTTCCAAAGGCTATACAAACCCTGTACACCATTTTAAAAATCATGGAGCAACATAGCAACCCAAGAAAATACTTACAGGATAACAGCACATAAAATAAATATAAATCATACTGCTAATTTTTTTTTTTAATCACACACAGATGTTAGATTGGAAAAGAAATCACAGAAAATATAAAACTTTTATTTGTCAGAGTTGTGCAATTGATTGAGCTTTTTCTTTTATTTGCCATTTGCACCCTCACCCCACTTCTAAAGAAAAACTGGATACTAGGCCAGTTTTCAGAAATCGGCATTTTCTATGATTTTCATATTGCTGTTAACATCGCTGTGTCCATCAGGGGGCGGTAGCGAACAACACAAGAGAGGAGAGGGAAGCGGTACTTACAGTCACCTGCGCACACAATCTGTAACAGAAAAAGAAAACGGAAGTCAGCAGATTCATTCAGCCACGGAAAATGCAAATCAAAAATAAAGCAGCTGAGAATTTAATAATGGGAGTGGGGTGTTAAGAAGTACATTAAGCAAAGGCCTGCTGGCTGGGGTTAGGGGGTGGGGACATTGAATAGGGGAACTCGGTGTAACCGCGGGCCGATTACAAACAATAGGTTAACTGGGTTATGTGGAGGCCGCTGGCTACCCACTGTTTTTCCCCACAGATACACCCAATACTGGGGCAGCTCCCCAGGTCAGCACCCCCTCCTGCCACTGCATCATAAACTAAGGGCAGAGGACACGAGCAGTGGAGATTCTCTGGGCCAGAAAGAAAGGAGAGCAGGTCCGGGCCACCTCTTCCCCACAGCCATCTTCAAGTCAGGACTGCAGTGTCCAGCCAGATGTGCCACAGAAGACAGCCACTGGGTTTGGGATTTTCAAGGCGCAAAAATGCATCTTCTTCCTCCCATCAGTAGGTGGCAGTAATCTTTTTTTTTTTTTTTTAATCATATGACACACAGCTTTGGGAAGAATGAATGTTTGAAACAGAGGGACCTTAAAGATTATTTAGGTGACGTCTGTCATCTCTAGATCCCTGGGGTCCTCAAAGATATTCATCATGATCCATAAATTTTTTCCTCATACTTTAAAAGCCTAAAAGAATCCAAGGTTGTGTGTTCTATTGTTTAGTAAACACACCTTCTTGGTTAACGGGATTTTTCAAAGTATGGTCCTCATGAAGGGAATCATCAAAAGGTACTCTACTGGAAAAACTGTCCTCCAACTTCCCATCACACTTAGAATAAAAGTCAAACTCTGAGCCACATTCTCCACGGCCCCTCTAATCTCATTGCCTCCTCACGCCCTTCACAACATTCTGAAAGCTGGTTTCCCCTTTTGAGTCTTTACATATTTATTTCCTTCTTCAAAAACACTCCGCCCAGATCTTTCATGGCATGGCCTAAAATGCCACCTCTTTGGCGAGCCCTTCTCCAACTAACCAATGGAAATTAGCGCCCCTCACTCTCCATCGCATCACTGATATGCTTTCTCCTCAGGAGTTTCCTCAGTTACTCTCTCTCCTCCAACCAAAATGTACACTCCACAAGAACAGAAGCCTCGTCTATGCCCCGTGCACACAGTAGGCACTCAATAAGTGCCACTGAAGGAAAGATACCTGGAGCCTGATTATCCAGCCATATTCCTCCCACTTCTCCGGCCACTTGCACTTATCAAGTGGAGAAGATGAGGACGACATTTCTTCTCATCTCATGAGTCAGGTAGACAGAAGGAAAGGCCTGCTCCCCATGCCATCTCCCAGTGGCCTAGGCACCAGCCTTCAAAGGAATCCAGGCCGCCTCCTTTCTCCTCGCTCCCTAAAAGCTTTGGGGGCCAAGTCCTGTTGGTTCTCCTTTCCTACCCACCCCTCACTCTCGAACTTTCCATCCCCACCGCCCCACTCTACTGCAAGCCCTCATCATCCCAGATCTAAACTTGCTCAGCTCATCTTCCTGCCTCCCCGCTGCCCCTCAATCTATGCTATGCATCAGTGCACGTAGTCCAGGATGGACCACAGGGGAGAGAGAGAGAAACGAGGAGTCGGTTGCTAGGCAAGTAGCTCAGGAGAACAAACCTTTTTTCTTTCTTGCCCAGTAGTTGGAAAACATTACACTACATAACCTAGTGACTCTAGGACGGCATGTCCCAGCCCCTTGCAATGTTATTATCTCTTTGTAAGCACATCTACGTGTTGTGGCCTCAATTGGAATCCATTCATTCATCCATCCATCCACATATGATCTGAAAACATTAAAGGTCTGGGCCCCGCCCCAAAACTGTTTACAGGAAAGTAAAGGAAATGACATGTGTAAGTAATTCAAAGTAAAAAGCACTGACATTCATTCAACAAGCAATTCACGAGTGTTTGCATGTACCAAGCGTCATGCTAAAGACCTAGAGCTAACGCAGACAGCCTCCGCGACACGAGGGGCTCATGGCTGAGGGAGGGAGGAAGGCAGGTGAACCAAACCACAGGAGGACAGACGGAGAGTGCCCCTGGGTAGGTGCACTTCAGCCTGAGTCCTTTACAGTCTTAGACGCAGCAAACACGGACGGGCTGATGATCATGACATGGGACAATGTGTCAAAGAGCACTGAGTTCTCGAGATGAGAGTGCAAGGATCATCGTCATGGAGACAAAGGCAAGTTTCCAGAGATTGAAATCCCAGCTTTGACTCTATGTTCTTGATGCATTTGACCCGATACGCACAGGCGCTGACTCTGCCAGGCACCATTCCAAGTGCTTTCAGATATTAACTCACGTAACCCTCAAAACAACCCTAAAAGGCAGGCACAGGTCCCTCGCGGGCTGGTGAGCTGCGGGGCCCGGATTTGAACCCAGGCCGTCTGACTCCAGAGTCTGTGCTCTTAACCACTGGCTCCGCTACCTCCCAATGTAACACAACTGGCAAGAAACGTACTAGAACTTAGAGAAGGTTTAAAAATTAATCTCAAAAGATATTATCCTTTCTTCTCTCTACCCTCCAAAGAATCCAGCAAGCAAAGTAAGAGCGTTCTTTGACAAATGCGGGTACCGTTTCTCCTAGCAACCCTCCCACAGAGGCCCCATGGGCCACACCAACACACCAGCCTGGGCCTCCTTGAGGCTCACCGTGAAACAACAGCCAGAGGGCTAACACACTGGGTCACATGGCTTCACACCGTTCTGGGCCTCACTGCACCATCTTTTCCCTCTTCTTGACTTCACTGAGTCTGACTCCCCAAACAAAGCATCAACATTTTGATCCTTGCCTCAGGACCCAGACTAAGACATGAAACAAGGAGACCTAAGAGAAGTCTGCCAGGGGGCTCCTGGGGATGAGCTTCCTCACTAATAAGAGGAACACATAGGAGGAAATACCACCCTGCTTTGATGGACTTTATCGGGTCTGCCCAGGATGCCTGGAGCTGCTGCAGCCACTCTGTGACAAGGAGGGGAGAAATCACCCACCTGCTGAGGATGGCTGATGAGGGGAAAGAGGGAAAACATCTGGATCTGTCGTCCAGGGTCACTGAGCCTGTCAGGATGCAATGCAAGTTCAGGGCCACTAGGCCCCCCAACTCTTCCACTGACCAGAGGAAAAAGGACCCTTGCAAATGACATCCCACAAGATACCTGGCATGGGGGACACTTCATAAGTACTTATTAAAAGAATGCAATCAACAGAAAGCTCAACTTTCTAAGGTCAGCTCAGAGCCCAGTGGTGTCTGGGAGTGAAATGGCAGGAAACCAGTTTCCACAGATTCATACACTAAGCACCAAAGTTAACCAACTGCAAAAAAGGAAGTTGGGGACAAGTTTCCAGCAGTGACAGCTAAACATGGTGACGAGAATAACCCCAGCTCCTTCCCTGTCTTAGAAGACTCAAAAAGGCACTCGTGGTTGTTTATCAAAAAGGATTGCACAGAAACCATCCTGCTTGCACACGCCCTTCCAAAATTGGTCGCTAAGCCAGGGCTCCACATCCTGTAGGGAAAGAAGCCAGCACTCCACAGACTCCATCTCATCTAATCCTCACAGCAACCCTGTAAAATAGGAACTATCATCCCCACTTTACAGAAGACACTGAGGGTCAGAGTTCACAACCCAAGTTCACAGAGCTGAGGAGGTTCCTGGCTAGTATAACCTTGCCCCAGGCACAGGAGAGAGAGATGAAAAGATTTGCTTCAGGCTGGAGATCAAACCAGCCCTTTCCACTCTCTACTTCCCTCTGGGCAGAAATTAAACCAGAAAAAGCATGCAGAACTAAGCCCAGTGCCAGGGGCACATCAGGTTCCAAGGTCTGTTCCCTTCTCTGTCCAAGGCCCCCAGCCTTTTCCCTCCCGGCTTCAGGAGACCCAGCCATAAGAGGGTTATGAATGAGCCGACCCTGTGGCTAGAACTCAGGGGTCACCAGCAGCCACAGCCCCTAGACCCAAACTGACTCAGGGTGCAGTGTTTGCATAAAAGGCAGCGGGTGTCGAAGCAGCATTATTCACAATAGCCAAAAGGTAGAAACAACCTAATTGTCCATCAGCAGATGAATGGATAAACAAAATGTGGTATATCCATACAATGGAGTACTATTCAGCCATAAAAAGGAATGAAACACTGATACACGCTACAATGTGGATGAAGCTCAAATACATTATGTTAAATGAAAGAACTCAAACACAGAAGCCCACACCTGGCAATTCCATTTATATGAAATCTCTAGAATAGGGAAATCCATAGACACAGAAAGCCCACTAGTAGTTGCCAGAAGCCAGAAGGGGGAATGGAGAGTGATTGCTAATAGGTCCTGGATTTCCTTTTGGGTAATGAAAAAATTGAAACTAGGTAGAGTTGGTGGTTGCACCACATTGTGAATGCACTAAATGTCACTGAACTGGACACTTTAAAATGGTTAATTTTGTGTTATGTGAATTTCACCTCAATTTTTCAAACAAAGATAGTAGGTGAGTCACTGCAAGCTGAGCCACCGGGAGAGAAAAGGGGAAGGAAGCTTCCTGAAGGAGGAACACGAACAAGAGGAGGGGTGGGGTGGTAATAAACCAGGAGGCTTTGAAAGGTAGATTTGAACAGTCAGAGAAGCATGGGCTCTGGATTCAGACTGCCTGGAAGAAATGAATCAGTGCCACCATTTATGGGCTGTGTGACTTAGGGCAGAGAGCTTAACCTCTCTGTCCCTCAGTGTCTACATCTGTAAACAGGGATGATAATCATACTTGCCTTGTCATGGTGAGGATGAAACTAAATGGTCTATTTAGCTGCTATTGCTATCCATCATCATCTTTAAATCTTCACAGCAACTCCGCAAGATATTTTTATCCCCATTTTACAGATGACAACACCAAGGCTTAAACCCTAGTGACAAAACCAATGGGCAATCTGAAACTCATACTCTCTAACTCAGTTGAACAACTCAGTTACAGAGGCGGGCACTGAGGCCCAGAGACAAGAAGTCGCTTACCAAGGACACACAGCCAGGGAGGAAGCACCAAAACCAGAACTGAGGTCTTGACCTCTATCTTGACCTCAATCACTCTAACCAAGCTTCCCCGATCCCTTCTGTCCTGGAATGCAGAACTGGATAGGGTACTCAAGGCTCACCTCACTTCTCAACTACTCCCTGCAAAGTCACCCACACAGACGAGCCAAGGCTTCTGCAGGCCGCCAGCACTGCGCAAAAGGAGCAAACACTGAGATGAGAGATGAAGCTCAGTGACTTAGGAGGAAGACACACTGTCATACACAGAAGGAGGATGATACTGTCCTCAGCTCCGCCAAGGACTTCCAGCAACCTAGATCCCCCAGGTGCAGTAGAGACCCATTGGTCAACCATATGGCCGGGTGTGAACGGCGCCCGAGAACACCCAGCCTTCACAGCAGAGTCCTCTCTCTCCTCTTCTCTGCTCCTCGCTGTCGAGACTTCCAGCCTTGTTCATCGTTCCCCTCCCCCAGAGGTGTGTTCCTGTTTCACAGCCTCCTTTTGTTATGCTGATGAGCAAAGTCCTCTCTCCCCATTTTTGGGAACCACCACCAGTCCTGAAACTGTGGCTCCAGTCACAAGGTTCCTCCTCCAGGCCCCAGAGAAAACAAGACTGTTAACAGTGCCCTCCATGCCATCCCAACTGGGCCAAAGCTGCGGCCATTACATCCGTGGTCCACTCTGAAGGACGGATTTTTCCTTCACAACACCTAAGTCACAGGAATCTCACTAGCGGCATCTACCTAAAAGTTCTAAATTTTCCCCAGTTCCTCCGCATGTAAACACTACTCCTACAGACACACCAAAACAGACACACACATTCTCGTCTCTTCTCTCCAAGTCCCTCCATGACTGCCCCATTCAACCCATCTCCCAGTCTATAAACTTCAGAAGGACCTCTGCGTCCTCTCTCCCTTCATCCTTCATGGACACACTCAGTGGCCAGGTCCTAAAGATGCTTCCTTGTCCAATGCACCTTCCGACTTCCCACTACCTTCCTGTGGCCGCTGTAAACCAAGCCCTGAGAACCCCCAGCCCTAAATAACAGAAACAGCCTTGTCCTAGGGCTGGGAAAGACTCAGGCCACTTCCATTTTTATTTTTTGAAGCTCAGCACACACACAAGAGAAACTAAGAAGCGTGAGAGCAGGGTTCTATCGGCCACAGTATATTTTTGTTTCAGTCCTGTCAGAGTATCGCTGTGACTCCATCTATAATTCCTCATTTAGAATATAAAAGGCCAAAACCCAAATTGAGGCCTTTCGTGAACGCCACAGGAGAGAGCCGGGCGCTATTCCCTCATCCACATACCTGGCTGCCTCTCTTCTCGTCTCTCCCTTCAACACACAGTGAAAGATAAACATGATCGCTAGATTACTCTTTCTAGAACATGCTAGTATTTGTCCGATCCTGGCAGGGACAGAAGACACACCCAATAAGGGTAACAGGAGAGTTTAAAAGGCTCTGTTTACAAGGATGTAGGTGGGGTTAAGGGAAACCAATAAAAGAGGGGCAAGAATCCTGAGGCAGCAGCAGTGGAAAGGCGGAGGAAACAGGCTGATGGTACCTCTCCTTCATCTCCTTCTGGGGCTTCCTGCTGGGCCCGCCCAATGGGAAGCCAGAGGTCAAGGGCACCCACTGGCACAGACCGTAAAGGTCAGCCTCCTCCTGATGGGCAGAGCAGGGTGGAGATGGGTGGGCAGGGGTCTTCAGGGGCACACGGAAGATCCACGTCACATCCCCACTGAGAGCCTGTGAACCTGGTTGGCGTGGCCCAGCACAGTGATCAAAAGGTTTAGGTCCAATGTCCCCCAACACTCATGAGCGCTGGGATTTGAGGATCTCACCAAGCTATCGGGTTGATCAATTATAAAAGGGCGGAAGGACACATGCAGTACAGATCCCGCGTCTGAGTTCTCCTGAGGCGCAAACAAAACAAGGTTCCTATATAATCAGCCTAATGGCCCTCTTCCTGCCTCACCAGTCCTCCAAAACTGCCACTCTTCAGCTCACTTGATGACCTTCCGCGACCGCTCCAGCTCCCAGGGGCTCTCAGGCTCTGAGCCCCTCTCAGTCCATGCCTCTCATGCCTTTTTCTGCGGCCCTGCACCGCACGAGGCCCTTGGCGAGGTGCCGAAGATCCGAGGGCACTTCAGGTGGTTCCAACTCTCCAAGAGCTCACAGGCAAGAGAAGCACCAAAGGACACGACAGTGCAATGAGGAGAGGCAGCCAGGAGCACCCAGCGGAACAGGCGGGAGTGCCCAAGGACATGGAGCGTGGGGACAGGGAGGGAGGGGCTCAGGGGGCTTGAGGGTAATGTGCAGAAGAGTGGCAGAGAACACCACCTGAAGGGTGACACCAGGCGGGACTCGAATGCTAGTTGAGTCTACTTGTTCTAACATTGACTGAGCTGTTAACTACTGACCCAGCACTGTGCTTACAGGTGTTACATTCATCATCTCGTGTAAGCCTGACGACAATCCCAGGAACCAGGAACTGTGTTTACCCCCATTTCACAGATGAAGAAACTAAGCCTTGGAAAAGCAAAGTTCCTAACCCAGCATCCTACAGCTAGCAAGTTTAAGATTCTGGCCCAGGTCTGCCTGACTCTGAAGCTCTTGGTGTTAACCACCCTCAAGGGACTAAGCTGGGGTGTCCCGGTCAAGTACCACTGAGGCCATGGAACCCAAAGGTGATTCCAAGGCTGTTGTCACAAGCCCCTGCCTGCCCCGGGCCTTGGGGACAGGTTCTCTCAACCCATTTAAGTTGACGGAACTAAAAAGGCTTCCGCACTGTTCTCAAAAGGAGCGGAATTTGAGGGTAAATTCACAGAGCAGCCCGGATTTTGGTAAGTGACAAAGCTTAAGGTTTTCTATCCACGGTCGGCTTTTAGGGAAGGGGAATAAGTGACTGAACAACACAATGGATAACAATAGACTCTTTATCCTTCTAAAACCAAGCCCACACACCATATGACAATAGTTATTTTTACCCACTGACGTAATTGACCAAAATGTGAACCGCTTCAAGCAATTTTTAAAATCAAATAGCATTTTATGGGATTTGGTGCATGTGCGCATCTCAGTTCTCAAAGGCAACATTCTTGCTAACTCTCATTTATCTCCTTTGTGAAAATTATCCAACAGCTCCCATAAAACTGAGCCCTGAAAGGTAAATCATTGATCACGAAAATGGTAGACAGGGTGAGCTCTCCCTCTGAACCCAGAAGCCAGGCAATAAATACCTTTATGGGAAACTTCCCAGAAGGCAGGTGTGGCATTGTGGAGTAGCCTGAATATCTGGCACCCATTTCCACCCTAGAGTCCAAAAGCCAGGGGACAGGCAGGTCAGCAGGCAGCATGGCAAGCCGTACCTCCAGCACAAGACACGGGGCAAAGCAAGGTGAGAATGGGCTGGCTTACTCTGCCCCATTTGCAAATAAACGACTCTGAATGTGAAGTCATCAAAAGGGACAGTGGAGAAAGGTCAGCATAATCCATAATTCTGTGCCCCCAAAAAACCAGGTGAGGCTTCGATGCAAGGGATGAGCAATAACCACTATGCTGGTTCATCTCTTCCCTCTCGGGGCAGCTGGAGGCATGATGAATTCTTGCAAGCATGAGGAGAAAAAAGTAACCAGAGGGGCTATTTTGGTGAAGCTGTGTGAACTTTGAGATACAGGGCTGAGGATGACCTTGGAAATCCCAGACCAGAAGTTTCCATGGGTATTTTTAGCAGCAGAACTCTTTTTTCAAAAAGAACCTTACGAAGAACTACATTTACAGAGTTCCACATTTCATACATATCAATATACGTATGAACGCATTTGTGTGTATGTGTATACTGGGATGAAAGCAGTTTCTTCGTTAAAGTTCAGTCTACTTTGTTCTTACTGAAAATATAATTGATGCGTGAACAAGTTAAGACACTGGGAGTCTCAAAGGTATTGAAATTTGGTGTAACACATCTTTGGGCAAGTGTTTTCATTACAATTTCAAACACAGTCAAATTGGAGGGAGGGCGTGGGTGTTTTTAATGAAACTCAAAGTGAAGATTTATGGAACCCCCTGACGCGCCTCAAGGAACAGGTTGAAAACTAGTGACCTACCCACCCTTTGACTTTATGAAGGAAGAAAGTGAAGTCTACAGGGTGCTTCAGCAACTTGACCCAGACCACCCAGCTCTAAGACTAAGGAGACGAAAGCATAAATCCACGGACTCCTCAGCAGAGGGTCAGCGTTGGCAAGCCCCAGGCCCCTGTCTGAACCACACTGTATAATAAATCTGGGGGTCCTAAATTGCAGCTCCATTGTCCATATCTAGCCCACTGACATGTGTTAACTCAGTTTCTTTTATTTACCTCCATTAGAACACTATCATATTTTTCCAAATTGAGTTCTTTTTCCAATTTTATTGAGGTATAATTGACAAATAAAATTGCATATATTTAAGATATACATTATGATGCTTTGCCACAGTATTTCTTTTTTTTTTTTTTTTTTTTTTGAGGAAGATTAGCCCTGAGCTAACATCTGCTGCCAATACTCCTCTTTTTGCTGAGGAAGATTGGCCCTGACCTAACATCCGTGCCCATCTTCCTCTACTTTATATGTGGCACGCCTACCACAGCATGGCTTGCCAAGTGGTGCCATGTCCACACCCGGGATCCGAACTGGCAAACCCCAGGCCGCCAAAGCAGAACGTGCCCACTTAACCACTGAGCCACCGGGGTGGCCCCTGCCACAGTATTTCTTAAAATCTTAAGTAAATATTTAAAAATTAAAAGATAGATCCAACAAAGGGTTAACCTCCATAATATACAAAGAACTCACACGGCTTAATAACAAAAAAACAAACAACCCGATCAAAAAATGGGCAGAGGACATGAACAGACATTTCTCAAAAGAAGATATAAATATGGCCAATAGACACATGAAAAGATGTTCATCATCGCTAATCATCAGGGAAATGCAAATCAAAACTACACTAAGATATCACCTTACACCCGTTAGATTGGCAAAAACATCCAAAACCAAGAGCGACAAATGTTAGAGAGGTTGTGGAGAAAAAGGAACCCTCATACACTGTTGGTGGGAATGCAAACTGGTACAGCCACTATGGAAAACAGTATGCAGATTTCTCAAAAAGTTAAAAATAGAAATACCCTATGACCCAGCCATCCCATTACTGGGTATCTATCCTAAGAACCTGAAATCGGAAATCCCAAGAGTCCCTTGCACCCCTATGTTCATCGCAGCATTATTTACAATAGCCAAGATGTGGAACCAACCTACCTGCCCAGAAACCAATGATTGGATAAAGAAGATATGGTATATATACACAATGGAATACTACTCAGCCATAAAAAAAGACAAAATTGGCCCATTCGCAGCAACGTGGATGGACCTCGAGGGTATTATGTTAAGCGAAATAAGCCAGTCAGAGAAAGACGAACTCTATATGACTCCGCTCATAGGTGGAAGTTAACATATTGACAAGGAGATCTGATCGGTGGTTACCAGGGAAAAGAGGGGGTGGGGGGAGGGCACAAAGGGGGAAGAGGTGTACCCACAACATGACTAACAATAATGTACAACTGAAATCTCACAAGGTTGTAATCTATCATAACATTAATAAAAAGAAATTAAAAGATAGCATTTTAAAAATCTTGATTTTTAGCTTCTCACAAAGAAAACCAAACACACACACACATACAAAGAAGCCCTGGCTTTCTTAGCTGGCCACGTTCAACCAATTAATGGGATCTGAGTGTCAGCTCCCCGTTTCAACGGGGTAAGCGCTTAGAGTTCACCACACTCTCTAGTATTGTCACCTCAATGCTGAGGACAAGTGGCAGTTGCCAAAAAACATGGCACTCACACTGTTCATTTTCTCTTTCAAACGTGAGCATCTGAAAGAGAGAGGTGGTGTGACTTTTCATTCGTTGGCTCATTCCATTTCTTTATGTTCCCAAATACCCTTGAAAACATTTGAGTTTCTGACCTTTGATCGAAATGCACCTCGCAAAGTTTATGGGTTGCAATTATTAACGAATTGTTTACTTTCTAGGTTTCTCTCCTAGGAAGAGATCTCTGGCCAAGGTCAGATGTGAATAATGTGCACAATGTGAATATGAAATGCACTGCTTTGCCTGTCCCTAAATTCTCCGCTCATCCTCTGACCTGCCCTCCCACGCCACCTCCACCCCACACAGGAGCAAAACACAGGGGAGAGAGGTCTGATTCTTCAGCTGAAAACTTTAATTTCCTGCACTTGAATCTGAATAATAAAACAATTCCATAAATGCCACCAACTCCCTCCTGTACCGCTCATCCACCCTAGAGCACAGATAAAAATAACCAAAGGGGAAGAGGAGAGGGATGGAATCAGCTCAGTCTAAGGAAATAAGAGGCTATCAGAAAATGGACTATCTCATCTATGAGATTCCTTATACAAATCTCATGGCAACCACTAAAAAATAATCACAACAGAGACACAAATGATAAAGAGAAAACTAAGAAAGGAGTCATAGAAAACTACCTAACTGAATTGGCAGTCCAAAATACATGGGATGAGAAACAAAGGAAATGCAGAAGAACTGGAAAATGAGTGATAAAATGGCAGCATTAAGCCCTCTTATAGTAATAATGACTCTAAATGTAAATAGATTGAACTCTTCAATCAAAAGACATAGAATGGGGGCCGGCCCAGTGGCGCAGCAGTTAAGTGCACACGTTCCGCTTCGGCGGACCAGGGTTTGCCAGTTCGGATCCCAGGTGTGGATGGGCACCGCTTGGCAAGCCATGCTGTGTTAGGCATCCCATGTATAAACTAGAGGAAGATGGGCACAGATGTTAGGTCAGGGCCAGTCTTCCTCAGCAAAAAGAGGAGGATTGGCAGCAGTTACCTCAGGGCTAATCTTCCTTAAGAAAAAGACACAGGGTGGTGGGATGGATTTAAAAAAAAGACTCCTGGGGCTTGCCCCGTGGCCAAGTGGTTAAGTTCACACACTTCACTTCAGTGGCCCAGGGTTTCACCAGTTTGGATCCTGGGCGTGGATCTAGCACCACTCATCAAGGCATGCTGAGGCAGTATACCACATAGCAGAGCCAGAAGGACCTACAACTAGAATATACAACTATGTACTGGGGGGCTTCTGGGAGAAGAAGAAGAAAAAAAAGAAGATTGGCTCAGGTGCCAATCTTTAAAAAAAAAAAAAAAACAAGACTCAACAATATGCTGCCTCCAGGAAACACAGCTCCAAAAACAAACACAGGCTCCGAGTGAAGGGAGAGAAGATGATACTCCAAGCTAATGGCAAACTAAAGAAAGCAAGCGTTGCCATTACTTATACCAGACAAAGTAGACTTCAAGATAAAACAGGTAATGAGAGACAAAGAGGGGCAGTATATAATGATCAAAGGGACACTCCACCAAGAAGACATAACACTTATGAATATATATGCACCCAAAGTATATAAAGCAACTATTTGCAAACCTAAAAGGAGATATTAATAACAACACAATAATAGCACCTTACATCCCACTTACAGCAATGGATAGATCATCCAGACAGAAAGTCAACAAGGAAATAGTGGACTTAACCAAAAAACTAGACCAGATGGACTTTATAAATATATATAGAACACTCTACCCAAAAAAAAAAAAGCAGAATACACATTCTTCTCAAGTGTGCACGGAACATTCTCAAGATAGACCATATGTTGGGAAGCAAGGCAAGTCTCAATAAATTTAAGAAGATTGAAATCATATGAAGCATCTTTTCTGACCAAAATGCTATGAAATTAGAAATCAACTACCGGAAAAAAGCTGGGAAAGGGACAAAGATGTGGAGACTAAACAACATGCTACTGAACAACCAATGGATCATTGAAGGAATTAAAGGAGAAACCAAAAAACATCTGGAAACAAATGAAAATGAAAATACACCATACCAATGCATATGGGATGCAGCAAAAGTGATCCTAAGAGGGAAATTCATAGCATACAGGCCCACCTTAACAAACAAGAAAAATCTCAAATAACCAATCTTACATGACACCTAACAGAACTAGAAAAAGAAGAAAAAACAAAGCCCAAAGTCAGCAGAAGGAGGGAAATACTAAAAATTAGGCAGAAATAAATGAAATTGAAACAAAAAAGACAGTAGAAAGGATCAATGAAACAAAGAGCTGGTTCTTCGAGAAGATAAACAAAATTGACAAACTCTTAGCCAGACTCACCAAGAAAAAAAGAGAGAAGACTCAAATAAATAAAATTAGAAATGAAAGAGGAGAAGCTACAACAGATACCACAGGAATACAAAGAACTATAAGAGACCACAATGACAAACTATACGCCAACAAATTGGACAATCCAGAAGAAACGGATAAATTCTTAGACTCATACAACCTCCCAAAACTAAATCAAGAAGAAACATAGAATCTGAATAGACCAATCAAAGCAAAGAGATTGAAACAGTAATCAAAAACCTCCCAAAAAATAAAAGTCCAGGACCAGGTGGCTTCTCTGGAGAATTCTACCAAACATTCAAAGAAGATGTAATACCTATCCTTTTCAAAGCCTTCAAAAACATTGAGGAAGGTAGAACACTTCCCAAGACATTCTACGAGGCCATCACCATCCCGATACCAAAGCCAGACAAGGACAACACAAAGAAGGAAAATTACAGGCCAATATTGCTGATGAATATAGATGCAAAAATCCTCAACAAAATATTGGCAAACTGAATACAGCAATACATTAAATAGATCATACACCATGATCAAGTGGGATTTATACCAGAGACACAGGGATAGTTCAACATCCGCAAAGCAATCAATGTGATACGCCACATTAACAAAATGAGGAATAAAAACCACATGATCATCTCAATAGATGCAGAGAAAGCATTTGACAAGATCCAACAGTCATTTATGATAAAAACTCTCAATAAAATAGGTATAGAAGGAAAGTACCTCAACATAATAAAGGCCATATATGACAAACCCACAGCCAACATCATACTCAATGGGGAAAAACTGAAAGCCATCCCTCTGAGAACAAGAATGAGACAAGTGTGCCCTCTCTCGCCACTCTTCTTCAACATAGTACTGGAAGTTTTGGCCAGAGCAATTAGGCAAGAAAAAGAAATAAAAGGAGTCCAAATAGGCAATGAAGAAGTGAAACTCTCGCTGTTTGCAGATGACATGATTTTATATACAGAAAACCCTAAAGAATCCATCTGAAAACTATTAGAAATAATCAACAACTACAGCAAAGTGGCAGGGTACAAAATCAACTTACAAAAATCAGTTGCATTGGGCGCTGGCCCCGTGGCTGAGTGGTTAAGTTCGCGCACTCCGCTGCAGGCAGCCCAGTGTTTTCTCAGTTCGAATCCTGGGTGTGGACATGGCACCACTCATCGAGCCACGCTGAGGTGGCATCCCACATGCCACAACTAGAAGGACCCACAACTAAGAATATACAACTATGTACCGGGGGCTTTGGGGAGAAAAAGGAAAAAATAAAATCTTTAAAAAAAAAAAAGGAGAGGAACTGAATAGATATTTTCCTAAAGAAGACATACAAATGGCCGACAGGTATATGAAAAGATGCAAATCAAAACCACAAAGAGATATTACCTCACACCTCTTAGAATTGAGTATCATAAAAAAAGATGAGATGCCAAGTGTTGGTAAGGATGTGGAGAAAAGGGAACCTTTATTCACTGTTGGTGGGAATGTAAATTGGTGCAGCCGCTATGAAAACCAGCATGGAGGTTCCTCAAAAGATTAAAAATAGAACTATCATATGATCCAGCCATCCCACTTCTGTGTGTTTATCAAAAGGAAATGAAATCAGGATCTTGAAGAGATAGCTGCACTCCCATTTTCATTGCAGCATTATTCACAATAGCCAAATATGGAAACAATCTAAGTGTCTGCCTGTCGATGAATGGATAAAGAAGGTGTAGTATAAATATACAACGGAATATTATTCAGCCACGAGAAAGAAGGAAATCCTGCCATTTGCAGCAACATGGATGGACCTTGAGGGCATTATGCTAAGTGAAACAGTCAGACAGAGAAGGCAAATACTATATAATCTTACTTATATGTGGAATCTAAAAAAGCCGATCTCACAGAAATCGAGAGTAGAATGGTGATTGCCAGGGGCTGGGGGCTGGGGAAAACGGAAAGGAGGTTGGTCGAAGGGTACAAGTTTCTAGTTATAAGATGAGTAAGTTCTGGGGACCTAACGTATGGCATGCTGACGATAGTTAGTAACACTGTATTATATACTGGAAGGTTGCTAAGAGAGTAGATCTTAAATGTTCTCACCACCATCACAAAAAAAAGAAAAAGAAATCCTTCTGGGAGGTGATGGAGGTATTAACAAACCCTATGGTGGGAATCATTTGCAATATATTGTGGAAGCATTTCAATATATATGTGTATCAAATCATCATGTTGTACCCCTTAAACTTACAGTATTATGTGTCAATTATATCTCAGTAAAGCTTAAAAAATTTAAAATTAAAAAGAAAGAACTAAGAGCCACCATTTACTAAGTGCCTGCGCGTTCAGGGCCAGCTCCTCATGGAACCCAGCCCTTCCCCACCCCACCCAGCTGGGTGTATCTACAATCTTTGCCTTCCTGCTTTCCAGTCTCCCCCACCCCCCCTCCTTCCTCCCAGGGGAGGAGAGAACACCAGACTCCAGATTCCAGCTTCACGAACTCTGCCTTCGACTGACCACAAAAAGCTAAAGGATCTTTCCCTATCTATCCACTCTGGCCAACAAGCCAAGAGCAGATCCTATCTCAGAAGCCACAAGAGGCAGCGAGGATTTCAACAGACCCAGATGCTTTCCCGCCCTCAGAGAACCCTCCTGAAGTAACCCCGTGTTCTTCCAAGGCTTCGCAAACAGAGTTCCCATAAGCCAAACCACCACCCCACTGATTCCCACTACGCTGTGGAATTGAGGAGGGCGGCGGACAGGCTGGGGCAGAGAACCAACAGGACTTCGAGTCAGGTCTGGATTTAACTCCTGGCACCACTACTTATTAGCAAGGAGTGTGAAGGCCAGTGACCTCACTTCTTGAGTTCTTTCACCTGTTAAATTATAATCTACTCTGCCGGCCTCATGTGGGGATTAAGCAGCATATAGTTGGTGCTCTGTAAATAGCAGTGAACTCAGTCATCAAGGTGGGAGAGCACGGCATCTAACAGAACTCGCTCTGGGGTCCAACTCTATCAGCTGGGTGAACCTGAGCGAGCTGCCCGTCCTCTGTCAGCAATAACAGGACCTCCCTGAGCAAGGGTGGGGTGAAATATTGATAAGTACTGATGCTAAGAGATGGATATTTGGGGGTTCATTTGTGTGCCTTTAATAATTTTCATAACTAAAAAAGTAAATGTTATACACATTATTTACCCCATAGGATGGCTCTGACAAGTCTTAAATGATAGGATCCATATGAAGCACTTACACAGTGAGTGCACAGTAAATGTTACGTATGACTAGGATTACTATCACTAGCAGGAGCTGGGACAACAGGTTCAAGAAGTGAAGCATAGGGAGGGGTGAGCTGTCTTGCAACAAGACCAAGGACAGGTGGAACCAGAAGGTATTTCTGCTAACGCGAACCAGGAACAGCAGAGAAGGGCGAGTCAGCATCTTGGATGCTGTTGCACGATGAGAGGAACTTGGGCTCAGACTCTCAGACTGGCTGCATTCTTGGGTCCCACTGCCCATCACAGCCAGAGCTGCATTGAGACCACCCTGCATCAGCCCAAGGGGAAAGAGGCTCTCTGCAAACCCTCGGTCAACTCCACTCCCCTCCTTGCCGGCAGAGTCGGCCCAGTTCAGCTGAGAGCACAGGACTGAGGCCCACAACCCCCGGCATACCAGGACAGACTCAGGGTGGGCTCAAAAGTGACAGGTGGTGGTGACAGGTCAGTTCTTAAACAGACTTTTCTGCCTACAATATTCCCTTCCAATTTAAAGTGCACCACTGACAGATCCAGACAATACAGGAAACTTCAACCGTTCTCCCAATCAGCTTTTTTTTGCTGAGGAAGTTTGGCCCTGAGCTAATATCTGCCACCAGTGTTCTTATTTTCACTGAGGAAGACTGGCCCTGAGCTAACATTCGTGCCCACCTTCCTGTATTTTATATGTGGAACACCTGCCCAGCATGGCTGGATAAGCGGTGTGTAGCCAGGATCCAAACCGGCGAACCCCGGGACGCCGAAGCAGAGCCCACGAACTTAACCGCTACATCACTGGGCTGGCCCCTCCAATGCGCTTTTTTTAAACTATTGTTTAAATCTAAATACAACCACTACCATCAAGAATAAAAACAACAACCAAGTTTCAAGCCAAACCCTACCACCGTCCTAAGAGACCGACCTTTGATAAAATGGCACCTTGGCGACTCACCCAGGGAAGGGGCTCCTCATCTAGTGACGCCACAAAATGGACACTTTTATTTGACATCCAAGCAACAGAGAGAGAACTCCGAGTCATAAAATACAGGATTATTGGAAAGCTGGCTCAGCAGAGTCTGTCCACGAATGGTGAAGAAAGCTGTGGGAGGCGGCAGATGATTTTCAACATCTCATAAAACCTAATGAATGCCCTAAATCAGAGGTCGGCGAACTATTTCTGTAAAAGGCCAGACGGTAAATATGTCAGGCTTTGCAGGCCAGACGGCTCTGCTGCTGTAGTGTGAAACCAGCCACAGACCACGTGTAAGCTAATGACTGTGGCTGTTCTCCAATAAAACTTTATTTATAAGCATTAAACCTGTATTTCAGATCATTTTCACCTGACATAAAATATTATTCTCCTCTTGACTTTTTTTCTCCCAATGATTTAAAAATGTAAAAACAACTCTTAGCTCACAGGCCATCCAAAAACAGGCAGCGGCTGGACGTGGCCCACAGGGCCATGGTTCATCCACAACCGCCCTCAATCACATGTTTACCCTGGACAGAGCCACAGGCCCAGGCCTGCAGCCAGTCAGAGCAGGAGCCTGTGGCCCAGGCCTGGTTCTGTGTCCTGGTTCTGACAATTACTAGTTTGAACACTAAGCTGAAGTTCAATCTTCTCCTCTGAAAATAAGGATGACGACAGCTCCCTCCCCGAACAATTAAGAGAATTAAATGAAATAATGTCTGGCACACAGCAAATGTTTGAGAGGATAACTCTATTATTATTGCCATTGTTTCTTTGCTTTTGGCTAGATTTCAATCAACTCGGTTTCAGAACACAGGATCGCTCAGTGCTGGTCTGCATTTGGAAGTCTTCAGCTGATAAGACAGAGAAAGGAACAAAATTTTTCTTAATGAATACAAGGTATTGGAGAGATCAAATAACTTGCAACATGAGTCCATTGGTGACAGAGGATGGTGCCTGGCGGTCAAAACACAGTGGCCACAGAGCCACTTCTCAGAGCCGCCCCTCTGGTACCCCGTACATCTACAGTCTGACCCTCTCTGTTAGCACGTAGCCTAAACCCACTTATCTCTTCCACGTACCGCCCTTATCGCTCCAGCTTCACGATAAACTCTTAAGGTGGGGAGAGTCACACACTCCCTGTCCACCGTGCCCAGCACAAGGCCTTCTCTGTCACATGCTCATCCAGCACTAGCTGATTGCTGGGTTTTAATCGGGTCTCCAGGGAGTGCAACAGAGCTGGCCTGGCCGTTAGCGGGTAAAGCTGAATAGAGGTGTGTAATGTTCATGGCCTTGAAAGCAGGCAGTTGGGATCTGTGTGATCAGTCGTCAAGCAGGATAAAATCTTAGGGGTCATCTGTACCAACTGGCCTCTATTTAGAGTTGAGGAGACAGAGGCCCAGAGAGGTGACGTGATTTGTCCCAAGGACGTGGGTCTGAAACGCACCCATTCACCCCGTGTTCACTGACTGCATTCTACGTGCCAGGCCCTGAGACCCTTCTAGGAACGCAGAGATGAAAGTTCCCTAGTCTCAAGCTGCTTAAAGATTGGCAAGGAGACAAAGAAATACTGATGTTTTTCTCCCTTCAGGCAGAACCATTGAACTCGGTGAGGATATCAACATTTTACCTTCTACCACCTTATGCTTTCTTCTGCACTTTTCAACATCCACGTTTTTTTTTAACAACAGATACGATCAATGCCTTCTGTAAAGGAAAGTGTGAGTCATAAAAGCAGAACTCACATTTCATGTACATTTTTCCACGTACCGACATACCTCAAATTCCCTGAATAATGTGTGCTGTCATCTCCTACTTTGGCTCACGCTGGTCCTACAACCTAGAAAGCGAGAGCCGTTCCATTCCTTCCTTTGCCCAATTCATTGCTGCTCATTCTTCTGCCAAGACAACTTCACCAAACTCCGTCTCCTGCCTGGCACAGCCGGAACTTGCCTCCGTGGGTGTGCTCAGCACCTGGCCTCACCTCTTACCACTTGTTACTGTAATTGTCTGCCAATTTGACTGGCTGGAAACTCCGTGAGGTCGAGGACTCTATAAGTCACACCTCGCACAGTGCCTGCACCTGGCTCACGGCCGATGGCTGGATGCTCCGGAGTTTGGTAGGCTTCAAGGATGAGGATGGGGCAAGGGGCTAGGCCTGAGAATTGGATGTGATCCAGACAGCAGGAAAGAATGAAGGAGAGCACTCAAACCAAGAAAAGTGTGACAAAACAAATACAATGGCAAGAAAGCACACGAAAGTGGCTCTCACACTTTGGCGGGTAGCACAACCATCTGGGGAACGTGGTCAAAACACAGACCCAGTCCTCTCCTACTCCAACCAGCCTGGGGCTCTGTGTTCTCATCAGCTCTCTAGGTGACTCACCCTCCAAAGTTCGAGAACCACTGGCTTCATGTATCTTAGAGAGACAGTGAGAAAAGATGATATAGCCCAGAGAATCCCCTCTGGTCTGAAGCAGCCATAACCCATAAGTTCCCAGGAAAGCCCTGAATAACTCCAGAGGGTGAGCTGGGAGTTGGTTTGGTCTGAGGAAAACTCAACTCAGAATAAACTAAAGACAGCCTTTAATGGTCTTTGAACCGGGGAAGGACCTGGTCTTCTGGAATCCAGACTGAGTTTGCCCCGTAGGTTCCAGTTGGGCTAAAACCAGACTAAACTTGGTGGAGAAGGTGCCAAAGAAGTGTTTCCCTCAGATGCACTGCAAACTTCTGGCAGCTTCTCCCAGTACTCTCCTCAACAAATCCAGCCATCCAACAAATCTTAGAAAGTAATCCCACCGGCCTATGTAGGAATTTGGGCTAAGAGTGATTTTCCTCACTGACCAAGAACTTGAAACATTTTCATACTAAGGTCAGGAAGACCAATCCGTCCTCCGTCACTCTGCACTTAGTAAGTCCTTTTCCTGCTTGTCGACTGGCACCATCTGTTCACACAACACATTATTTGCCACATACGTGGATCCCTTGCTTTTCCTCGTGTGCTTTCAGGAAACAAAAATTCAACACTTAAGAGACTTAACGGATGGAAACATCTTCTGTAAACTGCAATGAGCTGTGCTTGGTCCCAGCCAGACCCAAAATGAATGAGTCAGCATTTTGCAGAAGAAGAAAAATGGATGTGGAAGTCAGACGTGGGTTCAAATCCCCGCCCCACCACCTACCAGTTGTATGACACTGGGTGAGTCACCAATTCTCTTGAAACTTTAGTTTCCACCTCTGCAAGGGAAAAATGATGCTGCCTGACTTCCCATGGCTGTGACAAGCAAGAACTTCCATAAGGTCTTATACAAAGTAGATGCTTAATAAATGTTAGCAGCTTATAAAACTGAGGTACACTCATCTTCAGAAGTAGCAATATTTAGCTTTGAACAAAAGATACACAACACACACACACATACACTGGTATTTTACCCAGTTGAAGATAATTATTAACCATTAACAGTAATTACCACATTGTGCAAATAAATTGCATTATATAAAGAGTCACTCTCTTCCAAACTTTGCATTAACAAAGAAAAAGCTAAAATTCTCAAAGTCTCCTAAGTCCAGTCCATCTTTCTTTGCCATCTAATAAAACACTTTTTATTTCCTTTCATGGGCTTAAACTTCACTAAAAGGCAAATTGTCTGAGGGCATGCCTCTGAGACAACAGGACTCTGTGTGCACTCGAATAATTCCCTGTTCCAGTTGACTGTTTTCTATTTTTCTGAATAGACGCTGTACAGAAACGGGAATCAGAAACGGTCCTGTGATCTCCCTAATTGCTTCCACAGACAAGTCCAAAACGGGGAAATTTTTTCAAAGACGCAACTGACTCAAACCCCAAACGTTCCTCAAGGAGCTCTCAGCCTTCTCCCCCACAATGGTGCGGACCCCCGCAGCCAGCCCTCACCCCGGGGCTGGGCAAGAACCCAAATGGCAGAAACGGCTCCCCCTTCCAGACAAGACCCAAATCTGCCGAGTAAGGGCCAACGCTCAGAAGAGGATGGCCAGGAAGTCAAAGACAACATGCTCTTGGGCTCCGTCCTCTTGTTACCCTGAAGTTGACCCCAAGTCTGATCCGGAAGCTAGCATTTGGGGATCCACTGTGCTCCCAAGGACTTCTGCACTCCCAAAACACCCTTAATGGCCACATCACATACGGACAACACATACACACATCCATCACAGCAGACATCACAAACCAGCCCACCCCATCTCAGATTTGACAGATCACGGCCTCAGTCTTCCCAGCATTTTACTGGGACTCTCCAAATTCCTTACATTTGATTTGCAAGGAAACAGCCAGATCCTGTTAATGGAAAAGTAGAGCTGACAAGCCCAAGCAGAGGCTGAAGTCTTATCAGTAAAGAGTGGAAGGTCCAAATTCCCAACGGGTTTGACATCAGACAGACAACACTTGATTTCAGACATCGACCGCTGTCAAGGTTATTTCCCCATTCAGTAAATTTAATTTGCCAGGAATATCTTATTATGGTACTTGGTAAGCTTGATAAAATGACTTTATTGCCATTTTTTTAAAAATAAAGATAATAAGCTCCAGGAAGCTCATGTTGGCAAGATCTTCTGGTGACACTTTATTTGGGTTCTAAGAAGGAATATTCCACTCTTACATGTTTTAACAAATTAAGTATCAGGAAAACAATTTTACGTGGTCCTCACTGTTCAAAAGAAAATTTCCCTGCTTGCACTGTGGCTTCTGACATCCTGCCAAGTTTCAGACACTGAAATATGAATGGGATTAAAAAGGATTAAGACAGAGTAAATGCTATTAACAGCTCGTCTAGTGCATGCATCTATCTTACTCAGAAGCCAATGACCCACCAGGGAGAAAGACGGGCTGAGAGGGAACTGAGCTCATTCAACACCTGCTCGCTTGGGATGGCAAGGTCAGCACTTAATGCTGGGTTCTCTCCAGCCATAGTCGTGTGTCTGTCAAAGGTCTGCACCATTCATCTCGACACACAATCAAAGAACACTTCATCACGGATTGTCAAAGCTGCAGGAGCCATTAGCAATCAGTGGTTTCTTTTTTTATTATTTTAGAACAGTAAAATCCTCTTGACAAATTAAATCTAATGTGAAACCCAAATAAAACTAGATAAGATTAATAACATTATTAGAAAGCCTTAATTTTAAAAGTTCGAATTTCTAACATTTCCTTATTATGGAGCATTGATCAATTTTTTAAAAGCAGCAACGTGGGCAAACCCAAAAATCTGAAATAACATGTTACATTTCATCCGTTTCTGGGTTTCATTTGGTTGCACAAAAATCAATGAACTTCTCACTCACAGAGAGGCGTGCTACAAATGGAAAAGGTTTCACAATTCATCTAGGGGCCAGCCCCGTGGCACAGCGGTTAAGTTTGCACGTTCTGCTTCAATGGCCAGGGGTTCGCTGGTTCAGATCCCAGGTGCAGACCTACGCACCGCTTGTCAAGCAATGCTGTGGCAGGCGTCCCACATATAAAGTAGAGGACAGTGGGCACGATGTTAGCTCAGGGCCAGTCTTCCTCAGCAAAAAGAGGAGGATTGGCGGCAGATGTTAGCTCAGGGCTAATCTTCCTCAAAAAAAAAAGAATAAAAAAAAATTTAACAATTCATCTCAATTAAACAGAGAGCGGAAGTTTTATTCCTAAAGGCATCATAAAAAAAAAGTTAAGCTCGCAGGACAATGGAGTACACAGGGAGTCTCCAATGTGAAAAGTTTTTTATTTATTCACCAGCTTTATTGAGATATAAGTGACATCTAACACCAATAGAAGTTTAAGGTGTATAAAGCGGTAATTTGATATACACACATATTGCAAAATGATTACCCCATTAAGGTTAGTCAACACATCCATCTCACGTAGCTATCTTTTTCTGTGGTGAGAACATTTGAGACCTACTCTGTTAGCAACTTCAAGGACACAATACAGTATTGTGTTAAAGCTTTTAAATAATAAAAAATAAATTTAAGAAAAAAAAGGGGGGGGCGCCATCCCCATGGCCGAGTGGTTAAGCCTGCATGGTCCACTCCAGCAGCCCAGGGTTTCGCCAGTTCAGATCCTGGGTGCCGACCCAGAGCCATTCATCAAGCTGTGTTGATGCGGCGTCCCACACAGCACAACTAGAGAGACCTACAATTAGAATATACAACTACGTACTGGGGGGGGCTTTGGGAAGAAGAAGAAGGGAAAAAGAAGAAGAAGAAGATTTGGAACAGATGTTAGCTCAGATGCCAATCTTAAAAAATAAAAATTCAGGGGCCGGCCCCGTGGCAGAGTGGTTAAGTTCGCACGCTCCACTTCAGCGGCCCAGGGTTTCGCCGGTTCCAATCCTGGGCGCGGACATGGCACCTCTCATCAAGCCATGCTGAGGCGGCATCCCACATGCCACAACTAGAAGGACCCACAACTAAAAATACACAACTATGTACCAGGGGACTTTGGGGAGAAAAAGGAAAAATAAAAAATAAAATCTTTAAAAATTTTTAAAAACAAAAAATAAAATAAAGAAATTTGAACCAAACATTTAACTCCTGAAACATTTCACAAAATGTTTCCTTGGTGGAGTTTTAAACTACTCATCTATACTCTAACCTTAGACAAACTCTACTAAAGGATTTTTTTAAAAAAAGAGGAACAAGTTCTGGTTCTATGAAGCCAATATAATCTTGATACTAAGACAGACAAGGACAAAATGAGAAAGGAAAGTTATATGCCAACCTTATACAGGATCATAGATGTGAAAATCCCAAACAAAATACTAGCAAAGATGAATCCAGCAATGTATAAAAACAATAGTACCAAGCCCACGTTGATTTATCCCAGGAAAGCAACAGTGGTTTACAAATAGAAAATATGTCATTTATTACAGTTTCAGATTAAAGAAAAAAAACTATAACGTGATGTCAACAGATGCAGAAAAATCAGTGCATAATATTCACCACTGACAGATGAAAAATTCTTAGCCAATTTGGACTAGAATGGAATTTCCTTAACTCAATAATGGCAATCTACCAGTTAGAGCAGGTGGCATTCTGAACCCAGGGGAAACTGAGGAGGATGCCCTTTAAAATCAAGGCCAAGACATTAATTGTCAGCTATACCTCAATAAAGTTAAAATCAGACCAAGACAAGGATGCTCAGTGTCGCCACTTTGGTTTACGTAACAGACGAGAAAAGGAAATAAACAGATAAGAATTGGAAAGAAGGATATAAAACTCTCATTGCTTACAGAAATGAGATAAAAGGATTGGCCGTATAAAAAGTTTTTAAATCTAGAAACATGTTACTAAAAATAATCAGAGAACTTAATTTAGCACAGTTAAGAAATCAAATGTGTTTCCATATACCAGTCACAAAAAGAAGATGTAATTTTTTTAAAGTTATCATTTACAATAACAACAAAAACCAAAGGAACCCAAGACTGCATCTGATAAAAGATATGTAAGCTCCGTAAGGAGATAATTATCAAGCTTTATTAAAATACTTAAGAGAGGAGAGATACACCATGTTCTTGGACTAGAACGCTCCATATTGAAAGATAATTCTCATCAAGCTGATTATAGATTCAGTGCAATCACAACCAAAATCCAAATAAGGTGGGTTTTTCCTTATTTTCTTATTAGAAAGTTGATCCTAAAACTTAAATGCAAGAAGTGCAAAAAGCCAGGAACTACCAAGACCTTTTCCTGAAGAATTAGGTGGAAGGATTCCCTCTACCACCTATTAAGACTTATTATAATGCTAATAGGAATTAACACTGTGTGGTGCTGGTACAGGAACAAATGGACCAGCGAAACAGAATAAAGGACCCAGAGACCTATGGAACCCACCCACCTACGGAACCTTGTTATATGGCTGGTGTGGCACTAAGATCATTGGCAAGAGGGAAGAATTCATCAAACGGTGCTGGAAAATTTGGTATCCCCATGGAAAACTGTGAAACTGGATCTCTACCATAATATCATACACCAAAATCACTTCTTAACAAATTAAGGACATAAATGCAAAACATAAAGCCCTGCAACTTTTAGAATAAAAGAGAGAAGAGTATCTTTATAACTTCAAGGCAAGAAAATATTTCTTAAACAAAACCCAAAAGCATAACCATAAAAAATGTGGCTGATAAATTCAACCCCAACAAAACCAAGAAATTCAGTTCTTCAAAAGATACCTTAAAGAAAGTGAAGACAAGACACAAACTGAGAGGAGATGCGATGCATATAGCCAACAGAGAATCTTCAGAATATATAAAGAGCTTCAATAAATCAATAAGATAAAGCAAATAACCCAACAGAAAAAAAATGACTGAATGACCTGAACAACAATTCATAGAAGAATTACAGGTGACCAATAAAGATATAAATAGCTGCTCAAATGAAAACCACAAAAACATATCATTTTACACCCACTAGATTTGCAAAAATTAAGAACTCTGATAATATCCAGTGATGGAGAAGCCATGGATCAACAGGAACTCTTATATAGTGCTGATGGGATGGGAAATTGGACACCATCCCTCCAGAAAACAATTTAGCAGTTTTGTGAAGTTAAACTTCATCACACCAATTCTGCTCGTACAAACGAGAAGCATTCTTCAAGGCCCAGCAATTCCATTCACAGGAATGAGCCACACAGAAACTCTCACTGCGGGGCCAGCCCGGTGGCACAGCACTTAAGTGCATATGTTCCACTTTGGCGGCCCGGGGTTCACCGGTTCAGATCCCAGATGCAGACATGGCACCACTTGGCAAGCCATGCTGTGGCAGGCGTCCCACATATAAAGTAGACGAAGATGGGTACAGATGTTAGCTCAGGGCCAGTCTTCCTCAGCAAAAAGAGGAGGATTGGCAGCAGATGTTAGCTCAGGGCAAATCTTCCTCAAAAAAAAAAGAAAAAGAAAAGAAACTTTCACTGCTTGTGAACCAGGAGACACGATCAGGAATGTTCACAGTAACATCATGTGCAACAACCAAAAAAAGTGGGAAAAGCCAAATGTCCAGTGTGCAGGAGAATGGATAAACTGCAAAATAACACACCAATTAATAGCCTATGCCTATCAAACTAAATTAACACAACACACAATACGGATGAATATCAGAAAACAATTCTGAGTGAAAAAAAGCAAGTCATATAAAACTGTGTGAGAGTCACCCTTAATAAGCAAAGGGAAACAGTATGTTACTTAGGTATATGCACAGAGATATTTTTTTTCTTTTCTTCTTTTTTCTTTTTTTTTTGCTTGAGGAAGATTAGCCCTGAGCTGACATCTGTGCCAATCTTCCTCCATTTTGTATGTGCGTCACCACCACAGGATAGATGACAAGTTGTGTAAGTCTGCGCCAGGCATCCAAACCCACAAACCTGGGCCACCAAAGTGGAGCATGCTGAACTTAACCACTAGGCCATGGGGCCAGTCCCTGTTTTTGAATTTTTTTAATATTGAGAAGTGATAAACATAATTCAGGACAGTGGTGATCTGGTTGGGGGGTAGGCAAGCGATCGGCTAAGAAGGAACACAGGTAAATGAAATAACCAGGTGGGGGTTCACAGGTGTACACTTTATTATTGTACTTATAAGTCAGCTATATTCTTTCAATTATCAAATATTACATGATAAAAATGTTTAAACCACCGACACAATCCACTATCGTCACCTCCCCGTCAATGACCGTGACAGTAGCCAACATTTATCAGGCAATCACTGGAGGCCAGGCACTGCTCCAAGTACACAGATGACGAACTAGAGAAGTTAGGTGACTTGCCCAGGGGAGCACTCCCAGGCGGGAGGCGAGAGCCAGAAGATAACCCCAGATGTCCTCACTCTTGGCCACTGTGCTCAAGGCCTCATTTCACACCAGCCTGGGGGTATCCGGCATTTGCCTCAATTCCCCAACAACAGCGTAAGTTAAGGAACACACCTTATCAGTTCCTTTGTTCCCCTCCAGTGCCTAGCACATCGGAGTGTCCAGTAAATACCTGCAGGCTGGATGCTTAAGTTCAGTACACCAGGGCCTCGATTTAATGCATCATCATAAAGCGGCCCATGCGCATCCACGGACACTTAGGAACCAATTGCTTAATCCAATTAGCAGCTAATCATTAGCTTCTAGAAGAGTGGTTCTCAGTTGACAAGGTGGCAACAGAAAGGTGGGTTGAAATACTGCCCAAAATCTGTTACTAGTAAGCTTACAAATGGTTGAGGAGGAGGCAAGGGAGGGAAGAGGAGAGAGAATAAGAGAGAAAGGGAGGATCAGGAAGTTAGGAGCTGGGCGCAGGCGGCTGGCTGGTTGGTTCCTCAGTTGCTTGGTTAGGTCAGGCGGTCGCCTGATGAGGTCCTAGCGGGACGTGCAGGAGGCTGCTAGTAACAGATCACAGCAGAGGTCACCCCCCAGCCCCTCCAGAACTGCTCTAAGGGAAACGGGAGACTATTTCTGTGGGTCTGGAGACCTGCCTCCTGGTCCTGGATCTAACTCCCTGTGCCATCCCTGGGGTCAAGGCACCTCACCTTGTGTGGGCCTCTGTTCTTTGCTTCCTAATATGAGATTTGTCCCTCTCACCTTCCAAGGTCGCAAAATTGTTCACAGATCCAATGAGACGGCACAGACCAGCCCTTTGCATATTGCACCCTTCAAATACGATGCTTACAAAATTTGCCTGTCTGCAAAGTGCAGATTTAAGACAGCTTTTCTGAAGTCAGGGGCCACCCTTCTCAGATTGGCAACGACCTCTCCATCCCACAGCAGTGGCTAACAGCGCCTGCATTTCTGAAGAGCCCCCAGAAGAATTCAGAAATAACGATGTAGGGTGCCAAAGACGATAACCTATACGCTTCACGGGGGGGAGACGTCACTCCACCTCACAGACCAGCAACGCTTCAGGCCCCGCTCCGAGCCTCATCAGACTCTGCCCACCCCGGGCCCCAGCAAGCAAGCTTCAACCCTTCGTGTGGTTGGGGGAGGGGACATCACCCTTGGATGGAAATCACAACCCTGAGCAAAGGGTGGAAGCTTCTGGAGCTGGCTTCATCCACTTGTTTCGCTCAGTCTTGCCTAGACACCAGTCCGAAGGAAGCAGGTGTCTGAGAGATTTTCCAATGAGATTTTCACTGAAGGAACAAAAGTTCAAATCTGGAGCAGAAAAGGAAAAGAAAGCCACGGAGACAACTACATGTTTTTCACGGAGAGGAGGCCAGTCAAGGCCTGCCTGAAAGAAGAGAGTGGCGACGAGTGACTCCCCCCTCGCCACCGCCCTAAGGTTTGTAGAGTGTTATTTGGTAGCCTAACCTTTTAAATGCACACACACTTAACCCCTCCCACGGAAGTAACAAAAGATGCAAATTTATGATAATAATATTGCGGCAACAGCAGCCATTTACTGAGCTCTTCCTGTGCACAGGGAAACTTTTTGCCACATCGGGCAATAATCCTTATGACACTCCTAGGAGATAGGGATGCTCTCGTTTCCATGCTACAAAGGAGAACAAACAGAGGAAGCAAATTGCCCCAGACAACACAACTAGCCTGCAGGCTGTCGGGAGGTTTTCTGCAGTCCAGACTTCTCCTCCTTCCTCCTCGAGGCATGAGTGGCTGCCAAGCGTCTGCACCCTCCCACCTTTTATCAAAGAGGAGCTTGCTTCATTGCAGATTGAAGCGATCCTGCAACCCTCCGACCCTCCAGGCAAACAGGTAAACGCCTCCGTGGTCTCTGAGGTCAGTCAGTCCTTGGAATGCGGTCTGATAAAGCGCCTTTGGTTTGGAAAGCACTTCACCACCACCCCCAGATCCTCATCCTCGGAGTGGGGCAGCCTGGGCATGTTTCCTAAAAGGCTGGAAGGCACGAGGAGGATGCACCAGCAGGATAAAGACTTGGCCCGAATGACGCAGAAATGCAAACTGCTGGCCATGTGCCCACAGCCAAGCCGAGCCGAGGCCGAAAGGATTGACAGCTCGGGGGGTGCGGGCACTGGAGGAAACTCGACGGGGAAGCCGGGCCCCCAGCACACACCCACACTGAGCCCACGCTCTTTTTAGGAAAGAAAGGTGCATTCTTGGCCACATGAATCAGACTTCTAGGACCCTGTGGTGCGGCGGGTCAGAAATCACAGCAGCATTCCAGCGCTCAGCAACAACACATAAGGCCAAGGCAGGTCCGGGGTGTGGGTTTGGGTGCCAGGGCGCACCCACTCGTGGTCTGTGAGAACAAGGGAGTCACACAAGGCTGCCCCGGTGCACAAACTTGTCCCTGAGGAAGGCCGCTGTGCTGGGCTCTGGTTGGGGACATGACGCCAGAGACTTCTCTTTATGGGTGACTTGAGGGGACAAGGCAGAAATGAAAGCCAGCCACCTAGTCGCTGATTAGGTGACAGAAGCTTCAAGAAAGGAAGCCAGGGGGTTGGGCCCCTGGTGTAGTGGTTAAGTTTGCACAATCGGCTTTGGCAGCCCACGGTTTGTGGGTTCAGATCCCTGGCACGGACCTACACACTGCTCATCAAGCCATGCTGTGGCGGCGTCCCACATATAACATAGAGGGAGACTGGCACAGATGTCAGCTCAGGGACAGTCTTCCTCAAGCAAAAAGAGGAAGATTGGCAAGAGAAGTTAGCTCAGGGCGAATCTTCCTCACCAGAAAAAAAAGAAAGGAAGGAAGGAAGGAAGCCGGTGTGAGCCAGGGGTCTGGGAAGGGGAGCCGACCTTACTTTCTCCCTGATTCTTGGATAGGAAGCGGATGGAGGAGAGAAAAGAGTGTGTCAGGAAAAAGGGAAGATGCAGGGCCTCTGCGGCTGTGAGCCTTCATTCATTAACTGAAAACAGAGAAGGTGGCAGGGGCTACCGGGCCTGTGGGATAAACAGAGTATATGCTGTGTCTGCCCTCAAGAGCTGCTCCCGGCTGACACTGGGCCAGTCAACAGACTGTAAATTAAAGAGAGTTCCCTTGATCTACCCAGACTAGGGGGGTGGGTGCAATGGGAGTGAACACTTGCTTTGTTTAAAAATGTGTTTTCCCACATTTCTCTTGAATAAGAACAGCCAATATTCATTATGAGCTGGCTAGAAGGCAGCACTGCTCCAAGAATCTTATACACGATACCTGGGGGTACACTATAATGAGCTCCATTTCACAGATGGAGAAACGAAGGCGCTATACTTCCAGGGCTGGTTCAAGGCCCTAGAGCAAGACATGACGGAGCCAGACCTGGGACCCCTCTGCTCTATATCCTCCATAACAATTCCTTCATTTATTGAACCTCTCTAGGTGCCAGCACTGTGCTAAGCATTTCACATTGGTTATCTCCTTAAACTCTGCAAATAGCCCTTTCAATGAAATGCCTCCTCTCCACTGAAGAATTTGCATATGTACAGTATAACATCAACTAAATTACCTTAATGCATTATAAAAAATACTGAAAAGACCACACACCAAATCATCGACAGTGGTCTCCTCGGGTAGTCGGTTATAGGCAATATTTTTTTTTAATGTGTCCGTATTTGCCATAATTTCCACACAGGGCATGGATTCCTTTTACAATTAAAAAATGAGGTTTTGTTTCATTCCATTGAATGCACATTTGGGAATGAATAAGAACCAAAATTAAAATGTTCCAAGCGGTTCTCAAACATAGCAGAGAGCCCTCTTGGCTGCACAATGCACTGACCGGGGATGACAGATGGCGCAACACCAAAATTAAGAGATACTGGGTGTTACCTGAATAAATAATAGATGATAAACTCTTCGCAGAGTTACTAAAGCGAGGCATGTTGGCTGACTTGGCTGAAGCGAATACAACATAAATTTTCTTAATAGGACATGCCAGGCTGGAAACTGCATTTGCTAAGATCGCCCAAAGCCAAGCACAACAAGCCTCAGTATAGAAGCCACATGTGATTCCTGCCCTTGTGCACAGATGGGCCCATGATGGGCATCTACTTCATCCATCCTGCAGGACACAAGAGACCTAAGAAGACACTCACAATAACGCATAGAGAGAGGCCCTCAGGACTGGTACGCTCGGGAACCCCAGCGGTGATGACCGCCACCTACGGAGGGCCCGCTGGACGCCAAGAACAAAGGTGGGCATTTTCCACACATCACTTTGCCCAGGTCTCTAAGACAAGCTTGTGGCAGCAAGCCAGAGGCGTTTGGGGCCATTTGCCAAGTTACCATGCTTCCTTCATCTGTGAACATATGGAGTCACTAAACTGTCACTGGGAGAGCATGGTACAGCTCGGCTGAGGCCAGGGCCATTCCATTCCCACAGATAATTTATGTCAGTTGTTACAAGGCTTCAAGAGGGAGCATGGGATGTTGTACGGTCTTTAAATCGAAGAGTATGTCATGAGAATTTCGGCATGCTTGCTACTCCATGCTATCTCTGTTAAAAGGCTGCTTCTCAGGGCCCCAGATGAGAAGGAAAATGCTTGTCAATCATCTTGGGACTCCAAGAAGAAGGCAGGTCCCCTCAGGAAAGGGAAGAGCTCCCAAGCTGTGTGCATAGCATTGGGCCCTGGGCAAACTCTTCTCACCCCATCCTCCCAGGACCTGTGCCTGCGACTGGGGGTGGCTGGGGGAACTCAAATTAGATCTTTGAAACCATTCAACAGTTGAAGAGAAAGATCACCAAGAGAAGGCTGAGAAACCAATACACATAACCAGGATATTACTTAGAATCACAAGTAGTAAATGCCGGGACCTTCTGACTGATGTCACCAGGACATGTCGCTCTGAGTGACATGTCCTAAGAATATATTTTTTAATGGGGGGAAGGGAGGCAAAGAGAAGAGGGTTTCCTTTGCTCTTGAACCAAAATCTCCCCTAAACCGAATCATCTCACTAAATCTTCACATTAACTCCTTGGTGGGTACCCCAGTTTCGCAGGAGATCGGCTCGTTCAGTGGCAGAAGCAGAATGTGAAGACAGTTTTGAGTGTGGTTGACTCAAAACTGGAGTTCACAGCCATCCTCTCTGGGTTTTAGCCCTGACTTGCCGCACATTTGCTGTGTGACCTTGGGTAAGTCATGTGCTTTCTCTGAGCCTCAGGTTCCTTACCTGTAAGATAAGGGGAACATGTCTTGACTGATTCCTAAGATCCCTTCTAGCTCTGACATTTTGTGGGTTTTATCTCCCAGGGTCTTAGATTTTACAGATCAATGCAGTTTCAAACATTACACAGACAAAATATTAAGGGTCGACCGAGCGGTTACAATTTTTTACCTTGCCAAACAAAGGGTATTACCACCTACTATCATCCCTGTTTCACAAAAGGAAATACTTTCCCCCTGAAAATAAAGGAAGGACATATTCTGATGAAAAGATGATGATCCTTTGAACTGAGTTAATGTAACGGGAATCTCAGTACAGTGTCCTTATTTTTCTCTTTTTAACATGGACCACTGGAAACTTTTCCCAGGCTGTGTGTCGGTCTGCAGACCAGTGTCTGGGAACCACCGTCACATGCATTTCTAACCACGTTAATCACAGGACATAAAATTCACTGCTTTGCCTGGCACACTGGAAAAACTTAGGGCACTTTTGTTGCAGAATAAACTGGTGTAACGTGAGTTGTACAAATCAATTATCAAGACTGCTAAAGAGAAACACTGATCATAATAATAAGGTAGTATTTAATTTTATTATTGTTGTTGTTGATGATGTCGAGACGAGCAAGGTGCTCAGTGCTTTGCATGCAGGGCTTCCTTTCATTCTCCATATCCAACTTTTACCAATTTTCTCTCAAAATGTGCAATTCTCTATGGGCACAATGATACAGAAATATTTCCAGGTTGGGAAAAACAGATTTCAAGGAATTTCATGGCTCCACGTGGGGAAGCGCGCGCACACACACACACACACAGAGTCTCTTTTAAAAAGCACTGTGGCACTGAAAAGAGCGGCAGGAAGTTATAGAGGAGCAATAAAAACAAACACACACACACAGCGCTTTCCTGCGGACTGGCTGGTCAGTCGGAAAGGACAGGTGGCCCCAGACCACTGACCTCGGTTGCTCAATAAATCCCAGGAAAGGTCCCATGTGAGGTCACTGTTGTCATCATGGACTGAGGAACAGAAGCTCCAGGCTACAGGCTGGAGACAGTCTGGGACCCAGAACCAATATAATTGAAGCTCCACCAGTGTCATTTGCCTCAGGTCTCAGAGAGCCTCAGCCTGCCCGTCTGCAAGATGCAACAGTTTGCACGTCCAGCGTCCTCTCTGCCTCCCAGGCAAACCTCGTTCAGCTTTAAGCCTCGCCTTTCCCTCAAAACTTCCCTCTCTCTTTCAATTCTCACCAATCTCTTCCAGAGGGTGAACAGAACACGTGGAGAAGGTTCCAAGAGTTAAACAGAAAAAATGTTAGAGCTGGAGGGGACCCAACACATTGTCTTACCACCCACCCCAGGCCCCAGGCCTAGTTTTCAATGAATGAGAAAACCAAGGTCCAAAGAGACAGCAACATGCCCAGAGCCACAGAAATATGTCATTCAGACAGGCAGCCTGACACAGGAGATGCTCATTAACACCAACCACCCACCTAGAAAAGAATCCTGCATGAGCTAACAGATCAACACGGTCCCTTTCCGCAGCCGGTGGGGCTCTGTCTAGACCAGCGCTCCCTAAACTACTTGGTCTCAGGATCCCTTTAGGCTCTTAAAAATTATTGAGGACCCCAAAGAGCTTTTTTTTTTTTTGAGGAAGATTAGCCCTGAGCTAACATCTGTTGCCAATCCTCCTCTTTTTGCTGAGGAAGACTGGCCCTGAGCTGAAGTCTGTGCCCATCTTCCTCTACTTTATATGTGGGACACCTACCACAGCATGGCTTGCCAAGCAGTGCCATGTCCGAACCAGGGATCCGAACCAGCGAACCCCGGGCCACCAGAGCAGAACGTGTGCACTTAACCGCTACGCCACCGGGCCGGCCCAAGAGCTTTTGTTTATAATAAATCTATTACCTGTTAACAAACATAACATCTTTATGGAAAATACTGATATTTTCCAATACGGAAAAAAATTCCTTAGAAGGGTGGCCTTATTTTAGATTTTTGTAAGTCTCTTGAATGCCTGGCTGAATAAGAGACAGCTGGATTGTCATCTGTGCTTCTGCATTCACTGTATTACAAGATGGTTGGGGGGCTGAAGTAGATGAAGAAATCTTGGCCTCGCACAAACATGCAGATGGAAAAGGAAGTATTGTCATAGCCTTTTCAGTAACTGTGGATATTTTCCTTTGATGCTACACCAAAACTCGACAAGCGGCAGGTCGTTTTTTAAAAGCCAGCTGCAATGTGGAATCTGAAACTATGTCAGTGAACTTTCCATATTCTATTAGGGGAAAATTCATCCGTCTGTGCCTCTTCTGCACTTTGAATAGTTCTTTTCCCCTACGGGGATTTGTGCCATCATGCATTGGGTACTTGGAAAATACTGGTTCGCTGAGATTGCACTCATGAGAGAATGAGAGTGAAAAGACAAACAGTTTCATATTATTACGAAAATAGTTTTGACTGCACAGACCCCCTGAAAGGGTCTCAGGAACCCTCAGAGGCCCCAGGAACACCCTTTGAGACCCATTGTTTTAGACTAAGGTCAAAGAAGTTCACATCCACTGACTATCAGGATTCATTCATTCATTCCACAAATATTTGCTGTGCACACACTATGTGCCAGCAACTGTTCCGGGTGCAAGGAATTCCACAGCGAACAAAACAAACTCCTGCCCCCATGCAGCTGACATCTCCTGGGGGAGGCAGAACAGACACAGATAAACAAGTAAATGCACACCCCAGTGTCAGGTCGTGCTAAGTGCTAGTGGGGAAACGAAGTTCTGTAGCAGGCATTTGCACACGGGTATGTGGTTGGCCTGGGAAGTCTAATTCAGCCAGCCTGGGATTTGCTAATTTAAGGGTTTCACAACAAAATATGGGGTATTTTTTTTAATACCAAAATACTTGCGGACACGGGCGGGGGAGAGGGGTGACCTGCCCTAGCAGAGAGCTCGCCACTGAGGCTGGATTCCTTTCCAATTGCTCTAGGAGGGGTAAACCTCAGAAGGCATCTCACTTAGAGGCTTAAGGCTGACCACACCCTCCTGCTTATACACATGGTCACTTCTGTGGCTCCTGCACGTGTACAGCACATTTACATACACTGTCTTGCCTGAGCCTCTCACAACTCCTTGAGAGCTAGCCTGGGGCAGAGATTATTCATCTATTTGAAGATGAGGAAACTGAGCCTCTGGGAGAGGTTAACGAGTGACACACCTATAAAGTAATGAGCTCAGAAGTTGAACCCAAGTCCCCTGATTCTTTGCAGGGTCCATTCTATCATACAGACTTTTGCCATTTCCTTAACCTCTCATATGCCTTCATACAAGGAAGAGAAAATGGATAAAGCATTCCAAACAAAGGTATATGCTTGTTTTCTTCCTTCAAAAATGTCCTGCTCGTCATACCCCCACTTCTCAAACAGCAAGTCAAACCTGTTAAGAAGACAAAAGAGAGATGGGGCCTGATGTTTAATAGGCACCAGTACTGGGAGCTTTTAGCTCTATTAATATTTACGAAGACCTACTGTGTGCCAGGCCCAGTTCTAAGCAGTGGGGATGCAGCTGAAGAATAAATGCCACATCCCTGTCCTCCTGGAGCTAATGTTTTAGTGAACGGTCATCAGCACAAAAGTGACGAAGACTCCGGGCACTATTCACCACACGTGCCCTAAAAGAGTTAATTCCAAGATTCGAGCTTCCTGAGCTTTCACCAAAAGCATCAGACCAACAACAGACCCTGTGTCCAATCTTGGCCATGAAACATCCCTTTCAGGAGAAGAAATAAGCTTTATTACTCTCTCCCTTCACCCCACCCATTTTACAGATGGAAAAGCCAGCCCAGGGCCCCGAAGCCACTCCCTCTGAATCTTACAATGAGTCAGAGGTGTGACAGGGGCAAAGCCAGCTCTCTTGTCTTGCTGCAAAGCACCAACCACAGCCCGGCCCAATTCTCTCTTTGTAGCATCCCAGGAGGCTCCCTTGAACAAGAGCCACACATTCATGGCGGCCGACCAACACACAACCCAGCCAGGAAAGTGACTATTTCAAGAGGAAAGGGGCATATATAGCAATGGCCCTCAGCGGCCACCCAAAGTACAGCCAGCCCCACACCCCACATCGAGCTTCCTCTCTTCCCAGTTCGTCTTGCCAACACGGTTCCCACCACCAAGGTTTAAAAAAGAAGTCGAAGTTCCCTTCTGCCTGACTGGCCAGCACATTCCACTGACTCAGACCGTTCTGGGCACCACCGAGAAGACACTGTTCATTTTCCCTGGGCTGAGAACTGGCCCACATCCGGACCTGTCACCGGCAGGAGGGGGCACTTGGCATCTCAGCACAAGCAAATGAATGGAGTGCTATTTTTAAAGTTTGGTTCCTGTCCTTATTCCAGAAGGCTTGGCACCTGTGCCAGAGCTGCTCCAAGTGTGGCTTGCAGACCACCCACATCAGAAACACCTGGGTGCTTCGGGGGAACTCAGAGTCGGGGGTCCCACTGCAAACAGGAGTAGATCGCTAGGATAGAACTCAGGAGTCTGAACGGTTAACAAGCTCCTCAAGTGATTCTTTGGCAAAATAAAGTTTGAGAACCATCGACAATCCACGTCTGCATTCATTTATTCACTCAGCATTTGCTGAGTGCCCCCAATATGCGGACACTAAACTCATGAAGTAGGAATACAAAGAGAAATGGCACATGCTCTTAGCCTGAGAGTCCAAGAGAGACACATCTAGTGTGAAGTGCTAAAGACAGAGCATGAGGTACCATGGGAGCTCAAAGGTGGGAGAAATCAACTCTGCCTGGGGCATCAGGGGCAGCTTCCAGAAGAGGGGATCTTGGAGATGAAGCCCAGAGGGTGGTGAGGGAGATACTATGAACAATCACTCCCTATCTTGGCTGGCCTTTGGCATTCCTTTTGGCTTGGCCAAAATCAAGATGGCGTCCCACCTGTCCTTGCCTAATGCGGCATCGTTCTGACTTCTCACAGGTACTCAGTACACAGTCAACAAACGAATAGAATAGAGGGTGGATTGAAACTATGGGAACAGGAGCTAGGAAGCAGCTCAGAACAGTTTTGTGGGCACCCACTGTTTAAGAACCCAAGCTCTGGAGTGAGACTGAGCATGGTCTGATTACCATCTCTAGTCACTAGATCGTGGGCAAGGTAACCTTCCTAAGCCTCGCTTTCCTCATCTGTAAAATAGGGACAGTAGCCAGTTTCCAAGGTTGTAGCGAAGATTAAGCCTGCATACAAAGCATCTGGCACATAGCATGCAGTCAAAAAAGTTAAGAATTGTTTCATAACGATACTAATAAAAGGCCTGAGATTAAACCCAAGTTCCATCACTAACCAGCTTTGGTAAATCCATCCATCTTGGGCCTCGGGTTTCTTGCCTGCACAACGAGATACTTAGGCCAAACCCTCTCTAAAATCTCTTCTAGCAATATGGCTCCATTTTTCTAAAAGTGGTAATAGACTTTAAGTCCCCAGGATCTGTCCTGGACAATGGCATGTTCCCTCTGCCTCATGGTCTGAGACGCCCATTCGGCACTCCCAAGGCTTTGTGAAAGTCAGGCCTATTCCCTGACTGGGGACATGCCTCGGGGTACTTTGTCTTCCTCTTGGACCTCCCTTTTCACCCATGCTTCTTCTTTGTGTCTTTTCATACTCAAAGAGCTCTATGGGTGACATTCCCCCCCAAGCAGGCACGGGACAGTGGGGAAGTTGACCTCCCAGCCTTCTCCTCAGTCAGGGCTAAAGGGAGTCATCAGCTTCCTCTCTCATCCCCAAAGGCAGGGAAAAGAAGCGTCAACACCAGCCCAGAAACAAAGAGCTCCAATGGCTTAAGTCACACACAAACGCACCCTTGAGAAGCGGCAGCCAGGCAGAAGGCAGCCTCCCAAGGGCGCTCCCCCTCCAGCTCTCCGCCTGCCCCCTCTGCAGAACACAGTTGCCCGCAAAAGCCCTCAGCAGTCAGGTATGGGCCTTTCAGCCCCAATTCCCTCTCACCCTGCCCCATCAGCAGCTGGCAAGGTGTCCTTGGTCTAGGCAAGAGGAAGCCACATGGGACTCAGAGCCACCCAGGTGGTCTGGGTTTACTCTAAGACTAGCCCAGGCCCCCCATCATGAAACACACTCCGGGCCCTAATGATGCCCACATCTGGAGCACCACCACCAACACATGCAGTGACAGAGAAGAAGGGAAGAGCAAGTACTAGGAAAAACTCTCCTATATTGCATCTTCTTCTAAAACATCCTTTAATCCAGCCCATTCCTTCCCTTCCATTCATATTCTCACTCACCCTAGTTGGTCTACACCAGAAGTCAGCCAACTTATTCTGTGAGGGGCCAGATAGTAAATATTTTGGCCTTTGTGGGCCATGCAGTCTCTGTTGCGACCACTCAAGGCTGACATGTTTGTGTGAAAGCAGTCACAGACAACATGTAAATGAATAAGGATGGCTGTGTTCCAACAAAACTTCACTTACAGACACCGACACTTGAATTTCATATAATTTCCACATGTCACAACATATTTTCTTAGCTCTCTGGCTGTGCAGAAATGAGTGGCAGCCCTGGTCTACACCCTTGCCACCTCATTCCCAGATCTCACCCATGTTCTCCTACTTGGGCTTCCTGGTACCTCCGACTACCCCTTAAATCCATCCTCCTTCTGGCAGGCCTTCTGAAAAATTCCACTCTAATCATCTCATGCCTCTTCTAAAGTTGGCCAAACATTTTGGCTGGTATTTGAGGCCAGTCTCATCCAGGTTCCAAGACACCTTTCCACCTTTGTCTCCTAATAGCGTGAACTGCCTAAGCCTACCCTTTTCCATTTGGCAAATAAATTGTGTCTGTCTTTAGAGATTTGACTCAGATCTCATCCTTGAAACCTGATCACCTAACCTCAACCTAGTCTCAATTCCTATAGCACTTGTTTACGCCCCTCAGCCCTCAAAGTGCTTACAATTTGCAGGAACAGAAGTATAAGTAGATAATTAATAAATAATAAAAAGAACATCCACATTGGTGTTCACAAGATCATACTGGAGAACAAAGCAACTCGCTGAGGGGAAATAGGGAGAAGGTTCCATAAAGTATTTCACCCTTAAAGCAGGTCTTGAAGGGTGAATAAGGATTCATGAAGTCAACGAGACTGTAAGAGTTTGGGAGCAGTGGAAAGAAGCATTCCAGGCTTTGTGCAAAGGCCATGGGTGGCACAGGAGGTGTATGACCGGGCAGGAGATAAACGTCAAATTGTGAAGAGCTTCTTGGCTCAGAAGCATGCTCAGTAAGGCTGTTGAGGGAGGGTTGGCATGGTGCTGACACACAGTAGGCCTTGAGTAAATATATTTTGGGGCTACCATAGAAACTGGGAGCATTCCAATGCTCATTCCTGGAAGAGTCAGTCACTCCAGGCCTCAAAAAGTCAACAAACAAGAGCATCAAAGGGTCCACGGCGGGGACATCACTGGTCTTTAATCTCCCTCTCATCTCGTTCAGCCCATACCCACAGCTCAAAGGAGAGCTGGGCGTGAGGTCTCACCAGGCCCAAGCCCTCTTTTCTGCTATGTAACCGGCAACCCCACTTAGCCATCTTAGAAAACGTTGCACAGAAGTTAAGACTGTATTTCCATTCTAAGCTCTGGTAACTAGGACAAAATAGCAAAAGCAATTTTTTTTTAAGAAAAAGACTTCTTTTCCACCAATTGTAAAATTGCTTTCATTTTTTTAAATATCTTAACTTTTTTTGGAATTACACTGGCTTATGTTTGACTTTTTTAAAGAAGCAGATGTTTCTGTAACCCTCCCCCCTTCCCCTCTAGAAGGATTACAAAAATAGCAGTCCCAAAAAACTCTCAAATGCAACCGACACAAGGTCTTCCATTGATGCCAACTCTATAAGCTTTAGTGGCGAGCGGTTCTCAGCCAAGGGGGCTTTGAAGTCAACCCTTTGAAGCGAGCCTGGCGCTTTCTCAGTATTAAAGGAAGTAAAAATGGAAGCTAAAAGATGGGAGAAGACAGAAATACAAGGATGAAAAAGAGAAGAAGGCCCTTTTGAACACAAGAGCTCTTCAATTTCATCCTTTAACCGGATAACCGCAGACCAACTTGATTCTATGGAAATCGGCAAAATGTCTATATGTGTACAAAGCACTGTGCCAGGGACTATCGGGGCAACAAAGAAAAGATGGTGTCTTTTTCCATAAGATCATAATTTATTAAGACAAGATAAGACAAAAACACAAACTCTAATACAATAACAAATGTAAAAACCACAATTAGGGAAATGGAAGCAATAAGACACGAATGCCTAGAGAGAACCTAAGGTCAGTCCCTGAGTTAGGTGCTCCCACTAAGGATAGTCTTGTGGAAGTGAAGTATTCTCTGTCCCACATTCTAAGGCTCTGAGAACATGAATGACCCACCCAACATCATTCCTCAGGTAAACAGACACGCGAGAATTTGAACCCAGGTCAAGCCGCCATGTTGTTCCCACAGAGGAGTCCCAAGAAGTGAGACAGCATGCCTGCTTGGGGTAGGGGGAAGACCACAAGAGGCTTCATGAACAAGGGGCCTCCAAGATGGAAACCTGATGACCAGGACTGGGAAGGAAGAACATCCCACTCAGAAGGCCCGAACACCTGGGACTCAGAGAGAAAACAAGCAAGCTGGGTGAACTGGGCCTATGTCTGGGGGAGTGAGGCTGCACCAGGAGCCACAGAAGAGGGTGTGGAACGTCAAGGTGAAATGCGGCCGAAAGCAGCAGCCACCAAGGCCTTCGGAGCAGGTAAGAGACATGATCATACATCAAAATATTCTTCTCGAGTTCTCTGGAAACGGCCTAAGAGGCTAGAACGTAGCTGCTAGTTGTAAACAAAGACCAGAGAATCTGGGAGACTCGCTAAGCCTCAAATGTTCTTTATGGTCTCCTTAAACTAATCATCTGCTATGCTCTCACTAGCGCTCCCCCATTTGCAAAGAAAACCCAGGCCTAATAGCAATTACTGTTCCCTCACTGTGCCTTTATGTGCTTGCTTAACGTGCAAAACCTGCATAACATACATAGAAGGTGAGCTTCTTCCACATCGAGCACTGACTCCTAGCCCTCATTTGTTGAAATTCCATATTCTCATCAATTATTCCAGCAAGCATTTTAGTACCCTCAAAAATACCTAAAAACTGTGCCACACCGCACTTTAGAAAACATCAAACAAAAAAGTCAAAAATACTTCAAAGCATTGACTTCAGGACTAAGGTTCAAGCCTCCGTAACCGTCACGTTAACACTGAACTTCATGGCTTCGCCCAGATGGCATCAGTAGGATGGTTGATTCCTTCCACACCACCTTTACTAATACCCTTGTGAGTCACAAGGAGAAAGGGGCTAAATATCCCATTTGATAAATAAGGAGACAAAAGGCTCAGAAGGGTTGCATACCTTGCCCAAGTTCACGGAACAGATGGAGACAGACTCTGTGTCACCAACGAAATGATGCCACTTTATATAATGTATTGTTGCCTAGAATCTAAATGCTGTACATTAATTTGAGTCGCAGGCTGGGTAATTACAAATTCAGGCATGGTATACGTGATTCTTATTGAGCGAAAGGCTCTAACAGACTCATGCACGAATTAGTCCAATGTTCCAACATACTAACACTACAGACAGTGAAATAATTACTGCCGCAAAAATAAATTGGGAACATTGAACATGTGAAGATACTTAAAGTTCTCACGTGCTTTCAACACTTTCTTGTAGTATTTTAAATGTAGAAAGTTTTTTCCTCTATGGTTTAATAAGAACTGAATACACTGTAAGTACAGTTTTGCCCTGTAAAATATACAGAAAATGCTGCAAGCTGTCTTAAATATCATATGCTGAAGACTTGCAAAATGAACAAGTCAACTAAAAATGCAAGAAAAACCTTTTAGACACTTCTGGCTACATCGCTTTATTATATATCACGTGTACTTAAAAGTATTTTATATAAGAAATTTTAACCATCACCCAAAAAAAGAAGAGAGAAACTGAACTTGAAAGTGAAAAGATGTTAAACATCCCTTTTTTTTTTTAACTTGAAAGGAAAAGCTGATAAAGGGGATTGGAAAGGGACTTTTCACTATGAGGCCAAAAGTTCCAACACTGTCAATTTTCAAGTTACAGTTGACCGGTTCATAGCAAAGAAGCCCTAATCAGAGACTAGGACCCATGAGCAGAAAACAGTGACTCGACAGGAGTAACGGTAATCTGTGTATAGTAAACACCGTCCTCTGCATTTTACATACATGTCATCTCGCCACTTTACAGATGAGAAAACTGAAGTGGGTGGTTCATGAGAAAACCATTAAGAGGTGGGGCAATGGGTGGGAGGTGGGACTGCCCCAGAGCATCTGCTGAATGAAGAAGGTCGCCATCTTAGAAGCAGTGTTTCCAGAGATCCCAGGAGGGACTCTGACCTCATGTAGGAGGCCCACATTTTGACAGAAATACTGTCAGGAATGACCACGGCACACGGCAAATGGCTGAGATGGCTCGGGATGTTTAATCTGGAGAAGCAGCTACCAAAGGGAATGACAAAGACGTATGCAGGTTCCCTGTGTGTGGCTCCAGGGGAACCTAACAAACTAGTGCGCAAAAGGTGCAGGCAAGCAGGTCACCCCACTGTAAGAACTTTCTGACAGGTAGAATCACATTAACAACAGAATAGTATCTATGAACAAATGCATACATCACTGAAATTACTTCACTCATTCAAGTACCCCCATCATTTTTGCCATAGTCACAAACCAACCACATTTTTATCTAGTTATCATTTTTCTTTAAACAGACCTACATGTGTTACTGAAATGAATTTAGCTTCGCCCTATATAATATTATTCAAGAAACCATGAGGTTCATGGTTCTCTGAGTTTTTCCCTAATGCATATTAAAATAGAAGACCATTAAAATAAATATTCATCTGCATAGCATCTCAAATCATCGCACACCAGTAGTCAGCTGACCACCACATTTAGAACCACAGATCAGAAAAAGTCAAGCAAAACAAAAGATGGTTGGCTTTTGAATTAGACAATTCTAGGTTAAAACTCCCAACTCTGTGCATTTCCTCGGCTGCAAATGGGTACGATATAGTGCTATCTCTATCAGGGTAGCTGTTAGATGGTAGAAAAAATATACCTAGTGCCAAGCACAGTGCCAAGCACCTAGTAGTCTGATGATTCTTCCCACCTCTACTGGCATTTCTCACATCATTTTGTAGGAAGAGCTCAATGGAGCTCGCGTCATTGTTGTTATGAGCTGTTATATCTGTTCAGAACCTTGTGGAAGGTGCCCAGCCCTGGAAGGAAGGTGAACTAGACACCCTCCAACCCTTGTTTTAACGTGTCTGCACTTCCAGTGAACCAATAATCATGCAATCCCAGGACAACCAAGTCCTCCACCCCTCAGAAAACAGGCAATAATACACTTCTACGGCAATTAGCACAAACATGTGACATTCAGACCAGCTATCCTCTAACACTAAATCATCAAATTTCCCTCTACGGGGAAAATGTTAAACCCGCTCTTAATTGAAAAATATAAAAATACTCTTCCTCCAAACAATAATAATGAATGATATTTGCTGCTGTTGGTAAATTGCCAGGGCATAAATAATGAGGAATACAGTAAGAAATTCTCCACGAAGAATAATACACAGAACAAAAACTCTTAGCAATGAGTGACATATTTGCATTTAAAATCAATCACCAGCAGTAGCAAAAACAAAAAGCCCATGTTGAGGTCCCATCATACAAGCCTATTACTTGGGTGAATTAAGCTATACCTGCTGAAGGGAGAAGAAAAATGAAAAAAATAATTTAATAGCACTGGCTATTCCACCCACACTCCAGAGTGAGCCTGAGTTGGGAGACCTAAATCTATTGTGGCCTCCGCGAGTCCCAATTCCCATGCGCCATTTCTCACCTCCTCATAGCGATCTAACATTTAAGGATATAGATTTTTCATTCCATGTGGCCCCTAAATATAATATTTTATCTGACGCTCAATTGCAGATGGCACCTTTTCCAGCAATGAAGGACTAACTCTCAGAGGTTAGTACTAAGAGACGGCATCTGTTCCCCAACACGGTAGATAAACACCACTTTGGGCATTGTATTTGGGGATGACTCGAGAAATGATTTTCATTTGTGATTTTGACTAAACGGCATTTCTGCCACAGCACTGACTTTTGATCAAGAACCTATGCTCCCACTGAGGTGCGATTCCACTTGGCATCACGAATGGCGATCTGGGTCCAAAATCAGAGCATGACACAGTCAAGTGGCATTTGCCCACCATCATCAGGCAACGTGGCATTCCACAGAAACAAGTTAACTGCCAGTGCACTTGTTATCACAGCCATTTGGAATAATTCTCAACTGGTGTCACCTCCTTTGCACCTAGTATGGGGACTTCAAGATTGGGTTCAAAGATCACTTCCTCTCCAAAGCGTGCTGGAATCCCCCTAGGGCATATTTGGAAAGTGAAGGAGAATAAAAAACAGAAGAGTAGCAGCTATCAGGGTAGGCCAGGCTGTGTGCGAAGGCGGTTTCCACGCCTTTTCCCACTTAACGTTCAGGGGAGAGCTCCAAGTGTAGAAGTTTCCTGGCCTTCACTTCACTCATGAGCAAAAAGGATTAGGGAGGACAACCAGCACTCCCTGAGAAGGCAAGTGGCAGGGCCAGCTTCAGTGCATCCCTCATCCTGGCTCTGTGCTCCCCACCGCGGCTCTCCCTCCCACCTCCACGCTGATCAGACAGTTCTCAATGCCACTAAAGTACAAACTCCCCGACAAGGTCCATGCCTTTCCATCTACCTACTCCCAGCAACCTGCACACTTCCCGACCTGTACCAGCTGACTAGTAAACGTTTATTCAGTGTTCTTGCTGCCTAGAGTAAGCCATTTAGCCAGCCAATCAGTAATCAATCTATCTATCCATCATTTACATGTCTATTTCAACCATACTGCCTCTCCAAAGAGGATTAAAGAAATAATGGAAATCTGTATGTATCACGCACTGTCCCCTCTTCTTAAACTGAGCACTCTGAGTTTAATAATATTATGCTGGTCATCATTTAATCTTTTGAGGATGCCCGGTCATATTTTTAGCAGCCTGTATATACTCTGCTGGATTAATGTTTCCCAGACATGTTGAGATGTGAGCCTTCTGCACTCTCCTCAGAAACCAAGCACCTAAGGGTCCCAGGGGCTACAGACGTGTTCAAGCACGCGCTTCTCCTTTTGCCAGTTCCTCCCGTCTCCACCATGGCTATCCATTCTTATTCTGTAGGCTTCTCCTATTCCTTCTAATTTCCTCCTTATCTGCTGTGGGATAGGAAAGCAAAAGAACTACATTTATTGGACCAGTCTTTAAACCGTGAATTAAAAGATTCCCCTCTGAGGAAAACATCAATGCAGGCTTTGGGGGACCTCTATTTTCTCTGCCTGTTCAGATTTCTTTTTCCTGTAGTTCGCCTCTTGGTGAAGAGCTGCGGTTTGGATAATTGCTGTTGCCTGACCAGTCAAATCCAGAAAAAGAGAGAGGTTTCCTAGGATAAAGTCCCCTTCAAAGGTCCAGAGGAACTTACAATCAGAGGCTCAACCCTACAGCCTGAAATTTTCTTTCCTGGGCAATAGGATACGGGGGAGTGAAAGCAAATCATACGTGAACGTCCTAGCGGGGGCCCTGCAAGTAGGGATTTTCTGAGTACAAGCGATTCTTGCATTGAGGAAGTCATCCGCGCCATTGGCAAATGCATTGCTTTCCTTTCCTTCCCCTCATTGTTTGTAGAGTGGTGTCACCTCCAGGCTGGTGAGGACGGTTCCAGGCAGGAGGCTCTGTAATTGCCCTGGGGGAGGGGGAGGGGCTGGTTTTATCACAGGAAAGGCCTCCTAATCCCTTCTCTTTCTGGAACAGAGAAAGAAGACAGAGGGAAAAAGAGAATCATTCTACTTCCTTATTCTTCTATATCCCCACCGCAAGTTTCAGATTTTCTAAACCGAAACTGAAGATTTGCATTATTCTGCCTTTGCCTGAAGCCTCCTTCCTTTTTAATTATGACCCTGGAAGGTGCCGACAACTATGTCGAAGACCATCTGTCAACAATACAGCTGGAGGATTCATATAAAACCAGTTCCTGGGGCCGGCCCGGTGGCGCAGCGGTTAAGTGTGCACGTTCCACTTCCGCGGCCCGGGGTTCGCTGGTTCAGATCCCGGGTGCGGACATGACAGTGCTTGGCAAGCCATGTAGGCGTCCCACATATAAAGTAGAGGGAGATGGGCACGGATGTTAGGTCAGGGCCAGTCTTCCTCAGCAAAAAGAGGAGGATTGGCAGCAGATGTTAGCTCAGGGCTAATCTTACTCAAAAAAAAAAAAAAAAAAAAAACAGTTCCTGATGAGCTCCCAGGAAGTAGGTTCTACTGGAGAGAGGAGATCTGGGTTCAAGCCCAGGTTCTTCCTCAGCATCGCTGTGCGCCCTGGAGTAGACTGAACACTCTAGCTTCCGTCCCACCACCCGCAGGACGACCCTGGGGGCCCATTAATCTAATTATATATGTTATGATACTTAATGTATAAAATACACAAGGACTTCAAATGAATAGTCTGTAAGGACATCCCTGTCAACAGTTTGTTCTACCTCAGAGCATTGGGGGTGGGTGGAGAGGGAGGGTTCTGCTTTCTGCTTTTACACATCTGTATTATTTAAGTTCTTCCTGTGGTATTATCTTTTTTTTTTTTTTTTTTGGTGAGGAAGATTGGCGCAGAGCTAACATCTGTTGCCAACCCTCCTCTTTTTGCTTGAGGAAGATTGGCGCAGAGCTAACATCTGTTGCCAACCCTCCTCTCTTTGCTTGAGGAAGATTGGCCCTAAGCTAACATCTGTGCCAGTCTTCCTCTATTTTGTATACAAGACGCTGCCACGGCATGGCTTGATGAGAAGTATATAGGTCTGCACCCAGGATCCGAACCTGTGAAGCCTGGGCCCCCAAAGCAGAGTGCACAAACTTAACCACTATGCCACCAGGCCAGCCCCACCTTTGATTTTTTTAAGAGAAGGATTTTCATTTTTGAGAAATTCATGTGACATGTCCAAATCCTTGCTAATATGAAGGCCAATAGGGTAGATGGTTAAACACCAGGATTCTGGAGCTCACCTGCCTGGGTTCAAATCTCTGCCCTCCATTTGGCAAATATGTGGCCTTAGGAGTATCATTGAACCTCTCTCTGCCTTAGTTCTCCCCTTGAATAACGGGGTGATCATGGCACAGCAGGGTGGTGCAAGGCTAAGCTAGGAACACAGTCAGGGTCGTAGCAAGGACTACCTAAGTATCTGCCATTGTTACTGTTTATAACAGAGAAGCATGGAAGCGCTTTGTAATCTGTAACGTGCTATACAAATAGGTCACAGCATCACAGAAAGACACTTCCTTTAAAAGCTTTAAAGCTTTTAAAGATACACAATTTACAAACAGGAAGATACACAATTTACAAACAGGAAAAACACTTGCAGACGTTTCCAAACTTGTAAATGCAAATCTATGTAATGGGAAAAAACTGATGGGGACCAGGCAGAGAGAAGGAAGACAAGACGAATGCAGAGCAGGGCATGGGGTCCCGAGAGGGGCGCCCACTCCCAGGAGGACAGGTCTCAGTCCCACCAGGGCCGGGGAGAACGCCTTCCCCAGCTCCTCTTTTCAACTGGCTGACTAGTGAGGTTTATTCTCCATCCCTGGCTCAGTAGGAAAACATTCTGAGGATCCTGAAGAAGCAGGAAGGGCTTGGGCAGCCTCGCCCGACCAGACCACGCCTGGGAGGCGCCTGGGCCACGGCGGGCTGACCCTGCAGCCACAGATGCCCTGGGCCTCATCCTTCAGCCTCTACAGGTTCCTCCCCTCCGAACAAGTGCCAACCCTTCTCACTTTCTGAACTAACCCAGCTCTGAGGGGACGAGACCTCCAGTTCCCAGGGGAGGGGCTGCGACAATGCCAGGTCCTAAAGGCCTTCACCAGCTCCCCCCGAAAATTACACAGGGAGGAGAAAGAGAGCCCACTTGTCTCACAGTCATTAAAAACAAAAGGGGTGGAGGGCTGGGGAGAAGAGCCCACGTGTTTTGAGAGACCCTGCCCCACATATCAGCTAAAAGCAGAAAGAAACACAGCTGGGAACAGCACTTAGAAGCGCTAGGAAAAGGATTTTTCAGTCACCTCTAAAACTGAAAGCGAACTTCAGCACCCACGTAAGAGCTGGCCTTTCAAGGAGCAGAAAATCAACTGTTAGGCAGGAAAAAATTCGCTGAGGATCCCAACGAAAGCCAAAACATGAGCTCTTTTTTTGAAAAAACACACATAAGCTGAGAACTTTCTACAACAAATGCCAGATTTTAGCTTGGGAGAAAAACAGAAGTCTTCGGGTAAAATAAACAGAGAGGGGGAAAAAGTTCCCCTAGCATAAACCAAGGGGAACCTCCTTCCTGGAGATCAAGTTCTGACCTTTACGTGAACTCGAAATAACTAGCTCACGATTTCGCAAAGCAAGAGGAATGGCAAGCATTTTGAATGATGCTAAAAATCTTGGTTCTTCTCTGGCTTTTTGTTAGGCAGCCAAGTGTATCAGTCAGAGCAAAAGTAGCTAAAAAATGTGCACTTCCCTCCATCAGGGAAGACTGCTGAGATCACAAAGAGCCACCCTCAGGCAGGCTGTCCAGGACACTGCCCTTTATGTGAACACCAGAATTTTCTATGAGAACTGAGCAAGGAAGGCCAATTTCCTTTCCTTACTCATTCAACAAATATTTTCTGAGCACCTACTAAGTGCCAGTCCCTCTTTTAGAGCAGCAGACAAAATTGACAAAAACCTCTCTCCTCGTGGGGCTTTCTCCCAAGCCGGATTTTTAAACAAAGGCATCAGTTCTCTGGTTTTTACAACTGAAATGACATTTAAGATATTTCCCCCCGCCACGCCCTCATTCATGCCCGTCAATCTGCTCTTACTGTAAATCTGGCTCCGATTTCTGCACAGCTAGTAGCCTAGAATTCGACCTGCCCCATTGCTCCTGCATCCATCGGGGTGGAGACACAGACGGATAGACACAGACAACCTGCCCAGGATCCGATCTCAGCCCCGTGGTGTTAAGGAAGAACCCTACCTAGCGATGTGCCTGCTGCCAGGCTGGCGTGGAGGGGGTGATTACACTGGAAAATATACGAGAAAGTGCTTCAGGAGCTAAGCTGCCCAAGGACAAGCTGTCTTATTGTTGAATATTTACCCTTCTTTCTCAGTGCTCCCCCGGCACCTTGTCATCCCTTGCAAGCTGCTCTGTCTCCCTGTCACTGAGCTTGGTACGGAGTAGGAGAGCAACAGGTGTTGAATTCACTGCCAATGCTGTTGATGATGATATAACAATAACAACGGAGCATGCGTATACGCCAGGCACTTCCCTAAACAAGTTGGCACCATTATTAGCCCCATTTTACAGACGAGAAGACCAAGGCAAGGAAAGGTTAAGGGACACGTCCAAAGTCACACAACACACAGCGTTTCCATCAGTTTTCTGAAGGATTCGGCCCTTGGGAACAAGCAGGGATTCATTTTTCTCAAATCACAAGTACTCCAGAGGCTGGCAGCCCAGGACACTGACAGCTACTCAAGGCTCCTGCCTGCTCACATCCTTTGGGACAGGACTTGTATGTTGGTGACAGGCAGCTTAATGGAAAAGTGACGGATACCGGGGTCCCCGCTCTGCCACTTCCTCAGTGTGAGGTCCTGGGAGGGTCCATCATCCTTCCTCAGCATCAGCCTCCTCATCTATCTGACGGAAATCATTATATTACCCATCTCAATGGAGTTGATAAAAGGGGCTCCAAAAGTGCTTGACACTCAGACGTGCTGGGTTAGTACTTATTATTATTAGCAGCGGCAGCAGCGTTACAGCAGCTCCACCAAGTACAGCATCCACACTCCCATCAGAAGGACACAGCTGAAGACCAAACAGAGTCAACCCCCCGCCACACACACACACACACACACACACACACACGGGCTTTCCTGGGACCCCCACCCAGTGATGGCAACAAGTGCAACCATTTGCCAGGACGGGGTCATGTGGCCACTCCCATGTGTGAGTAACACTGGGAGAAGTAGACTTCAATTAGGAAGGAGACAAGGAAACTGGGAATTGAGAAGGAAACCAGCAGAGTCGACCGCAGGGGTGGAGCCAGGATGGACCCCAGACAGTCCACAGAGGAGGGCTCCTTGGAAAAGCGGAGCAATGGCAGCCTCTCCCTTTGCAGGTTCCCTAAGAAGCCACTAGTCACCTAGGACTTAAACACTCCTTTGCTGTACATTATTCTGGAAAAGCGGGGATGAGGAGGAGAGGCTGGGTGGAAGACGTTTTCCCTGTTCAAAGGCCGGGAGCTCCCAGTCGCTCAAGGAATACAGACTCCAAGGAATCTCGACAGCAACACTTTTTCCAACAAATTTGTCGAGGTGGTGGTTTTAATAAAAACATTCAAAAGCTTAAGAGCTTCTTCCAGACTTACTAAAATTAACAGGAGCCCCGGAAAGAATCTGGCATTACCTCCCAGGCTTCCGACTTCTCCTTCAAATTGCATCTCTCCAAGTTTGTGGGTGGATAAAGCAAATGTTTGCCCTTGGAACACGCTGGTCTATTTTGTTGTTTGTGTGGCAACATGAGTTTGGATCCTTTTTTAAAAAATAGCTTCTATAAGTTTTGAAAAAGTAGCTCACAGGAGCTCAATCTTTGTTTACAGCACACCATACACACTTTAATGGGAAAGAGAGTTTTCACGAAGCTGGCTTCCTGGTTATAAACGGCACTTCTCGAAAATGTTTTTCAAAAGATAAAACTGCGTTCGAACATTGTTTCGTTCCTCCACCTCTTGAATTCTCAGTAATCCCAGGGCTCAGTCACTTTAAATTTTATTAATAGCAGAAATCTACTTCCCAGACCCAGAGAGAAAAAAAGAATAGGCGTGTCTCCACTTTTGGAAGTCTGATGTATTATAGTTAACCCAAAAGCATGCTAATTCGGGGGCAACCATTCCATTGACCGAGTCGTCTTCACTTTACAAAACATCCCTTCCGCAGAGAAGGCTTTCCAGAACTCCTTGACTATAGAGCGCCCCACTGACCATGCTCCAAGCTCCTGTTTGGCCCCAATCAAAACTGGGTTTGATGGTGTGGCTGTGACTCGGGTTTGTGCTAGTGGAGGCAGAAGGAGCAGTGTTAAGAACGGACTCTTGGAGCTGATGCTGGGCGAGAACTCAGCTTCACCAGGTACCAGCTGCATCAGCTTGGGTCAGTTACTTCTGCGTCTTTGCCTCCATTTCCTCACCTGTATGATGGAGCTGTGACAGTAGCTGCCTTGTGTGCGGCTGTGCAGAGGGGCAGAGCTGAAGCAGGGAGGAGAAGAGGTGAGGGAGTGGCGGGGAAAGACGTCCACGCCTTTGTGAGGACCTGGCCTTTTCCTCTGGTTGAAAAGGGAAATCACTGCAGGGTTTGGAGCACAGGAGGGACATGATCCGACTTCAGGGTTTTTTGTTTGTTTTGTTTTGTTTTGAGGAAGATTAGCCCTGAGCTAACTGCGGCCAATCCTCCTCTTTTTGCTGAGGAAGACTGGCTCTGAGCTCACATCCGTGCCCATCTTCCTCTACTTTATATGTGGGATGCCTGCCACAGCATAGCTTGCCAAGCGGTACCATGTCCGCACCCGGGATCCAAACCTGCGAACCCCAGGCCGCCGAAGCGGAACGTGCGCACTTAACTGCTGCCCCACCAGGCCGGCCCCCAACTTCAGTTTTTAAAAAGGCTCCTTCTGGTAGCCTTGTTGAGAATAGACTGAAAAGAGACAACAGCAGAAGAAGGGAGACCAGTGAGGAGGCCCCTGCAATAACCCAGGTGAGAAACAACGGTGGCTCGGTGGCTCGGACCCATGCAGTAGCCAGGGAGGTGTGAGAAGTGGTGGGACTCTGGCTCTGCTTTGAGGGTTGAGCCCAAAGACAGGCAGGTGAATAAATACAGGGTTAGAGGGAGCGAAGTCAAGGATGATTCAAAGGTTTCAGGCGTGAGCAAGTGGAAGGATGAAGCAGCCATGAACTGGGAAACTGGGTAGAACCATGACTGGTGGTGGTTTTTTGTTCTGGAGGGGAAAGAGAATATTTCTTTAAATAGTAATTGTGGCCAGAATGTTTCTTCCCTACTTCTGGTTTCTAAAAAGAAAGATTTCCTTCAAAACTCCTGGCTTCCTTCTGCTTCTCCCCCCAGTCCGCAGCTCTCCCCAGCGCAGAAGGGATCTCACGGTGGTGGTCTGCTTCTCCACCCAGAAGCCCTACAGAGGCTGCTGCCACCACCTCGCCATCCTTTGTGAGGAGGCCTCTGGGTGCTCAAGGCTGCCCGTGACTGGGTGGGGACGCCGAATACCGGGTTCCTATCAGGAAATCCATGCCGTTCCACACCTAAGCCACATCCTCCAAACAAGCCTTTATCAGTAATAATGCTGATATTTTGATCTCTACCTTTTTAAGTGGTTCAAAATCTAAAAAACAAGTGTGTTGTGTAAACCCCAACAATAAGCACCTTGGGGCATTTAAAATAACTATGCCTTTTGTCCAGAGTTTTACAGATCACTGGAACATCATAATAAGCCCCTTACCTCGGCAGTTAATCAGCAAATGAGTCCTCAGCACCTATCACCAAGCAAGCCCTCACAAGTAAGCACCACACCAGGCAATGAAGGGCGGGGGAAGGGAGGGGAGCCTGTATGACGAGCACATTCTCCAGCTGAGAAGGCAACTCAGAGAGTTAAGGACTTCGAAATAGACCACACCATCAGGAGGTGACAGGCAAGCACGCCACCCAGGTCTTTCGATTCTAAAGTCCACGCTCTTTTTCTATTTCTGAGCTGGGTGACCTCGAGCAAGTTACTTAACCTCTCTGTGCCTGAGTTTTATCATCTATAACACAGAGATTATAAGAGTGCCTACCTCACTGGGTTATTGTGAGGATTAAATGAGTTAATTGATGCAAAGTACTTGGAAGAATAACTGACACACAGTAAGCCCTCAATAACTGTCATCATCACCATTATCATCATCATACAAGCTGCCAATGTAATCATTAGGATAATAACCACCATTACTGAACACTCTGTGCCAGGAACTGTACACTCAGTGCTTTACATGCAGTAAATCACTGCAACCTTCCAACAGTCTATGAGTTTCGTCCCCATTTTACACTGGGGAATCTGAAACCCCAGAGAGCAAGGGTAAGTCTTCTGGCTGGAGCTCACACAACTACTAAGTGTCAAAGGCAGGAACTGAACTCAGGTCTTACTGGTTATTTGCCAGAAACATATTGACTGCATAAAATAAAGCCAGCTGGGTGTTTCTAACTTCTATACAAATGTGAAAAAGACACACAGAACCAAGGGCACCTCTCTGATACATGAAGCTCCTTGAGGCACCTCAGCCCAAAAGTACAAAAGGGAAAAAAAGCTCCCCGATTCTTCTTAACTTCATCCACAGTGTGTGATACTAATCAGCCAGACCACATCCTATACCCACCACAACCCAAAAACCCACTTCCTCCCCAGAACACATCCCAGGGAGCAAAAGTCAACATCCAGCTCCAGCTTCTCCGAGAACACCTTGTATATTGCCCCATGCGTGCCAGCAAGTAACCGAGCTGGAAAAACATTCTCCCAATGCCTGGAAAGGGATCAGAGGTGCCTTGGATGGAAATGCATGGCGTCTTCAACGCTTCGTACTGTTCCCAGCACCGGCTGAGCTGAGCCAAGCAAGTTAGCAGTGTCCTGTGGGATCCTGAGATCGACACCACGGACCAGAGACACGCTGGCCCCAGTGGCCTTTTGTGGACCTGACTTCAGGGACCTACCTTCATTACCTGACCCTGATGACCTGCTGGTGGAATGGAACCCTTATGCCCCCAGGCCAGCACGTGGAATGACAGGAGGTGCATCTGTCAGCACGCCTTGGAAGCTAACCCGCCTTGACCCTTGACGTATGGAGCCCAGGGGCCCTTCCAAGGATTTGGGGTTGGGGGGTGGCACTGTTTCTCACATGTCCATCATGAGACCAGCCCTCAAGCCTCCCAAGGCCAGAATTCACCAGAAACATTCTACAGAGGATGTGACTGTCACACTGGTCAGGGGAGCAGGGGGAGGGGAACAGAGGCCAAGAAAGCAAAGCAAGAGGTTGACTACGCATTAACCTCAGAGATCTGACAGGAGATTTGGGACTTCTCAGACTCCAAGAACCACTGCTGCCTCAAAAGCTTGCAGGCATTCAGCAAGGCAAAAACGCAGTCCACTGCCACCAAAAGAATCCACAGTCCATAAATGGCACGTCCTGAACACGCGGGAGGGGTATCTGCTGAGTGCCCACCACACGCCAGACACATGCTAGAGGCTTTCTAAAAGAGAGTATTTCCCGTAAAAATAGAATTTCCTGCTTCTCTTGGGGGTGGGGCTCAGAAGTTCTGGCAACGCTGAGCCACATTCTCACATGACAACAAGGGCTGGGGCGGAATGGTGGCCACCTTCTGAGGGCTTGACCCCTCCAAGTCAATACCAGTGCCCTCAGCCCACTTCCCTTGTTTATGTGGCTGCCAGGCCCCTGTAGGCTGGTGGCCCGGGCATCGTATAAAAAGTGATGTGAGATGGCACAGCTGCTCAGCCACCACTAGTTTCTACAATTCTGCCAAGTCTTTACTGCACTGTAAGATTTGGGGGACCACTTCCAGGTTACCTGGGGGGCACATGAAGGACATTTCATTGATGATGACAGTAAAGCAGAGCCAGCCCTCGTGGGTAAGCAGCTTGATATTCCCCCAGGCTCTTCTCCATGCCCTGAGGCCCCTGTCCCACCTCCCACCCTTTAAGATCTAGGCTCCCAATGATCAAATCACCACACCCCCAGAAGGATCAATGAAGGGATGCAGACGCGTGAGATCTACAGCCTCGCCTGGCCTCAGAGGCTCCTCCACCCAGAGGGTACAAGCCTTTGTCAAGTGGGTTGGGAGGTGCCAGGGGGCCTCACCGTCACAGCTCTGGCACTGACCCAAGAGCTAGAATGGTGAGGCCCTCCACCATTCTTCCAGGCTGAAGCCAGAAGGGGGTGAGGCCACCGCTGGGCTCCAGAGGATGGCCAGCATTTCCTGAAGCCCTGGCAGGGAAAAGATCTTGATTAATGAGAGAGAGGTCAGTGCCTGCCCCAAGGGAACCATATTCCCACATTTCAAGAACCTGAAAATTGTCCATCTCTGCTCCCAGCGCACACTCACAGTTGAATCATGACTTTATTACGTTGTAGAACAAGAAAATATACCAAGCCAAGCATCACTTTAGACGTGCTCTCTCACATCTTTCTAAACCCAGCCCCACCCTGACGGGATCTAGGGGCAACCTACCGATGTGTAGACACCTGAGTTCTAGACACCTGAGAGAGAACAGAGCAAGACAAAACGCTGCCCTCAGGAAGCACAGATACTTTGCCTTCATCCTTGGCTAGAGACGAGCATCACTACTGTGCTCATTCTCAAGACACTAACATCCTCTGAGTCCTCACTCTGTCCCAGCTTGCATGTCATGCACTCCGCTCTCACTGTCACATTCTGGTATGACAATTATCTGCCTATGTAACAGAAGAGAAAACTGAGGCTTAGCCAAGTTACAGTAACCTGCTCAGAGTCACAGAGGGAACTACCATCAAAGGAAGTCTGACTCCGGAACCCCAAGCTGCAAATGTCAGAGAGGCATCATTTCCCGACTTTCAGATGAGGAAGCTGAGTCTCAAAAAGTTTGTGTAATTTGTCCAAGAGGATCAAGGTAAGAAGAGGTCTCATTCCCAGGCCCACTTACTTCCACGCCCTCCTGGCTGCCTCTCCAGAAGCCTGTGTTTTCTTCGCTGTCTCCCTTTACAGCTGGGCTTCTCAAGCTCTGTAACGCTGGCATCTGGGGTTGCGTAACTCATCGTCGTGAGGAAGCGTCCTGTGCATTGTGGGGTTCTTACCAGTATCCCTGGCCTCTACCCATTAGATCCCAATAGCACCATTGGAATCCTCTGCTCTACAGTCATGACATCAAAAATGTCTCCTGGGGGCCGGCCCCGCGGCCGAGTGGTAGAGGTCGCGCACTCCACTTCGGCGGCCCAGTGTTTCGATGGTTCAGATCCTGGGTGCGGACATGGCACCGCTCATCAAGCCATGCTGAGGCAGTGTCCCACATGCCACAACTGGAAGGACCCACAACTGAAAATATGCAACTATGTACCAGGGGGGCTTTGGGGAGAAAAAGGAAAAATAAAATCTTAAAAAAAAAAATGTCTCCTGAAAACAACCCAAGTGCCCACTGACTGATGACTGGATAGAGAAGATGTGGTGTAGATATGCAACGGAGTACTACTCAGCCAGAAAAAAGACAAAATCGGCCCATTCGCAACAACATGGATGGACCTGGAGGTATTATGCTAAGTGAAATAAGCCAGACAGAGAAAGACAAACACCAGGTGATTTCACTCATATGAGGAAGACAGACACACGGACAAAGAGAACAGTTCAGCGGTTACCGGGGGAAGGGGCAGTGGGGAGGGCACAGGGGGAGAAGGGGAGCACCTATATGACGACAGCCAAGGAATAACGTACAACCGAAACTTCACAGTGTTGTAAACTATTATGAACACAATTAAAAAAAGCCAGCTATCTGAAGATATGACTGTCACAAAAGGAAAGCCTTCTTGCCAAGTCGAAAATACAGTAATTACAATGACATTTTATGATTTCCCTGGGAAAGTGTACATAATGCATAGACAATATGTAAAAGGCACTAAAGAGGGATTGAAAAGTCAAAAAAAAAGGTACAAACTTCCAGTTATAAAATAAGTAAGTCCTGGGGAAGTACTGTAGAGCATGGTGACTACAGTTAACAATACCGTGTTGCATGTTTGAAAGCTGCTAAGAGAATAGATCTTGAAAGTTCTCATTACAAGAAAAAGAAGTTATAACTATGGGTGATGATAGATGATAACTAGACATTTGTGGTGATCATTTCACAACGTATAAAAGTAGCAAATGATTATGTTCTACATCTGAAACTGTATATGTAAACATAAACCATAACATAATGTTATATGACAATTATATCTTAATTAAAATAAATAAATGAAATATGGCAACAAACAAAAATGTCTCCTGACATTGCCAAATGTCCCATGGGGGGCAAAATCACCCCCAGATGTCAACCACACAGGGTACCAAGGGCAGGACCCAGGACGGTGTGGCGGAAGAGGCACAAAGTAGCAGAGGAGCCCTGGGCATGAGCCCAGCCTTAAATCCAGCCCCGCCCCTTGGCACGCGCCTGGGTCTCCTCCTTCGTAACATAGGAATGATGCTGCATCTTCCTTGCCGGGCTGATGTGAAGAGTAAACGAAACTTGTTATGCAAAGCAGTTAGGTCAGTGGCGGGCTGAGTCAGTGCCCAACTGCTCTTAGTTACTGTTAGCACATTGATTCTGGCCGTGCAGCGGAGACCACCTCACCGTGACCTGGAAAACAGGAGCAGGTTTTTCCACATTTACAGATAAACACAATCATCAGAAACGCCATTTTCCTTATGCCATGGAGGGGGGAAAATGTGAGCAAGCGACTTCCTCTAAACCAAAAAGAAAGAAAGAAAGAAAACCACAGGCAGCTTGGCCTGGAAGTCAAATGTAAGAATCTTCCAGCTCGAGCCTGGATTGCAACGGCCCATCACACGGCCTTGATGCTGTGAGCCAGTGTGAGCACACACGTCCACACACGCGCATGTGCACACTCCTACACACACACCTCCCGAGCAGCAGAGCAGCCCCACAGTGACAGCCCTTTATGAAACTGAATTATCAGAAACAACTAAAAGCTCAACAACAGAAGAGTTAAATAAAACGGATTACCAGGGACACTGGAATATCACGCAGCTAACAAACCTGGTGCTTTAAAAGAACAACGATCAACATGAGAAAGTGCTCACCTACGACACTGAGACAGGCAAGACACCAAAAATTAGATGTGCGATATGAAAAGTTTTATAATGTATGATTTCTGGGGGATAAAGTCATAAGGAAATATGGTAAAATGTTAACAATGTTGATCTCTAGATAGTGGATTAGGGGATTTTTATTTCCTCTTTATAGTTTCCTTTGTCTCCCCAGTTCTGTGTCTACAATGACCGTCGGAGGCGGGAAAGCCTCGTGGGTAAGTGCAGGTTGCAATTCCAGCTCTGTCTCACCTGTGATGTGACCCTGTACCAGGTGTTTCACTTCTCCTAGTTAATAACTAGTTAATAACTACTAACCATAGCAAGGACTCTGAATGGCACAGCTATTATTACTACTTTTATTATCGGAGGGGGAGTTAAGCCCTGGAAATAAAAATAGCAGATACTATGGGAGAAAAAGATGTCATGAGTTAATTCTCTGTCACCCTAAAGGGGCTATCTTTGTACTACAAGAAGGTAGAAATGTTCACCAGGCACTTTTGCCAAACTCTTCTGTTAGAGTTACCAAGACTGACAAGTGAGCTATTGCCTGAAAACCAGCCACTCTCACGAGATGTACTAAACCTAAGCCCACGAGCAGGCCCCCACAAAGGCTGTCTGCCACAGAAAAGGGGCGCCCCGCCCCTCGGCTTAGACGTGTTGATGAAAAAGCGTGTGTAAAGGGATGTTGCAACTGACCCGCATTTATGACATAACAGGAGGGAACGCTGTTTCAGAGAATCCAAGAAATGGATTTATAATCTGACTGTATTATCCGAAAAGGAAAAAGTGTTCTCTAATTTTCTGTTCTTTTTGAGGTTTTTATAAATTGGATTTTCTCGGTACAAGGCATTTCGGCAAATTACACGCTCTAAGGTTTAATGAACTCTCCGAATAAATGCTCTGAGGTTCCAAATACAGCCTGTAGGCACTTAAGCGCTGAGAGGGATGAATGTGTGAACAAACAGGAACTCTACGTTAAGGAAAAGAAATCACGTTTGACAAAACGTGACGGGCTTACCGGCCACGTGTGTGAAAACAAACTCAGACGGGCTTGAGTACACACACCACAAAACTCGCCTTTCTCAAACCATTGACTGGAGCGGCGATGAAACCTGAGAGGCGAGTTCACTGGGGGCACTGGAGAAAGTTCTGGAATGTTCCATGCATGGTATAGTCTCCACGTGTCAGAAGACTCAAAGGTGGCCCTTCTTGTTTTCACCTGGTTCTTTTCAACAAAAAGCACTTTTAATCACACACTTCACTAAATCTAAGACTATGATTTTTTCCCAAGTTTCCAGTGCATAAAGACAAAACATTTTAAGCGGGCTTCCTAATGGGGCCTCTGAGAGACACGCAGCATAATTTAATTTTCATTGTGAAAGGTTATCTCCACATAAAGCCCACTGTCAGTCTGTCTTCCCACAGAGAGGCCTGTAGCTAAAGAGCAGTTCGGAGTTTTCTAAGATAGTCCCGATTTTAAACTTCTCCCTTCTTCCGTCTCTATACACTGAGCACCCTGGATCAGGTTTGAAATGGTTGCCATCACTCAGTGGTTCTCAGTCGGGTGCAACTTTGTCCCCTCAGGGGACACTTGGCAACGTCTGGAGACGTTTCTGGTTGTCACGACAGAGCAAGGCGAGGTGGGGTGTGGGTAGGGGGAAGGTGCTCCTGGCATCTAACGGTAGAAGCCAGAGATGCTGCGACTCATCCTAAATGCCCAGGACAGCCCCCACGACAAGGGATGATCTGGCCCCAAACGTCACTAGCCCCAAAGTTGACAGGCCCTACCATAACTAGAAAGCTTACGAGGAGAAAGCTGAGGGGGCCTTACAATAAAACTCCTGCCTCGGGACTGAGTGAAGTTAATTCCAAAGGGGAACTATGCTCCTTCAGGGAGGACTCAGCCCTCCACCATCGGCGGCACGAGCCTGGACACTGATGTACTCGATCCAAGCCTCTGTTTCTCAGGCTATAAAGTGGGGGCATTAAAACACCTGCCTCCCAAGATTTTGGTGAAAACGATGCTGGATTACATACATAAAGGGTTTGGAGCGCTTCAGTGTCTGTACGTCATAAACGCAAACTACATGCGAGACAGGTCAGCAAAGCAGAAACATCTTCTGAACCATAACAGCCATCCCTGCCATACGCTGTGGAGCTGCCACCTGACAAGGTATCGCAAGGCAGAGCCACTGGGGAGGCTGAGAGATGGGGCAGCACAGGGGTCTCTGACCAGAGATACCAACAACTGAGCAGTTTCCTGGGGTCACCTGTCCCCACAAAGATGTCCTGGATGGGGGCAATGACTAACCAAGCAAAGACAGGGAGAGGAAAGGCTCACGTGCCAGATCATACCCGGGGCAGCATTTGGTGGCAAAGGGCAAATGCTATCCAACAAGATGGTCAGTCGGGGTTCTTCTGACCCCAAAGGAAAGAACAGTGGACTAAACCACCACCTCTTATAATGCGTCCTTTAAAGAAAGTAACAACAACAACTTAGAATGCTGGAGCCAACAACTGGAATTCAGGAGCCTCAAACAGGTCCCTCAAATGCCCACACGCTGCAAGGGATCCCCCAAGAAAGCCATTAATGACCAGAACCAAAGAACATTAGTAATAACCAATTCGGGAGGGTCAGAGCCACACAAAGGCCCCAGAAGAGGAACTTGTGTGTGCAGTGGAACTTCTATGTCTAAAGGGAACCACCAAGGCGCCAGCCCTGTGGCCACGTCATCCCCACCCCCCCGCCCCCAATCCCATGTCACACCCATGCTCGCGTGAGGCAGGAGGTCGTGAGCTGGTGGCTCAACTTGGAATTTCCAGACTTCTGTTTTCTGAAGTTTAGGGTGGGGGAGGTTATAAGTTAATATCCATTGATGCTGACAACAAAAGTGAGAGCTTTATATTAAGAGCTTTTTAGCCCAATTCTAACTAGAACATGACTGTGAGAGATGGCCAAGCCTACAGCTTCAGACAGACCCCCTCTGGCCCTCAGACCGCAGACACCCCACGCTCCGGAGTCCGGATTACAAGATCAGACACAGCGCTTCACCTCCACTTATTAGCAACTTTGAATTTTTTCAATGTGTTTGAGAGTTCACCAAAATGCTCACAGAATGACTGACTACTCTACTGCAAACAGCCCATTCTTTTTATTTTTATAACAACACATTCATGTTGCACACCTAAAAATAATACAATGTTATTATATCTCAATAAAAAAAACTGGAATAAGGAGGAAAAAAACCACACTACTCACAGGTGGGCAGCAAAGACTCTCAACCTAGAGCCTACTGAAATTTCAGCTCATCTATGTGCAACCTTGGACAAGTTACCCAGCCTCTCTGAGCCTAAGTCTACACACGTGTAAACTGTGCAAATAATCTATACTAGGGGAGAGGGAGGGCACACAAGAAGGGTGGTAACATGAGACAATATAAAGCATTTGAGCAAAATGGGCTCCAATCCTCTCCTCGCTAACCCCCGCCCCCGCCCACCACTCCCCACCCACGGCACCACCACAGACACGTTAGTTAACAAGGATTCCCATCTCCAGACTCTCAACTTTCTGAGAACAAGGACCTCGTCAGTCTTATCCACCAAGGCTGGGTTGAGGGCAGGCCTGGCACGCAGCAGAAGCCCAATAACTCCCTGTGGAATGACCGTAACCCGGAGCAAAAGGCTCAGTCTCCATTTCCTTCTCCAGAAAACAGAGAGATTCTCTCCCCGCAGGATTGTGACGATTAAATGAGCTAATATGTGCGACGGTGCCAGGCTCAGGGCCTCCATATTGGTGCTCTTTAAGTACCAATCCACCTCTCGTTTGGCTCAAATGACATCACAACGGAACTAGGCTTTGAAACGGTCACACACTATGTGCACAGAATCAGGTGGCATTTTCATTTTCTCCTCGATTCACAGGAACACATGTGGAAGCGTACTTGTAAGTTCCAGGTGGCCAGCCCCTCGCGCCTGGGGGAGGCAGGGGAGGGTGTGGCCTGCAGAACTCAGACCACGAGCCCACACGACCTGGACCACAACCACCCCCACCACCACCCTCACCGACCCAAAGAGGGTCCAAGAAGCCAGCCATCATGCCTGACCTCAGAGCAGCTGTGACTCTGCCCAACCACACAGTGGACCTCACTAGAGATGACAGTTCCCACTCCCCCAGGTGGGACCCACTGAGGAAGTCAACCCTACGTCCAGCTGGGCGAGGAACCCTACGTTCAACCTCATCCGAGCAAGAAGCGTATACGCCCCAAAACAAACACAAGTGAAAAGCACAAGTGTGGGCCTTGCCATCCCAGGGAAGGCTGTGTGGGCCGAGGCCGAGGCCTCCCACAGCCCAGCACATCAGATGCCCCCTGCCTTTCCCACAGGCCAGGCCCGCTATGGGAGGAAAGGAGCCCAGCACCACGAGCCCTCAGAGCAAAGGGACCACCTGGTTCTGGAACTTCACAGAGCATCAAAGCAACAGTGAAGGACTAAGCTTCCCTTCATGGGGAGGGGAGAGGGGCTGCACCACTGCCCTATTGAGTGGGTCAAAGGTTTCTCCCACCTGCCAACGAGGCTGGACTTGAAAGGCACTTACTAGCTGCAAGCTATGGGTACTCGCCCTCTCTAAGCCTCCACTTCCTCACCCCATAGGAAGGTTATGAGGGTTGAGCATGGTGCTGGCACAGAGCCAGCACTCAGTGAAAGGCGGCTATTAGCCAACCATGGCAGAGCCCCTCACAGATGCCACCACCGGACCTTACCAGTTTTGAAAGATCCCTCTTGATGGGGGGGTGGGGGGGGAGGAAAAAAACTCAAGAAAGGAAAAAAAGAGAGAGAGAATTATTCAACCATTTCCTTCCCTGTTCTGCTTTGACGGTCCACACAGTCATACAGGTGGCACTTGTTTTAGTCAAGTGAACACCAAACTTTTGCTAAAGACAAGAAACTGATGCTTTTCCTGCACTCGTCTACCCTCAGCTCCCACAGTCCTCTAGCCAAGAGGTGCTGGTCTCCCCAGGGGCTCTGCCTAGGTCTTCCTGGTTGAACAAATGTGGTTCTGTTCTGCAAAAGAAAAGGACCTCAGGGGCCGGCCCGGTGGAGCAGCGGTGAAGTTCCCACGTTCTGCTTCGGCGGCCCGGGGTTCACCGGTTCGGATCCCGGGTGTGGACCTACGCACTGCTCGTCACGCCATGCTGTGGCAGGCGTCCCACATAAAAGTAGAGGAAGATGGGCATGGATGTTAGCTCAGGGCCAGGCCTCCTCAGCAAAAAGAGGAGGATTGGCAGCAGATGTTAGCTCAGGGCTTATCTTCCACAAAAAAAAAAGAAAAAGAAAAAGACCTCATCCTAAACAGGACCCCGTTTATGAATATCAGACTAGAAGAGAAGGTTCTACTCAAAAGGGAGCTGATCAAAGACTGTGAAGACATGGTGTGCACTCATAGGAGTTCCAGACCTCACAGGTCAACACCCACTCTGTAGGGGTTTATTCTTTTCCAGAAGGCAGTGTACCAGCTGCATTTTTACAGTTTCTTTAGACTTTTCCTATTAACAGATTCACAAATCATAAGAAAAGCTTTTCTTAGACCTTGAGCCTGATTCAAGGGCTGGGAAACATGGTTCTCTATGCTGTCTCTTTGGGTCCCCTATTTCAGGAAGCCCTGTTCTACTCTGGGCAACAGCTTCCTCCTAATCAATGAATCAATCAATCTTCCGCCGTCTGCCTCTGTGCCTGTCTCTCTGTCTCTGTCTTACACACACACACCCAAGAGACAAAAGAGAGAGCCCGGTGCTGTAGATTTACTCTTGCAAATGTCTCCCACGTCCTGAACTGCTGTCTTTGGATCTGAAAACCCCCTAGTCCAGTCCGCAGCACTGTTTTGATCTGGGAGAAAGGGAGAGAGGAAGGAATTTCCGGTCATTGGCAGAACATTAATTTCTAGTAAATCTTCTACGATTAATCACGTAACTCAAAATATACCTTTTCAAACTCAGAGACAGATCAGAAAGAGACACGGAGAAGAAAAGATATGCTTTCCTTGTCACCCGGGAGCACCAGAAAGTCTTTACCTGGAGTGCCCCAACATGAAAAAACCTATTGGTTCCAACGTCAGGAAAACACACCACGTGCCAGCCCCAGTGGAGCAACAATTCAGGACACAGAGTGTTCTATTCATGAGGAAAACATAAGAGAGATGTTTTCTTTCACTATTCAGAGCCTCAGTCATGTCCTACTGGGCAAATAAAATTCATATGACCAAGAAGACACTGAAGAGCCCCCTTATAACGTGCCTCCCCAGCTCGCAATGCCCCAGCCAGCAGCCCTGTATCTCTCTCAAAAGGTGAACTCAGTCTAATAGGAATATTCGATTCTGAATTATTCAAAGAGATAGTATCTTTATTGATTAGATAAACAAGTCCAACTTGGCCTTCATGTAAATGCAAACTATTTGAGAAAAAAAACTCTGTCTATCTCTCTTTGCACTCAGGAGTTTAGCAACTGGCAACCTCTCAGGGCCCAAGCACCTAAAATCCTGTCTGAAATACTGTCACAATATTGTCACATCTTCCCCAGTCTCCGTGGTGATGGCTTTCAGCTTTAAATCCGGAAAGTGGCTGAAATGCTCAGAATCCGTGGTCTATTCAGAAGCAAAGGCTTCTCGTCTGAGAAATAAAGAGAACCAGAGCCCCAGTTTCTTAATGTTTGTGATGGAGTTAGCAATAACACTACGAACACGGGAGTACTACGAGGACAGCAATAAACTGGATAATGCACCCAGAATGCACACAGTAGGCCTCTGACAAATGGTAGTGTGTCTGATCATTATTATGCAAACCTGGGAGTGCTCAAGAAACAAGAGAGGCTCAGATCTTCCACCTCCCTGAATTTTCACAGGAAATAAACACAGGTGACTAATCCTTCATTCAACCGTTACTGAGCTCCTACTGTGTGCCCAGCACTGAGTTGGGAGGCATGGAGATGAAGACAGCCAAATGCGAATGGTCAAATTGAAGGAGGAACAGAGAAACAGCACGGTGAGCTGAGTGACGCAAAAGCAGGAGGGACCCAGGATGCACTGACTGGGCACAGATTTCCAGAAGTAGCCAAGAGGAATCAGCCAAGTGGAGGAGGAGAAGGGCGACACGGATAGAGGGTGCAGCCAGCCCGGAAAACCTAGAGAAGACAGAGAAAACCACACACACGGGAGCAACGTGGAGTTCGCCATGGCTGGAGCAAACGTAGATGAAGAACATAAGAGAAGAAGCTGGAGAGGTGAACAGCCCATGGGCCAATCACCCTGGGGACTCCAGGGGCCAAAGAAGATTTTTAGCAGTGGAATGACGTCATCAGATCCGCATTTTGGAAACGTCTCTCCTGTTGGTGGTAGTGGTACGGAAAATAAAATTGTGGAGCTGCAAAAAAGTAAAGATGAACAAAACACATGGAACCTCTATCAAAGCTGTGTACATAAGGAGACAATCCAAATTTTGGCTCTGGAGAAAGAATGTCTTTTATTCCCCAGAAATGGTCACATCGCACCAGCCGCGCGCACGCGCACACACAGCATCGGGGGTTCCTGTGATAGAGCTCCGGACACGTGGCTGTTTAGCGAAGCCTGTGCTCTCTGAGAACTTCGGTAAGAAGCAACATCTACCAGCAGTTTGTCTCCAAAGAAAAAGCTGAGACTTGGAACTCGGAAAGGCTCAGGTACTGGGTGCATTGGTGAGGCCAGGAAAGGGCAAAAGGCAGACCAGGGAGACACTTAACTATTAATGTCAAAGTTGACGCTGGAAGCCCGTTAGCCTCCTATCAGCCAGTTTCCCAAGAAAGCTGCAAAAATAAGAGGGATGAGGCAAAAACAGAATTAAGGAAACTTATAAACCTGGGTAAGTTAGCCACATTTAAATCCACAGATACCATGCCCAGGAAAGAAAAAGAAATGGTGTCAAAGGGTGTTATTGAGAAAGAGAAAGGGGGCAGGGAAGCTGGAGGGAGGGTTCCAGGATCAATTCAATAAATCAATAAATGCCACACACCCCGACACACAGGGTATTTGTTGTATTTGGCAAAAGGCAATAGAATTCCATGGTGTGATGACTGTGGAGTGAGACCTGACTTTAATTCCCAGCACTGCCATTTACTCTGGGACCTTCCTCGAGCCAGTTTCTTAACCTCTCCAGGCCACAGTTCTTGACATTGCCTGAACAACAAACCCTGCCTCGCTGGGTAGAGAAACGATTAAAGAGAGAATGCGCACAAAGCAGCTAGTACTGGAGTAGTAAGTGCTGGAAACAGTGAAGGCTCTTATCTGTCATCTTACATTAGAAACTTTCACGTAACTGATCAGAAAACTCAGAAGCAAAGCTGTCCTCTTCAGCGAGGCTGAATGGAGAAGGCAGATTCTGCGTCTCACACAGTGACCTGTTTTTGACGTCAGCGTAGAAATGGCTGTGGGGACATCTCCCCTGTCAGCACTGTTGTCAGACCCTCCCTCCACTGAAGTGTTAACTGACAGTACAAGCATTCGTTCAACAAGCATTTACTGAGCGCTAACTGTGTGAAAGGCAACATGACAGCCCACGCTGCAGCAATGACAAGAAGCCCAGTCTTGTCTTCAAGAAGATGAACCAATCAAAAAGACGTGGACACAAACAAGCGTAATACCAGACAGGAAATTGTGCCACCGGGCAGGTACAGAGAGCAGCTGCAAGGGTACAGAAGGCCAAGAGGCCAACCGTGCAGACTATGTATAAGGATATAGCAAAGAAAGATGATCTGAATGGAGCCTTGCAAAAGGGGTCAAATCAAACCACGTGGAGATAATGGGAAGGGCACTCCAGGCAGAGACAATGATAGATGTCAACTCACAGAAGCCAAGAAGGACAGGAAATGAAACGGGACAGCAGGTATGGACCTGTCCCATAGGGCTTAAATGCCAGGAACCCAGACTTTACTCGTTAACTCAGCATCATTCACATGCTGCTTGTCCCACAGGAGACCAACGGGTGTCCTGCGGGGCAAGCCAGCTTCCACAGAATCAACAGGCTTCCTGACGGCACTGCGTGTCTGAGCTGAGCCTTCAAGAGATTTAAGGGCTTCGGGAAGCTCCTTAGAAGGGGGCTCTTCCCCAGCTCGTTTGACCAAAGAGCTCCTTCCCCTCTCAGGTTCTCTCCTGGTTCTGAGGGAGTGTGCAGTGTCGATCAGGGCACTGATTGATAATATAGAAAATTATTACTCTATTGATCGAACTGGATAACCAATGTCTCCAAATAGGAATTAGGAGGCACCGTGCAAGAGGTCTGAATTGGGAGGATTAAATTACATTCAATATGGTCACCAAACTATATTTTACTCTTTCGAATGCAATGTTTTTTAAACGTGGTATTGTTTAACGTGGGGTATTTGCATGTGCTGTGCATGACAACCTGTGCTCCTCCCAGGTAAAGGAGATGACTCTGATATGAGCTGGCTCACCTGGTGCTGCTTCGGAGAATGGTTCACCATCGACAGATTTAAGAAAAGAAAATGAAGGGATAGCCCCATGGCGTAGTGGTTAATTTGGGCACACTTCGCTTCAGCGGCCTGGGTACACAGGTTTGGACCCTGGGCATGGACCTACACCATTCACAAGCCATGTTGTGGCAGTGACCCATATACAAAATAGAGGCAAATTGGCACAGATGTTAGCGCACAACGAATCTTCCTCAGCAAAAAAAAAAAAATGAAGAAAAATAGAAAGAATTCTAGAACCAACTGACCCTGCACCACACAACTGAGAAGCAAGTCACTCATGAGCAGCTGTATGTGCCTGGAGCTCTGACAGGTAAAGGACAAGAGTACTAATAACAGCAGACGGAACACTGGGTTTGAAGGCAGACAGATCTGGGTTTAAACCCTCTCTCTACTTTTCAGTTCACACTCTCAGCAAACTCATTTCAAAGACTCTCTGCTAAGTTAATCGCCAACATAATGTGACTTATAACAGCCAAAAAAAAAAAAAAAAGAAGATTCAACCTAAACATTCAAAAATGGTGCAGTAGTTAAATAAGTAATGTAACATGATAAACTATGAGGCTCCCGCTAAAATCACTTTTCAAAAACATTTTTGAGAATAATTATATTCGCAGCCCACGTAACATGAAAGGGGGGAAAACGTGGCTTTCGACGCCACACGAGCGACGTGAAATTTACAGACCAAAGAAAGGAGCGAGAGGAACGGAGGAAGTTTACAGTCAGGAAGGGCTCAAAAGGAGCGCAGCTCTGCGACGCGAGCACGGCAGAGAAGTCAGGGGCAGGAAAGCCAAGGGGCCTGCCCCAGCCCTCAGACAGACGCCCTCGGAGGTTGTGCCGGGAATGCCAAGAAGGGGCAGAACGGAGGGAGAATCTGCTCTGTTTCAGCCGAGATGTAGGTCAGTGTGTCGCTTCTTCACAGAGGTGAGCAGGATCAGAGCCGCTGATAACTCCAAGGCAGAGCAGACAAGAGCTGTACTACGGAGGCCTCCCTGGAGAGCCCAGCACGCCCCGAAGACTGGAATCTTCGGGCTATTTTTTACCCAGCGATTGACTAAGAAGAATGCACTATTAAGGAGATCATTTCTCCCCCTCTCCGACCGTCCTATAAATTGGTCCTGTGTTTCCCAACACCAAAAGGGGCAGTAACTCATGCAGAGCGAGATGCCAGTAAGTACAAATTTAGAACGTGGTTAAATAATACTCTGATCAAACCCCCAGCGACAACACTGAAGAGACAGACAGAGAAAGTAAGAGTCTGCTGGCCCTACAGCTTAATTCTATGCTCTAATTCAGAGCAGGATAATTAACCCCAAGTTTCACTGCTAACACTGAACTTTTTCAGCCTGATGAGAATATCATTTAGTATCCTGCAATCGCCAATAATAGCAAGACGACACAATGGCGCCCATTGAGGCTCCAATCAGGGCACATAGTCATTTACATAGAACATTTTCTGTGACTCTCTGTAATACAATGCCACAAAGACTCGATTGAGACACAAGTCTTCTTTCCCATAAACTAAAAAAGAAAAAAAGAAAAAAGGAAAGAAAGAAACCACAATTTCCTTTACAGGACGCCACAGATGGTCTCCACCCTTCCCGAGGGTTCTCCAGGCCCGGGCACTTCACGACAAACTGCTCATCCTGATGCTGACCAGTAACTCGACGCCTGCGCACTACCCTGTGTGTACATTGGCCTAATCTCTTCACACAGGAAAAGGAGATTTGCGATGCTTTAGGAAAACCCTAAGCTTAATAAAATGGAGTAAGGGATGTGGCGGGGCCTAACTGGATTAACGGCTTTCTCCCGACTTTGCTGGCCTCCCTGGGGTGACTGATGTGGCCTTGGATGCAGGCCTGGAGAAACATGGGCCGCTGTCCCAGCCTGTGGCCCAACTGGTGCCGTGGGCTACAAACTGAGTGTGAAAGGAGGTAACCAGGTGTCATGAGTCACCAAGGAAGGAGAGTGTTATGGCCTTGCAGGACAGTCACCACGCTGAGAAAACACCAGGATTCGGAAGCGGGACAGACTAGAGTTGGCATCCTGGCTCCATTCCTTAGACTGTGAGCCATGACTTAACTGCTCAGAGCCTTCATTTCCCCCTCGAAAAAATGAGCTTTGAATACCGTCCAGGGATGAAGAATCTGACTCGTGCGTCTGCAATACACGACACGGTGCGCAGCATGAAAACAGCAACAATAATCGGAAGGGCCATCGTCATTATTCTTTAGTAAAGATTTGCAGAAAAACTGATAGGCCGTGGAATGTAATGTTTAAGAGCCTGGCCCCTAAAGCTAGGTCCCCCCCACCGGTTCAACTCCCAGCTCTACCACTTGCTAGTCGGGTGACCTTATTTAATCTCTGTGCAGATTTCTCCATCTGTAAAATGGGCAAAGTAATAGCACCTACCTCCTAGCGCTGATGTGAGGATTACATGAGTTAATATGTGCAAAGCACTTATATAGTATGTGTGTATGTGTGTGTGTGTCTGTGTGTGCTCACATGTGCCAGGGACTATTCGAAAGATTTGCTATATAAATAAAAATAAGATGAATCCGTAGGAACCTTGGGAACGGGGCTGTCCTTAAATGCAATAGCAACAGTTACTAATATCCATATTATGCTTTCATATCCACTATGTTATTTAAGCCCTTAAGTGAAACCAAAAAAAAAACAATCCTATGATATGAAATTGGGACCGAAATTCCAAAGATGGCCTGGGAGTCTTCCTTTCTTAAAGGTTTCCTTTAAGAAAGAAGAGGGGGGGAAAGGCCCTGGTGACTGGAAAGCACCGAATGAATGAGCATTTGTTCTTTTTCTAGCTCAAGTCTTTGCCTGTACAGCCAAGTTCTTCCCAGCAGAGCACATCCTTCTCACGTGCCATCTTGAGGGGATGGCCAGCGGGAAAGTCCAAGCTAATGTCCAACACCAGGACAGGATGAGCTGAAGGAGAAGAAAGGGGAGACGGGCCAAGTTTATATGCAGCTTCCAACCAAGTGAGAAAGGCTCCACGCGGCGACTGTTAACAGTGTCAGCACCTTGGAGTCCAGACTAAGAAGTCCCGCCAAGTCCCCGCTCCTCACATGCCCCAATCTGCCTTGGAGAGAAGCCTTTTAGTGAGCGAAGCATTTGTTGAAGACTCGGCTGGCTAGACAGGTCAAATGCTCTGTTTCTGCTACTGACCCCAATAGGGCCACCAGCAGCAGCAGCGCCCACCACACCGCTCTCAAGGCCAGATCTCAAGTACAGACTCGCCCGTGACTATCTTCTTCTCTATTGCTACTTGTCTCATCATCCTGAGGGATTTCCACACCAGGTTCAGAGCAGCACAGTGACTGGTCCTTGGTCACTCTGCCCAGATGCAAAGGCAAGGCCAACGAGGTAGACAGGCACTTGAATCCTTTGACCATCCACCAGGACTGGACCCATGCACCACCTGGCCAGTACCACCAATCAGACATGATGGTAAGCTCATCCAGTCCCACAGCTTCACACAGCTGATGCTTCTCAAATTTACCATTCCAGCCTCAACGTCTTCTCCGAGCTCCAGGCACCTGTTACCAACGGCGTGCTCAACATCTCCAGATAGATGTCTAATAAGCATCTCAAGCTCAAAAGTCTAAAATCCACCCACTCCAGTCCATTCCACTCCCCACAGAGCTGCCTCCTTGCTACTCCACAAATAAGCCAATCAGTCTTACCTCAGGACATTTGCACCTGCTGTGTTTCCTATGCCCCCTGGAGGAGCTTTGCCTGAACACCATATGGAATATAGCACCTGCCCCCATCACACTGATCCCCTGACCCTACTCTGCTTCTCCTCACAGCCCTGAAGTCTACCTGTCTTCCCCACCAAATGTAAGCTCCGTGAGGAAGGGGGCTTGGTCTGTTTTGCTTACGTCAGTATCCCCAGCACATAAACAGTGTTTGGCACAGAATAGGTGTTGAATAAATTGTGCGTGCTGAAATAATCCATTAATTGGTTAATCAACTAGAGGCCAAGGCAGACAAAAAGAGGGTCAAAAAACAAAATCACTCTGGGGCCTCACTTAAAAGAAAGCTTTTAAGAAGCACTTGAAGTCCAGCCGAGGAGCCTTATGGAGCGGCTCAGCAGCCAGAGTCAGGCTAGGCTGCTCAGCTTCTCTTTTCTCCCTTCCCCCCTCTACATTTTACCTCATAGTGTTTTGAAACTGATGGCACATCAAAGTCCAGAGCTGAAGGATGAGAATTTCACCAAAAAAGGAACCAGGCTGGGGGAACAGGCAAGGGGCAGGAAGCAATGCTGGGGAACTGAGTCGCTCTCTGCCACCTGGCCTGGAGTGGCCAGCTGGACACAGCAGAGGCAGCTGTCACTTACTGAGTCTTGACGCATCACTGAGCACCTAGAAGGATGCTCATCCTCATGACAACTCTAAGATAGAGCCACAGGAACGCTGCCTCTAACATGGGGCCGGGTTCCACTGTCACCAGGGAGCAGGAGTAGGATCTGATACAAGCATAACGACCCTTGTTGGGAAGGAGGCCAGTTTGCAAATTTCCACAAATCTATTAAAGTCCTTTATGGGGCTGGCCCCGTAGCTGAGTGGTTAAGTTCATGTGCTCTGCTTCGGTGGCCCAGGGTTTCACCAGTTCGAATCCTGGGCACGGACATGGCACCGCTCATCAGGCCATGCTGAGGTGGCGTCCCACATGCCACAAGTAGAAGGACCCACAACTAAAAATACACATCTATGTACTAGAGGGCTTTGGAGAGAAAAAGGAAAAAAAATAAAATCTTTAAAGTCCTTTAAAGTACCACTTGTTGCCCACATCCAGAGCATCCAGTCACCTCTTCCTCCTTAGTAAAAGACCCTTGGTTTGCATTTTTATCTATTGCACCCAGAACTGAAGGGCTATATTTGCCAGCCTCCCTTGCAGCTAGGTGTATGCCTGTAACCAAGTTACCACCAGCGAGACATAAGCAAAAGTGTTTTGTGGGCTTCCAGGAAAGAGTCTAGAGAGAGCTGACTCAGCAGAGAAGCTGCCTCCGTTTAGACCTGTGCCTTGCTTCCTTCCGCCACCATGTGGCTCAGACATGAGATCTGGAGTTCCAGGAACATGGGGAACGATGAGATGACCTAGAGGATGGAAGCCATGTGCAGGAAGATGGAAGCTTGCGTCCCAAATGACACTCTGGGGCTCTAAGAGCCCTGAACTGCGACCTCCAACTTATTTTTACGTAAATGAGAAAGAAAAGTTTACAGCCCTTAAGCCTCTTCTAAACCACAGTTCATCAGAGCTTTTTTGTTTTTTTTGTCATATGCAGCTAAAGCGAAGTCTAACATAAGCCCAAAGCAAAAATAAAACACCAATAAAACCTGCCCCCCTCTGTATTCCCAACCAGCTCCATAAAAAGCAAAACATCTGTCCAGATAAGAATCCAACATTCCTACAAATTAATCTGTTTTACGTTTGAATGTCCAGAACTTCTTATACTATCATCTCTATCACTGGCTCCAAAGAACATACAATGGAGAGTCTCCATCTTTTTCTAATTAAGAGAAAAATTTCCTCCAGTCTTACAGGGAGGCACCGATCAGAGGCCTTCAGGAGTCCAGGGGATAAGAGGGTGCACAAAGCAATTTTAAGCTGCCACACGGAAGGAAGATGGGCAGAACAGGACTTCAAGTTGGAAATAGTCCTGCTCATCTTTAATATTTTTATTCTTTCACTTATGCAGCTAAATATGTATGTTTATCAAATACAAACCAACAATTACAAACTAATGTGCAATAATTACAAAGGGGATTGCCAAAGAAATCCTGACTATACAAAAAAGGAAAAAATAAGTCCTATGAGCACCCCTGTATGTGCATAGAGTTTGGGGGATTTCATATCACCTCATTTAATCCACACTAAAGAAAAAATAATAATAATATGAGCTAGGTCTTATTATTATCCCATCATATAAGGAAACGTGTTTGGAGAGGTTAAAAGATTTGTCCAAGGTCACATAACTAGTCAGATATTCTTCTTGTTAAAATAATTGGGTGGGGAAGAGAGGAAAGAGCAAAGAGTAATTTTCCCTCTTTATATCTTTCTGTACAATCTGAATTTTATACAACTATGTACACACATTATTTGATCACTTGTTTCCTTTTAAAATAAATAATAGGGGCCGGCCCCGTGGCCGAGTGGTTGAGTTCGCACGCTCCAGCTTTGGTGGGCCTGGGTTTCACCAGTTCAGATCCTGGGCGTGGATATGGCGCTGCTCATTGGGCCACGCTGGGGTGGCATCCCACATGCGACAACTAGAAGGACCCACAACTAAAAACATACAACTATGTGCTAGGGGGCTTTGGGGAGAAAAAGGAAAAATTAAAAAAATCTTTAAAAAATAAATAAACAAATAAAGAATAAAGTTATCTTTCATGGCTCTGAAAAGGGAAAAGTAATTGGACCAATATGCATGAGGTCACAAGGGCTAAGCAATGTACACAGGTGTGAGGCTCACCTGACCCAAGATGAGCCACATCTGGGAGGCATGGGGAGGGATGCTGAATGAGGCAGGACTGTGTCACCTGTGCTCCCCGCCGCATCCACAGCTCTCAGCAGAGGGCCTGATCCTCACACAGCAAGCCCACCGTCAATGCTGTGGTCAAAGACACCATACCATACTTGGACAAATCTGTGTCACACAGCAGTAGAATGTGGTGTGAAATCACACGTGCATAACTGAACATTTTCTTTCTGGCTGTAGATTCACCTCCAAACTACCTTCCATTTGCAGGGTCCTGACTTGTCACTTTAACTGCCCTCTCCGCTGTGGATCCAAACAAAGGCAGAGAGCTGGGGGCTACAGGCTGAATCAGGCTCATGGATGAGCTGGGTTCACCCACACAATGTTTCGAAACAAATGTAAGCCAACTTCAACAATTAAGAGATTTCACATTAAAAGCCCAGATTTCCAGTTTTTCATGAAAACCTGAGTGATGGGACAACACCAGGTCCCCATGTTGGGGCGGGCCATGAGGGGAGAAGACAGCGTGGGGAAAGGAGGCATGGAGTACTCCCCAGGCCTCTCCCAGCACCACCCATCTTCAAACCTATTTCTCCACCGTTAGAGAAACACTTCTTGGCGTCCACGCTTCTATTGAAAGCACAAAATGGAAAGATAAACCAAGAAGATCTTGTGTTTCACAAAAGGTCAGAGAGCATAAGACTCAGCAGTAGGAAAACCTTTGCTTTCTGTCTAATACTCGAGCCAAGTGCAACTGTGAAGAGATGCTAGTAACTTAGGGTGCTTTTTCTCTCACCCCGGGAGCCCCTCTCCTTCCCACTGACTGCCTGGACCCTGCATGCATGTGAGCTTGGGACCTGAGAGCTCTCTGAAGAAGAGCTTTTGTGGAGAAAAAATAACAAACCTGACAATACGGAAGCAGCCCCTGGAAGGCAGGCAGCCCCTGGGCAGAAGTCCGCAAAGACCATTAGAGCGCAGTCAAAGGTCACTGCCATATGTGTGGCCACAACTCCACCGAGTTATGCATTAGAGTGAAATCTAATCTCCAGCTCCTATCATTATTCTGGGAGCCACAGAAGGCTCCCTAGACCCAGCTTTGGGAGCCAGACAGTGATCCAAGCAGCCTACCGTCAAGGGAAGAGAGCCGGCCACCCAACTGAGCTCACAGCCTTGTCCTAGGGAGTGAATGAACCACACTTCTAGTTGTCCCCTCACCCTTTGGATATACCTGAATGAACGGTCACCAAAATGCTCAGAACAAAGATGTGAATGACACAGCATCTGAGAGTCAGGCAGGACATTAGGAGGGCAGGAACCACCATTTCTTAAACACTCACCGTGCGTAGGCAATATGCCAGGTGCGCTGCCTGTGTGATCATATTTCATTTTCACAACCTCATGATGCAGGTCATCCACCCCATTTTTACAGATGAAGAAACTGAGGTTGAGAAGCTAATAACTTGCCCAAGGTCACTGTCAGTAAGATGGAGAGAAGCAACAGGCTGCTGGCTTTGGGGACGGGGTGGAAGGTGGTCGATGGTGCTGGTAGAAATCAGGGGCAAGAGCAGACAGTGAGCCCTGGCAGCCATTCAGACTCCCTTTGCTGCCTGCGAGAACCCAGCTCCACAACAAATGGATTCTGAGCTGTCCTGACATGGGGTTCAGCGAATCACTGCCCTTTGCAACAGAGCACAGGGCCTCCTGTGGAAGGCTTGGTCAGTCTGAGGACATACTAGATTTTTCTTCCTTCTGAGGTAAGACCATAAGGCACGACGCCCCCTCCCGGGCCATAGCCCTTCTCTGTGGTCACTCTTGGCCCCAGCCCCAGCCACACACTGACCATCCTTGAGTCCTGTTGGCCAACTAGGAAACATATCTTGGACTTGGCCTTTCACCACCCTTGGGGACCTAATCTGATAACAGACTGCCGGAAGCCTACGCAGCAGTCCTCACTGGTAGGTAGGAACCAGGCCACAACAAGCAGATTTCAACACCTCATCACAGAATCTCAAACAGGTCTGAGAAAGCTAAAAATGGCACCCACAACGGTTGCTCTCATTGACGTTCATAGGTTGAAGATCCCTAGGGCAAAGCCCATTAGAAATAATCACCAAGGGAAGGTCTCTTACTCCTTCCAACAGAAACTCAAACCCAAAAGCACCTATGTCCAAATATGTCCCAAAATGTCCCAAATTTCTCAGCAACTTGCCCTGTTTTGGGGGGCAGGGTTTTGGTTACACATTCTTAGCAACAACATGGGAATTCGAACCCAACCCGCATCAGGACCAAGTTGTACATCTTGCCTGGTGGCCAGTCCTTTTATGGGAAGCCTCTGTGTCCTAGGACCTCGCCCGTCCTTGGCCCTTTCTGGCTATGACATCTCAAGGGGATTCCAAGGCTCGTCCAAATTGGGCCACTGTCAAGAAACCCTGTTTCAAATCTTGAAAAAAGCCCTTTAAAAAAGTCTTTCCTCTAAATCGTCCCATTGGAACCCCCCTGCCGGGTCAGTGTGTGCTTTGTGTATGTGGTGGGGGGAGGGGACAGGGAATGACAAAAGGGTTCACGAACCTACAAGGACAACCACTTAACCCAACAAAACCCTGTGTCACGGGATGTCAGGGCCCAAAGGACCCTAGCAACTGCTTAAACCAAGTGAGGAAATAAACCCAGAGGTTTGAGTCTTGCTCAAGTCACCAAGCTAGAAGAGACAGATTCAACACTAGAATCCACTTCTCTACATTCTAGAACCAGGGTTCTCCTTATACCACACTAGCTCTTCTTGCTCTCCTGGAAGGTGGGCTCCCACCTGCTCACAACCCCTAAGCTCTTCCCACCCCCTTGCCATCTCAAGGAACTCTAGAATTGCTGTCATGGTGAGCAGGAGAAAGTACACTGCGGGGGAAGCCATCCTGGCAGGTGAAAGGATGGCCTTGGATCTACTTGGTTCTGTCCCTGCCTTCAGCTTCTTGCAGGTGTCAAGGACAGACCGAAAATCCCACTATTCAAGTCAGGCCAACATGGGGCTCACCACCACATCAAGGAAGACACGCAAGACACCACCCTCCCAAGTCAGAGGTATGGCACTGGGTATTGCCTTAGGATGAAGAGGGGCTAGATCCAGCCTTACCTGCTCCCATCCTACCCTCTGTCCCAGCCAGCTGCCCCCTTTTCCATGTTCACCATAGACCTTAAGCAGCCTCCTCTTGAGGACCAGTTCTCCATAACCCAACATAAAGTCTCTGATTTAATAAACCCTGTTAACGGTTACCCTGAGCCAAACACTAAGGAGAAAATGGTGATGAGTAAGGCTTGAACCCTTTCATTGTGAAAGATGATCTTATCATCGACCACAGAAGACAGACCTCTGAACCGCTGTGACCCAAGGACTGATGTGGAGCTGGAGGCAAAGTGCTGTGGAAGCTCAGAGAAAGATGCGATTTATTCCTAATTTACAGAGTGGGGAGGGCAGGGGACTTCAGGGAGAATGCGCCCTTTGAGCAGAGCCTTTTGAAGGATGAACGGGGAGGAGGATTCCCATAAACCGCGGGGACGGGGATTCCAGGAAGACGGAACAACATGAGTAAAACCCCAGGAGGGAAGAAACCGTGGGCGTGTCTCAGGAGCCCCCCCAAGTCTGAGCAGCTGCAGCCTGGCAAGTCTGGAGGGACTCAAGATGGAGACAACACTGGAGTGGTAGCTGAGGTCACACACTGAAGCAGAGGCATCGTTTATAGCATATCCCATGTAAATTGCACACCGAAGGCCTTGAATGCCAGACTGGAAAATTCGGACTTATAGAATAGAGAGCAGTGAGGAGCACTTGAAAGCAGAAAGGAGGGAAGGAGCCAAGGAACAGAAGGCTTTCTGGTGGCCTTGGCCTTTGTCATCAACGCCTCCTTGATGCCAACTTTTGGCATCTGCTCCGCCCGCTCTGCATGTCATGTCCATTTCCGTGGCAAACCCAGTATCTGACCATCTGGATGGGAACTAAGACCCCCCCTAATCTGACCCTATGGCATGCGTGTGTCCCCTGGTGGCCTCTAGCATTCACCAGCCCCGCCTCCCACTCACAGGCCAGCAGGCATGATTTTGTAGTTGAACTGATCGCCAACATTCAAAAATTAGGAGATATTGCCTAAAAAGCTCTGGATTTTTCTAGGACTACACTTCTGCATGGCAACAAAGAAGCTGGCTGGGAGCTTCCCCCTTTAGGCGGAGCCTGCAACCTCCAGGTCCCCATACTGTCAGCTCTTTTTAATCGCTAAGACAGAATAAACATCTACTATCCACTTATCTTTCACCAGCACACCTACCACACCGTCAAAGCTCTCTGAGTTTGCAACATCCTGCCACATTTAGCCTAGATTTATGGGCCTACTAGATTCCTGATCCTTCCAGTCCCAGGTCCTAATCCCTCACCCAGATCCCATAGCCTACCCACAAGACCCAGAACCTCACTTCTTCCCATATACTGTCAGGCCCTGGCAGAGGACACCACTGGAAGAAATCAGAAGGCCCCTCAAAAGAAGCGGGCAACAAGCCTAGAAGAAATTTAGTATACTTGTACTTTCCCTTCTATTACCTACTCAGATTCTCCTGATTACTCACTGTGTGTCAGACCTTTTACGCGGGGCTCAAGAAAGACAGCTGAACAGGATGGGATCCCTGCCTTTGCCAGGTCTTACGGACCTGGAAAAACTCCACAGAGCCCTGGCGGAGATGCCACTCGGGATGAATGAAAACACATCACAGCTCATGCGTGAAACTCCGCAATCCACATATATTCTGCAACCAAATGCTCAACCCTCGATAGCTAATAAATAAGGCAGCAGGCACAGTGTTTCCGAACAGGGAGGATGTACAGTCCCCAACACTTATTTCCAGCAGCATCAGCTGTTTGTGACACACGTGAGAAAATTTACTCACTGCTTTGATCTCAGAGACAGTGAGAGAGAGAAAGAAGGTTGGTCATGATAGAAAAATAGAAAAGAAATCTAAGTGTGGTTCCCGTCTTCGATGAGCAAACAGTCTAGCTGGGGATCAAAACATGGGACCCTAGAGATTAATGAAGTCACCAACACAGGTGTGGGAGGAACATGAACATGGGCTGTGGTCCTGGTGGGGGGCCTGCTGGAAGAGATGCAAGAGACGGGTTTTGAAAGATTTTTTGAACCAAGGAGGTGGCCTAGGAGGGCAGAAATATTCAAAGTCCTGTTTTTGACTAACCATCAGGCTCACCCTTTGAAAAACGACTGCAGAGTGGATAAAACTACAACTGAAGAAATGGCAGGAAACATGAAATCCCACTTTAGTAAGAGTGAAGTTCAAAATCCCAGGGAAAATTGGTTCAGAAAGCCACAGATTTCGCCTATGAATGGGTTTTCCACTTGGCAAGATAGCTCCTCATCTTCGAGTGATAATACAAAGGAATGAATGGGCCTTCGTATCAGGGAAATTCCTGGTGGTTATTAGAATGGAAAGGAAAGAAAAGAGGGAGGAGGAAGCAGGAGTATTAACCACCGGCAGGCACCCTCTGCTTTAAATTCTGGCAAAGGCCACCGCCGTTTTGTTCAAGTTGGGGTGACGTCTAGCAAGAAATACCAAGCTAAGACAAAACTGAATTTACACACTTTTAATAGTCATTGTTCTTGCTTTTCTTACTCTAAATCTCTCCTCCAAACTCTGATCAGCTTACAACACACAGCCATTTGTACCTCCCTAATAAGTGGGTCAGCTCATCCCACTTGGACGAAATTGATAACAGCGCTTCCCCACTGCTCTATCCCACAGTATATTTAGTCCCATTTTGTACCATGTGACCTCAAGCCTTCGAATCTCTCTCCCCAGGCCCATCACACCTACCAGGCCCATCCCATCAACCTCCCCTGGGCTCACCCACTCCCCACTGCATCTTCCCCAGGAAGGGGCTTTGGGTTCAGCTACTTCCATACTTCTTTCATTGCTTCTCTCTCTCACACACACACAAGCAAAAGAACCCTTTTTTCGCCCTAAACCAAAATCCTTAAGTGAAATGAATCTATGCTGCTCTGGCTGAAGCAAAGACGGAAGCCTACAAGCTTCTGTCACTCGATCTTGGGGCTGCCCCCACCTCTAGCCCTTACCACAGAGTCCAAAAACAGCCCTTGGTAAGTCAAATGTCTTCATTTTACAGGTGTGAAGTCAGAACCCCAGAGAGGGCAAGCGCCTGGCTCAAGAACACACCGTGTGTCAGAAACGGGCCGGAAGCCAGGTTTCTGGACTCACTCGACCAGTGCTCTTTCCACTGCCCCACACTGCCTCTTAATTCTCTTGCATAACCCACACTCCTCTAAAATTTACCATGCACCCGGCATTTCTCTAAACCCTCAACACAGATTAACATATTTAATCCCCGCAACAATTTTATGACGTAGGTTCTCGTATTCTCCCCATTTTATAGAGTAGGAAACGGAGGCACAGAAAGATTAAGGAACTTGGCCAAGGTCACAGAGCTGGGAAGTGGCAGAGCAGAGGTTTGACCCCAGGCATCCCGGCTCCATGCTCATGGTTCTTAACCCTTTAGGCAAAAAAGGGAATACTGTGTTATTAAGCATTTGACAAATGAAATATATCCAGAGTTTCCCTTTTTTTTGAAAGATTTTATTTTTCCTTTTTCTCCCCAAAGCCCCCCGGTACATAGTTGTATATTTTTAGTTGTGGGTCCTTCTAGTTGTGGCATGTGGGACGCCATCTCAGCATGGCTTGATGAGCGGTGCCATGTCAACGCCCAGGATCCAAATCGGCGAAACCCCAGGCCACCAAAGCAGAGCACGTGAACTTAACTACTCAGCCACGGGGCCGGCCCCCCAGAGTTTCCCTTAAAAAGCAAAGCAAAGATCCACAAAGATGAAAAATAAGAAAACCACAACACTGCCGAAAGCCCAAATGTGCCAGTCCCGCATCCAAGCACCTCAGTCAGCTTTCTTTATCAGTGTCGCCTGCTTTGTGGGAGTGGCTGGAGCAAGGCAATCACATGTTAATCTACACAGTGGCCCAAATTTTCCCACCTGTTCTCAATGCTTCTGTCCTCTGCACATACCCTTCTTGGCTTCTTTTCCACCTCTGATGCCCCAAGCCCTGGGGCTTCCACAACAGCAATTAGAAATGGCCCACGTACAAAAACCCAACCTCCTTTTCATGGTTTGGGGCTGTGGACTGCCGACCCTCCTACCACAGAGGAGTAAAATGCCCTGCGCTTTCTTTAAAAAAATCATCCGTGTCCAGCTTGCCTTTCTGGGGAACTTTCTCTGTCTCTATGTGGGATCTTTCTTCACTCAACTCTGGCACATGCCCCTCAAAGTCAAGTCAGATAATCCAGAGGTGATTGTCCAGATCCCCATTGCTTTCCTGTTTCACTCACTGGCCCACAGTCTGTCTGTAGCTCTTTGGTACATCCACACCAGAGAGAGGCAGGAAGCAGAGCAGGGGCATCCAGCACTGAGACTCAACTCAGTTAGTGGTACTTCCAGAAGCTCCAAGGTAATGGCTGGCAGCAGTGGAACCAACAAGCAGATTGATTAGGGTTTGAAACCTCTGCCCACTCAGCAGCTGAGCCACCTGAGCCGTGACAGGCTCCATTCACTGGGTGTTCACCGTGCACACAGCCTGCACCAGGCTCAGTCACAAGACCTCCAAACGTGAGTTTAATGAGGGACAGCCATGCACAAGGTGCTCACGACCAAGAACTCTAAACGTCCTAAGAGGGGAAGAGCACCACACCCAACAAGGAGCTGGAGGAGACAAGATACGTTCCCACAGCAGCGAGGGACAAAGAGAACCCCCACCTTCCGTGCCAACGCCCCCCCACCACCACCACCACCAAAAACTAGTGTATTTCATGCCACGAGCCAACGTAACTGACTCAAGCCAGCCACTGTCACATTTGCATAATGGCTTCTGACATTTGGCTACCATTTAACGGTCACCAAATAATACACAGGGTGGAGACCTCCCCACAAAGCAGTATTTATTGTCTTTGGATCCCTACTGGTGAAAATCTCCTGAAAACTTCACCAAACTCAGCTCCGTAAAACAAATGAAAAAGAACGGTAGATAAATCACGATCTAAGCAGGATCTCGGGACCTGCCCATACTTTGTATTTTCTAATTTTCGTATAAATATTGGAACAGTCCAGAAACAGGGTGATCTCAGAAATCATGTCGTTGGATACCCACTTGACAAAAGCCAACTATTTATTCCACTTTATTCTCCTTCTTATCTCAAATACACAGTTCCTTTCCCTTTAATAAAAATATCCCTCTTTTAAACAATATGTGATGCAAAGCAAATAGAGCAGGGCACCAAAACAAATGCTTTCCTGCAAAATTTATGGTTCCTCTTCTGTCACCAGTTGCGCACATAAGCACCACCCAGGTCTGCTGCCATGTACACAAGACAGGCTATGAATTCTAAAGAACGGCGCTAATCTCGCAACTGTGTACAGAGTGAAAGGGCATGCTTAGATGCTGGTTTCTAAAAGCAAATCAACTTTTCTCAAATAATTTACTAAGATAAATAATTAGGAAGGAAAGCTGACAGCATTCCACACCGTAGGGGGGATAAAGGAAACCTCAGTGTTCCTAAGATTCGGGATGAGGCCCCAGAAAGGGGAACATGCTGCTGGCATCTTGCAAAATGTCCCCCACATTTTTTCACCCCCTAACTGGGGTCAAGATCTTTTCCTTTTAGACTTGGGCAAATGAGTTTGCTGATTAGGCAACGCAGGGAGCAGGGCCCCTTCCTGAAGCCTCCTCAGTCCACGCCACACAATTAACTCCTCTCAGGCTCAGACAAAGGAGGTGGGGTTCTTGCTGGAGGAGAGGATTCTAGACTGGGGAAGCGGGAGGTCTCAAGTCAGGACTGGCTGGTCCCTGTGCATCTGCCCAGTGGCTCAGGTGCAAGAGGGCGAAGCAGGAAGGAACCTTCCTCTCCACTGAGAGTCCTTCTCTGTTGCTCTCGTAAAGGCCAAGTGCCACCTCACCCCCGCCACCCCTACGTTCCTAAACAGAGGTTGTCCCAAAGGCAGGAAAAGGACATGGGGATTGGGAGGTGGCAATTTTAACTGCCAGCAGCCTGGAAGGACAGAACCCACAGCCTTATTACCCCGCTTACCCCAGCCTTTCCGCAGGCCCCGCTGATAGGGGGCCTCCCCACCCCCAACACACACACACACACACACACACACACACCCCAGGAAGCATGGAGAGAGGAGTAACTCGACTCTGAGAAAGAAGGAGGCTGCTTTCTCCTCCCAGGTCCGCGGGCAGCTGCCAGCTGCTGTTTGCATGAATGAAGACTGAGGTCAATCTGTACCTGGGAGAGAACCAAGCAGGAAATAAAAGGGCTGTCACTTACTCAAACCTAAAGCTAATCAAGTCTAACTAAGGGGAGCAGCCCGTCCCCCACTCAGAATGAGGGGTTTGCTCGCCAGCCGCCCCCTCCTACCCTGCTCCTGCTCCTCACTGGCGCTTACAAAGGATCATGTTCTCAACCTGTTTCTCCTGTGCCTGTTTCTGTCTCCAAGGTGACTGTATTTATATTTCCAATTGGCTGCTTTTTTATGTAGTTTTTTAAGTATTATTATTACTTGTACGTGGTAAGAAAGACGATCGAAACAATGAAAAGAGAAGTTCCTCTCCCACCTCGGATCCCACTCCCTCATCCCAGGGACTTCTCTTTTTTTTTTTTGAGGAAGATTAGCCCTGAGCTAACATTTGCTTCCAATCCTCCTCTTTTTGCTGAGGCAGACTGGCCCTGAGCTAACATCCGTGGACTTCTCTTTTAAGATTCGTCTCAACTATGCCAAAGGCAGGCCCAAGACTTCAAGCCACTCCCGGCGCCCCCAGCCCCCAGCCCCCAACCTCAGCAACAGCCCTGGCATGTAACTTGCACCTGGAATTATGCTAGGACTTTGCAAAATGGCTTCTCAACAAATCGGCTGAATGAAGAAAAGAAGCGTTGAACAGTTTCCTAAACGTAAAAGGTTACAAAACCATTTGCATATACACAGAGTAAAAAACACTAGAAGGATACATACTAACATATTAAATGTTAAAGCTACTTAGTAGGATTATAGATTATTTTTATTTTCAATTTTGTGATTTTGTCTATTTTCCAAGTTTCACAGAAATAAGTACAAAGCATTTTTAAAATCCCCGAAATAATTACACTCACACATGCATACACATTCACCTCCCCCACGCCAGCCTGGCAGATCCATCCTTTTAGTGCATTTGGTTTTTGTTCCATGTCAGTGCAGGAACTCACATTTCTAAAGTGCTTTACAGTTTATAAAGTACTTTTAAAAGCACAAAACTTCCCAGGAGTCAACAATGGTCCTGTGACTTTCTGCTTCCTAGCATCTTTGCCCAGAGCTCTAGGAGAAACCGTGACACATTGAACTGTCCTCACCCTTGTCCTTCGTCCATCCCCCCACCAAGCACTCTGCAGCTGGCAGGCCCTCGGCAGCTCTCTGCAAGGTGCTTTCCGTGTCCAGCAGAGCATGTCCCCAGGCATGGTGCACGCAGGTAAGAGCAAAGGGAGCACTTCCCTCACAGGTGGGAGCGCCGAGGCTCAGCAAGGGTCCGTGGACGCTCAGAGTGGCTAGCATGCAGATGCTTCTCCCTAGCCAGGAGACGACCCAAGGCCGCTTACCAAGGGTGATCAAGCCATCTCCGCCAGGAAGATGATTCTAAAAAACAGAGGTGGCTGTTCCAACTATTTACATCTACTCTCCATGTGTGCAGAATGTCATCCATGTACCATGGACATTTTTTTTTTTTTTTGAGGTAGATTAGCCCTGAGCTAACATCTGCTGCCAATCCTCCTCTTTTTTGCTGAGGAAGACTGGCCCCGAGCTAACATCCGTGCCCATCTTCCTCTACTTTATATGTAGGACGCCTGCCACAGCATGGCTTGCCAAGCGGTGCCATGTCCGCACCCGGGATCTGAACCTGAAAACCCCGGGCCACCGAAGCAGAACGTGCGAATTTAACCGCTGCGCCACCGGGCCGGCCCCTACCATGGACATTTTTATAGCAATGTACAAGCATCTATGCATCCTCTATTTCAATTAACCCCATGAAGCATATATTAAATCTCCATCTTACAGGTGAGAAACCTGAAGCGCAGAGATGAGCTCAGTCACCCAGAGCTGCTATCCAGCCCAGCCCCAGGGTCTACTGCCCCTCCAGGGGCCACTCCCACCAACACCCAGCCCCAGATGGTCCCCACTGCCCCTGTCACACTGATACACGTAGATGCAATGACCCAAAAAGGTCCCAGGCTTCCATAGGGTAGAGGAGATAAGTTCAGCTGTAGGGTCAGCTGCCTAGGTTCAAATCTTGGCTCTACTACCGAATAGCTCTGTGACCTTGAGCAAGGTACTTAATCTTTTCCACGTGTAAAAAGGGGACGCATTAGTCCCTACTCACCAGCTTGTTTTGTGCATTCATTGAGACAACGCATGTAACGTTTACCACAGCGAGCGGCACAGAAGTCAATGATCCTGTAACGTCCTCCATCATCTCATTATTACCATAATCATCATCACCATCATTAGCACAAGGCAGAGAGAGCACAGCACACAGGCACAGTGCTTTCTGAACACCAGACAACGCTTCTACGCTTGTCTTCTCTTTCATTTTCTCACAACAATCTTGCGAGGCTGGCAGGGTGGGAATTGGGGTGTTCATCTTACAGCTGAAGCCACAAAGCCTCAGAAAACTGACTTAGCCGTATGCACACAGTTGTGGCCAGGACTCAAGCCCCATGTGGTCCAAATCCCAAATCCTAAACACTTCCCAGTTCCCATGCCACCTTCTACCCCACTGAGGGTTCCGTAAGCCCTCAGTGGGTCCATCTGGTTTTATGTTGGGATGCAGGATTAAGCATCCCCCCCCGTGGAGGAAGTCATTGAACCTCTCCAGGCCTCAGTTTCTCCATCAGTACCACCTGCCCCTCCACTCCTTCTCTCTCCAGAAGTGCCCTGAGGATAATGAATGGGAAGGAGCATCGAGGAGCATCCGTCTGTCCCCCCTCGGAACCGTACGGACCACAAGCCGGAAGGAGAAGCAATCCACAGCCCAGAGGCTTGCTCAAACCACCTGTGTGACATTCAGGTCAATTTAAGCCACTCCAGACCTCCGATCCAGCCAGCCCAGCTTCCTGTGGAACCCACAATCCGGTGGCTGCAAAAGCAAACAGACGGTCTCCTGGTGGAGCCTAATCCGGAAAGGCACGTATTGTGGCGGCCGGAGGGCGGAGCCCGCCTCCCCACGGACTATCTGGGGATCCTACACGAGTCATCTCACCATTATTTTTAAAATTTAGTTACACTCAGCTCCATCCACCAAGTATTTACCGTGGCTTAGGATAATACAAACAACACAAAAGAATAAAATAAACAGGCAAGGGAATCAGGCCAAGAGAAATTAAGTGCAGGGAAAATAATAAAGCCAGAAGTAAGATGGGCACGTGGAAATTCAGACCACATGGCCCCTTCCTACAGAAGCGTCAAGATGAGCCACAAATCCAGCTCTCAGGTGCTTAGTAACCAAAGTCAAAGGAAAACACCATCAGCCATGAGATTCCCGGTGCGCAGAACATGGAAACAAACCAGTTGTTCTGGAGAAGCACGTCTTTCCCTGCCTGATTCAGAGCCTCAGAGAAGTTTCTCCACTGGACCTTCATAAGAGGACACAGTGGCGCAGCAACGCGGCCTGTAACCTCCCCACCACAGACCCTAATGTCTCCTCCAGGCGTTCCTTACTTCACCGGCTCCTCCTGCAATGCAAATGTATAATCCAGCCAAAGGGGCAAGTCACTTGACCCCTTAGAGCCTCAGTTGCCTAATCTGTAAAATGGTCCATCTCTCTGACCAGGCTGTTGGGAGAGTCAAACAGGATAATGTGTGATGACTCCCAAGCCCAACACAGAGCAGGCCCTCCATAAAGTAGGACTCTCGTTCTGAATTAGTCACTCATGTATCCCAAGTACCTAGAATGGCCACTGGCACATAGTAGGTACTCAATAAATATTTGTTAAATAAATGAATGAATAAATTTCCTGCAGCAGGTTCCCAAAAATGCTAGCTAGGCTCATGAGATACTTCTAAAATGAGAGAGAGACACGGGGTAAAACAAAAATCTGGGGAAAACAAGGGTTTTATACATCATACACATATAAAGGTTCTTAGGAGTCCTGCAAGAAAGACATCTGTTCAATGTGTTAGCCCAGAATTCTCCAAACCTGCACGACCACACCCCTGCTTTTTCCCCCACCAAACAGGAGAGAGACCACAAGTGTTCTCAAGACCCTAGCGGACTCTAACTGATCCTAAGAAGGAAAAGGGGCCACCTCAGAGATAAGAGATGGCCCCACAACAGCCAAGGAACAAACAGCATCCCCCACTCTCCACCCCAACCCCCTCCACCACCACCACCTCTTAACTTTGGAACACACTGCTTATTTTTTTTTTTTTGGAGGAAGATTAGCCCTGAGCTAACATCTGCTGCCAATCCTCCTCTTTTTGCTGAGGAAGACTGGCCCTGAGCTCACATCCATGCCCATCTTCCTCTACTTTATATGTGGGACGCCTACCACAGCATGGCTTGCCAAGCCGTGCCATGTCCGCACCCGGGATCCGAACCGGCGAACCGCGGGCCGCGGAAGCACAATGTGTGCACTTAACTGCTGCACCACCAGGCCAGCCCCTGCATTTTTTAAAATCAAATGGCTCCTTCAGGCCTAAACAGCCACCTTTGCCTGGAGAGACTGACACTCTGGCTGCCCCCAGAACATTCCAGAACCCACTTGCTCAGCTCAACTTCAGCAACACCAATTCCCAGCCTTCTGGCTCAGTGTCACCTGCATGCAGAGAAACAGCCAAGTCAAAGCAAAGAGCCCAGAGTCGGCGCCGCAGAAGGGCCCTCACTGCCCCCAGGGAGGGCAGCCCTTTCCTTGAAGACGGGGGGGGGAGGGGAGGAGGTACGTGGGTACGTGTCCGAGTCAGGCCCCCAGCGTCCCAGAGTCCCTGGGTGGCCGCCACAGGGTGCGTCACATGTTTCTGTTTAGCTCAGTAAAGCCGAGGCCGCCTGGCAACAGGTTCCCCTTGCTGACGCCCTGGCTGCCCGCCTCCGCAGGTTGGTGCCACCACCCCAGCTCCCAGAGAGCCCGGCGGGCAGGAGGTCGGCCATCGGAGCGACGAGCACCCCTCCCCCACACGAACAGGGCTCTCCTGGGCACACCGCAGGGCTTGCCAGGCAGGAAATGATTAACGAGTGTTTACTGAGCACTTCCGGGCAGCAGAGCACTGTTTCCAGCCTCAGCTCCACCCCGTACTCTCCTGCAGGTCCCGGTGCCCATTCACCCGTCTGTGAAACACTCATCAAGTCTCTACTAAATGCGGCCTTGACCTCAGACCCCTGTACGCTGCTGGGCTCCAGGCCTGCCGTCCACACCTAACGTGGACCTGCACGACCATCAGATTCAGGTCCTCCAAGTTCTAGACGCCTAGTCCAAGCGTTTGAAAGAAATTAAAGGGGCCTGTAGGCGAACGTGGGCCCAAAGGGAGTTTAATATCACTTGCCATTTACCTTCTGCCCCGGGGCTTGACATCCTGAATGCAACCTTGAAACTCATTCTCAGCAGCCCCCGCGTAAGGGACCCAGGCTAAGTGCCAGAGATAGGAAGATGGATGAGACTGGGGAGCGCTCCTCTCCCGAGGCCCCTTCTAGACGCTGCTCTCCCTTCCCACCTCCCCCATCTGCCCTGTTGTTCTTGCCACCTGGCAGGTCCTCCCCAAAGGCTGCTTCTGCTCTTATAACAAGCAGAGCAGTTGCCCCGCCCTTCCCCCCACTAGATCCCCGGGTCCTTGTCGACAGGACATTATCTTCCATTCTTACTCCCCTGCTACTTAAAGCCCTGGGCTTGGCACACAGCAGGCGCTCCAGGACCGTGCTGGATGAAGAGCAGCGGCAGTCAACGTTTTGGTTGGCTAGATCTTTCAACAAAGCTGCCTAGACGCCACCCTTGAAAACGCCATCTTGGGGCCCTGGTTTCATTCAATTAGCAGCACTTGGAGAGAGGGTGTGGGCACGCAGGAAGGGAAACCGCTGTCGCTCTCTGTCATTTCCAGAGCTGAGCTACACCTTCCTTACTGCACTCCTCAGGGCTCTCCCCTTAAGCAGATATTTTTTAACAAACTGAAAATTGGTTGATCGCTACCGTCCCGTGTGGAGGAAAGAATATCTTGGGCTTTGCAGTCTCTCAGCCCCAAGTTCAAACCCCAGCTCTGCCACTCCCTCCCACGTGACCTCGGCAAGTCACTAGACCTCTCTGAGTCTCAGGTTCCACATGTGTGAAATAAGAAACCTACCACAGCCTCGGGACTGCTGTGAGGGTTCAATGAAATAAAGTGAGAGAAAGTGCCCCGCACGGCGTCTGGCATCAGTCAGGGCTTCACAGGTGTTTGTGGCTTGCCCTTCCCCGGTAATTCTTCAGAGTGGAGCCCAAACAAAGGCAATGGGCACAACGGACACAGCCTCACTGCCTGGGTTCTAATCCTGACTCTGCCACTCCCAGCTGTGCGACCTCAGATGAGGTATCTGACCTCTCTGTGCCTCAGTTTCCTCATCTGCAAAAGGAGAGTGATAAGACCCAACCTCAGAGGGCTCTCATGGGAATAAAAGTTCTTAGAACAGAGGCCGGCCAGGTGGCGTAGTGGTTAAGTTCGCATGCTCCACTTTGGTGGCCCAGGGTTTGAGGGTTCAGATCCCAGGCACAGACTTATGCACCACTCACCAAGCCATGCTGTGGCGGCACCCCGCATACAAAAGAGAGGAAAATTGGCACAGATGTTAGCTGAGGGCCAATCTTCCTCACAAAAAAAAAAGTGCTTAGAACAGGGCTTGGCACATCAGAAGCACTCAGCATACACACCAGCTATTATTACTAACCCCATATTTGACATTTTTATTGTTCTTCACAGGTTACAAAAGATCTTCATGAACATTATCTTCCTGGGTCCTCCCCACTCCTCCTGGAGACGGGCAGGGTGGGCGTCAGCAGTGAGTCACCCTGAGGACTATGCCCAGCCTGCAGTGGAGATGGGTGCCATCCGGTCCCTACAGTGCTTTGTCTGGTTCATTTGAGTCAATATTTTTTAAAAGCAGAAGATTGATTAACATTAAAAACCATTTCCAGCTTTTCTTGAAAAAAGAATCAGAATAACTGACAACTCGGTGTTCCCTAGGGTTAGAATCCCAGCTCCAACACCAAATAGCTGTGTGGTCTTTGGGCAATACTTAACTCCTCTGAGTCTCAGATTCCTCGACGCTCAAACGAGGCTTAAAAATCGGAGATTCCTCAGCGGGTTGCAGTGAAGATTAAATGAGTTGACATTTGAAAAGCACAAACAACAGTGTCTGAATGGACCCTAGTGACGAGTGCACAACTCTGTGAATGTACACAACGCCACGAAATTATGCACTTAAAAGTGGCTAAAATGCTAAATTTTATGTTATGTATACTTTAGCGCAATTTTTTTAAAAAACAAATACAGTGCCTAACACATTTTAAATTAATGCATTAATTTAAGAAGGTGAGAGGGAGGCGCTCCCCTTCAAACAAGGCATGTCCTCTTAGTCTGCCGGAGTCCCCACCACTCCCTACCGCCTCATTAACACCAACCACACAAGTGTGGCCCGTCACATTCTGAGCTGCACCCTGCTATAACAACTAAATGAGAACACTGTGGGAAAACGCTTGGAACACTCTGTAAGCATCACTTTCCTTCCTTAAGTCACTCCACTCAACATGGCCAATCTAGTAAGTGGGAAGGCCAGGAACAGATGCCAGGCTGCCTTCTGCCTCCAAGGCCAGCTCTTGAGTTACCTTCAGCACAATGCTAGCGGCTTACGTACATACATTAGCACCACACAGCCTTGGTCCTCGTGGGCCTCTCTAATAAAGAAGCACACACAGGGGCCAGCCCAGTGGCGTAACGGTTAGGTTTGCATGCTCCACTTCAGTGGCTGAGGGTACACGGGTTTGAATCCTGAGCGTGGACCTACACACCACTCATCAAGCCATGCTGTGGCAGCATCCCACATACACAATAGAGGAAGACTGGCACAGATGTTAGCTCAGGGCCAATCTTCCTCACCAAAAGAAAAGCAGCAGCACACACAGCCCCAAGCTATGAAAGGTAGCAAAACTGATCAAGCTTTATAGGTCAAATGTCTTACAATGTGTGGTGACTCCCACGTGACAGGGAACACTGACAGGCAGGATGCACCTATGTCAATCCCTGCCATGCCCAGTGGGTCTGGTCCCTGACCAGGCTGTGACCACCGCTCCACCCTGCCCGCCTCCTAGATGCTCTACCCTGCTCACCAAACCCCACTTTCTATTTAAAGACCCAATTTAAGTTCCACCTCTTCAATTCATTTGACAAACATTTATTAAGCATCTACTGGGTACCAGGCCCTGTGACATGGTGCCCTTGGGAAACCCAGCTCATTTAGGGAAACAAAAAAAACAAGAGTTACTTCAGCGTGTGTAAGGGCCTGGTGGCAAGAAAGGGCATGGCACCCTGGGGGAACTGCAAGCAATGTGGGGTGGCGAGCCTACACAGCGTGCGTGTCCAGAATCCAGAAGGCACTGGGAGCTTCGACGGGCTTGGAGCAGCAGATAACGCGGTCTGGTCTGATCACTCAGTGGCAGTGCGATGACTCAACTGGGGAGGTCCAAGCCTGGAGGCCCAGAGGTAACCCATAGTACAGATGAGGAGGCTCCCCCTGGGAAGGTCCAGCGACTTGCCCCAAGGCACACAGCAGTCACGTGGCAGAGGCGGCCTTGGCCCAGGTCTGCCTAGCTCGTTTATAAACACCACACTCAAGTGCACCCACACATCCATACAAAGTATGTTTTTGAGTTTGAAGTCTGGTTGATGGTTTCACCCAACTGGGTTCAAACGTCCTGTTATTCTGTATCCTCATCTTCAAATGCCTTCTATTATGAACATTTTCTCGTGTCATTAGGCATTCTTTCCAAGCCTTGGTAAGGACTGCGTAATAGTCCACGATCAAAGCTATCTCCCCCGGCTTAACATTTAAGTTGTTTCCACCCCATGGCTTCTTGTTTTTCTTTAACAGACCAGCCCACACGAAGTTCATCTCACTGTGTTCTCACGGGGGAAACTCTGCACCCCTGATACCACCCATTGTATGACTTATCTCGGATGAGGATGAGTAAGACAATGACTTTCAACGTTTTATCAGCAAGTTTTATTATAGAAAGAACCCTCCTCTTTTTCTTCCCCAACCCATCTCCCAAAGAGCCTCCCACTTTTACCAACTCTATGTTCATTTGATTACCAGGTTGGTTTCTCTACTGGGTGTAAATGCCATAAACGGGGGTGGCAGGTGGGGACCATCTGGCAGCCAACAAACAGCTCCAGGACCCAAGCACACTCATCCTGCCCTGGGAGGGCCAAAAACAGCAAGAGATGCCAGAATCCAGCAGACACCTTCAACTCTTGCCCAGAAGGAACAGATTTCTCGCCAGCAGATCACCAACACGTGTCAGAATTCAACCCCAGCAAACCAATTCCACATCTGTTAGAAACCGGGCAAAGAGGGGGACATTCTCCGAATCTGCTGTGTGTTCTCTACTGGAACTTTAGCGTCTGGAAGAACAAAGTGGTGGAGCCAGGAAGCTGGGCTCACGCTGTGACTGGCTGTGTGGTCTTGGACAAGTGGCCTCCCTTCTCTGGGCCTCAGTTTCAACATCTGCAACATGAAACGTTTGAATCAGATGACCCTCCCTGCTCTGAATGAGGTCCCTGGGCCTGCCCGATTTTGTCAATGAACGGTAACTACACCTCATAATGCAAACTGCTAAGTAAGGCCCCCAACCAACAGCTGCTGCCTGGAGGTAAGAGGGTAGAAACACACAGAGGAAGGACCTCACACCCGTGTCCCCTCATGTCCTCATAGATCAGGACTAAGGAGAACGCACCAGATCGCTCTCCGGTGGGGGGGTAGGCACAAGATTCTGACTTAATCTAAGAAAAATATCTACCGTGCATTCCCTAAGCCTAGCTTCTCATATTAAGACTAATGTGCTTGTCACACTTAAAAAAAAATTAACTGACTGATTCATAACAACCCAGCAAAATACTAGAGTCAGAACAAGAGCAAGTCATTGTGACGCCAACTCCAAAGGGGAGGTTTCTGTCTTTGTTTCCTAACTGGCAGTGACAAGCTCTTCACAAAACCCAGGCAAGCTGCAAGTCACTGATAAAGGGGACAGTCAGCCCTGCCACTTGAACAGAGATGAGCCCAGATACGACAGGCCACTGGAGTGACCAGGAAGGCTTCCCTGGTCTGAAGGTGATGCCTGGCCAGACGGAGGGAGGAATGTGCTGGGGGAGGCTGCTGATGCTGCAGGTGGGTCGCTACACCGCACGCTTCCCGGAAACAAAGGCTCAAATTCAAATACCAGGAAAAATCAATAGTCTCTGGATTATAACCAGCTCATTAGCCTCTGGGTAGGAGCTTTCACAGGGCTCAGAACTCCCCCAAATGGGCAGGGATGTCCTCCCAGACCAGCTGGCTACCTGCCCCCTCACCCCGAACCCGCCTGCACCTGCTGCATGTTGTGTCCCCCTCCGCCCACCTCCCAGATCGTCAGCTCTGCACGTCCCAGCAGGCTCTGCTCCCCTCCCCCATCCCTCTCTCTCCTCCTCTGCCCTGTCTCCCTACCCTTCGCCCCCATTCATATCAGCCTTGACGGAGGCAAGGGGCTGGGAGAAGAGTTCCAGATTCCAGATGAGGAAGGTGATGCTCAAAGGAGATAAGATCAGCTCAAGGTCACAAAGGTCATGCCGAGAATCTAAACCCTCTCGTAACTCTAAGTCAGTGTTCTTTCTCCTGTCACACCTACACACCAGGCCCTGCCGATGCTGGCTTTGAAACACCTCCTCTACCCCACACCCTACTCACACTAGTACACGTACACACACACACACACACACACACACACACACACCCCTCCCACTCTGTCCAGCTCACTGCCGCTCTACAGCACCCCCCAGTCTCTAGGGCCCTCCCAGCGAGGCCACTGCAATGGCCTGTCCACTGGGAACAGGTGGCACGCTGGCCTGCTAAGATCTACCATTTTCTAGCTCTGCAGCTCACTTAATCTCACTGAACCTGAGGATCCCCATCTGTAAAGAGGCGATAAAAACAGACCCTGCCTCACAGGGTCATTTAAAAGAAATGAAGCCCATAAAGCTTGCCCTGGACCGGTCTGGTGAGGGCAGAAACACACACAGGCCTCCTCGTGCCCACCCTACTGGAAGACGCCACACACCACTCCCCAGATCAAAATCCTCCATGTTGAAAACACACATCCACACAAAAACTTGCACACAAATGTTCACAGAAGCATTATTTATAATAGCCAAAAAGAGGAATTAATCCAAACATCCATCAACGCATGAAAGGAGAAATAAAATATGGTATACCCCATGGTGGAATATTATTCGGTCATAAAAAGGAATGAAGTGTTGATATATGTTCCAATAAGGATGGACCTAAAAAACATTATGCTAAGTGAAATAAGCCAGATCCAAGAGGACAAATATTGTATGATGTCACTTATGAAATACATAAAATAGGCAAATTCTTAGAAATCAAAATGGTGATTGCCAGAAGCTTGGGGGAGGGGGCAATGAGGGGTGACTGCTAAGGAGTGTGGGGTTTCTTTTTGGAGCAATGAAACTATTCTGGAACTAGATACTGGTGGTGGTGGCACACCTTTGAATAGACTAAAAACAACTGAATTGTACACTTTAAAAAAGAGTGAATTTTATGGTATGTAAATTGTATCTCAACAAAGCTGTTATTTTTTCAATTGCCATAAAAAATAACAAAACAATAAAATGATTAATATTTAAAATCTGAAAAAAGGCATCCTCCCAGAATGCCTCATTCTCTACAAGACAGAGTCTAAATCACGTAGAGAGCCGAGACCTACCCTACCTTGCCACAAACACTGTGAACTTGCCAGGTGTGACCCCTCACTGTACTTGGAATGAGTCTCCCCCACTGCGCGCCTGGGCGCCCAACATTCACCTCCAAACAGCAATCAAGCTGACTTTCTTGGCCTTACGCCTTTCTCAACTCCCGGCTGTTACCCTGCGGCCTGCACTGTCTGTGACTTGAAACTGTCTCCAACCAGCCCATTTTCTCTCTCCAACTAAAGCGGAACCTCCTAACGGAAAGAGATCCGGACTGGCCTGTTTCCCTCCTCTTCTGTCCCCTCCTCTCAGGTCACTGTTGTGTCAATACCAACAGCAGGCTCCCCATGACTTCCTGTGTGCTAAATCCTTGACAACACGATGTTCTTAATCCTGACCTCAGCCTTCTTCCATAGGCACTATCAGACTGATTTCCAGGCAGGGAAACAAAGGCAGGTGGTGGAGGAGGGGGAGGAAGGGAGAGGGGAGAACCTGATCAAGGTCAAGGTCACGATGCCAGGGGCAAAGCTAGGATTTGAACTCCCTTCTCTTCCCACTGTGCTGGCACATGCTGCCACTGAGATGCAATCAGGAAGTCTAGATACCCAGCAGGCACTCAGCAATACTCCATTCTGCAAATGTCCAGCCAACCATCACATGCTTTGAGTTTAAAGCTAGATACTAAAGAGCAGGCACCCCTAAAATTAGCTCTAAAAATGAAATGAATATACCCGATTCTCTTTGCAGTCAGGTAATAGACAACTGGGTCCTGCTGGTTTCTGGCTGCACCTAGAATTTTTCTAGGTGCCACCAGACAAGCGCGGATCGTAGTACAAAACACAGTGACTTGACATTTTCCCTGAGCATAAAAAAAAAAATTAATGAATTTTTAAAAAGATCACACAAAACAGGCTCTACTGAGTCACACACGGTCAAAAAGCGGTCTGAGGCAGGCACCACACAGCCCAGCTGGCACGTCTGCGAATGCAAATATTAAATTTAAAATCTGTTTTTAAAAAATGATAACACCCAGTGCCGGTGTGGGCGTACTGAAACAGTCTCATACATTCTAGTGGCAATGTAAACAATATACCCTTTCTGGAAAGTCATTTGGCAAGCGGTCTCAAAGATTATAAAGATGCCTGGAAATTAATCCGGCAGAAATAATTTCTGTTTCACAGCAAAAGCTGTATGCATGAAGATATTCATCCCGGTACTACTTATAATAGTGAAAAATTGGCTGCTGCTTAAATCTCTAAATAGGAAAAAGGTTAAGCGAATTACAGAACTTCCACCACAGGCAGGATCCTGCAGCTATTAAAAATTATGGCTATATCATCCATATATCACCATGGAAAAAATGTTTTCTTCACTTAGTCTTTTGGCATTAAAGGATCTGAATTGTCCCTGCTCTGTGATCACAATCATTTTAAACAAGCAGCCACCTGGAATAAATCGTAGCTGTAACTACTTTAAAATTATAATAGTTCTGGGGCCGGCCTGGTGGCATACTGGTTAAGTGCACACGCTCCGCTTCGGCGGCCCAGGGTTCACCGGTTTGGATCCTGGGTGTGGACATGGCACCGCTTGGCAAGCCATGCTGTGGCAGGCGTCCCACATATAAAGGGGAGGAAGATTGGCAGCAGATGTTAGATCAGGGCTAATCTTCCAAAAAAAAAAAAAATTATAATAGTTCTGTGATGAGGGGGGCATATACAGCTTTTTTTTCCTTTCTCCAGTTTCTAAATTTCTTTGAATGCTGTTACACCATTCTTATATAATTAGGAAAAAATTAATTAAAAAAAAAAAAGACCAAACTCATTTTGAAGCTGCTGGGCCTCACCTCGCCACTGAGGCCTTCCCACCCCAAAATAAGGCAACCACTTGAAATGTGACTTTGGCTGTTCACTCTTCCATTTATCAAAACAGGGCAAATCCACCCAGAAAATACCACAGCAAGGTGACAGCCAACCCAGGCCCATCAGTCACAAACCTGCATCTCCAATAAATTGACCACAATGAAGAAAGAGCCCAGGTAAACGGGCACGGAAAATGAAAGTTGGTGAGTTGCAGTGATGGACCAGGAATTATTGTTTTAATTTTTTTACTGGTCGTAGTCCAGTGCCTGGCACAAAGTAGGCACTCGAGAAATACTGGGGGCAGAAATTTTGTAAATGGGAAAATGCACTCATTCGCCCACCCTCTCTGAGCGCCAGGGCCCAACACGCCATTTCCACCCCCCGGGGCCTGCAAGCAGCGCTCGCTGAGGTCCTGGCAGTGGGCCTCCCCAGAAGACAGGAAACTGGTACTTTTGTCACCAATGTGAGAACAAAACAATAAGAAAACTTAAACGTCAGCGTGAGAGTAAAGGTTAGCCGGGAGAGAGAACTAACATTGACTGTGTGTCTCTCACCACCACCTCTTCTGGGGCCCCGCGGGCATGATTTCATAAATTCCTAACACCCTGACTCCAGAACCTAACTGCCAAAGCTTGAATCCTGGTTCCTGGATTGATTCGCTGTGTGACCTCAAGCTGGTTGCTTAACCTCTCTGTATCTCGTTTTCCTCTCCTGTGAAACGAAGGCAGAACCATCTCATTAGGTAGTCATGAGGATTCACTCTGTTGAAACACACAAAGCTCAGAGCACAGTGCCCGGCTCATAAAAAGCAGTCAATCAATGTCAGCTAATTACTAATACTGTGATTCCATTTTGCAGACAAGAACTGGGCCTCAGAGAGGTTCCGTCAATCCCCAAAGATCACACAGCTAATACGAGGCAGTGCTGGGGTTCAAATTCAAGTCCAAAGGACTTCAAAATCTGTGCTCTTTTTTCCAAAGCAAGCTAACTCCCAGCCCAGGATTATTACTATGATACACACACACACACACACACACACACACACACCGGCTGCTGTCATGGAAAAAGGTAACAATATTATGAGACCACCAGAAATCATACAGGACGGAAAGGCTAAAGCAGGGTTCTAGTTGACTGTAACTTGGGAATGAATGATACCAGCTCCGTGTCAGGGTTGTTCTTTCAACTCATCCATTGACAATCATCTTTTTGAGGCAGGCTCTGCTCTAGGCATGAAGGATGGAGCAGAGAAACAGACAGACAGGGTCTCTACCTGCCGAAGGTCATATTCCAGGGGGTGGGGACACAGAAACAGTAAACTAGTAAGACAGTTCCGGGTGCTGATGAGGATGGAGGAAATGAAGCAGAATCATGGGATAGAGGGTCTGGGCAAGGGCGAGGGCAGGCCCGAGAAGAAGCCGGGAGGATGTGGGGAAGAACACGGCAGAAAGTGGCCCCGAGAGCGAAAGCGGGAGAGAGAGAGAGAGAGAGAGAGAGAGAGAGGGAGCGAGCGAGCGAGCGAGCGAGCAGGAGGGCGCCAGTGTGGCCTGTGACACAGCCAGCGTGACTGGAGGCAGTAAAAAGGAGCAGTGGGCAGTGAGGGGGGAGGGCAAGGAGGGGTGTGGTCATCGGGATCCAAGGTTCAGGGTCCCGTAGGCCACCATCCGGCTTTATACCAAGTGCATTATGAAGGCACCGAGGGTGTAAGTCATGGAATAACACAACTTGGTGGGACAAGAAGAGTGTCAGCATGAAAGTAAAAGAGCCTAGTGCGTGGCTGGCACTCGATAAACGGTTTTCCCCTGCTTGCCGCCTCCTTGTACCATGAACCCCATACAACCCTAGACACGCATGCTCCCCTCTGGGCCTCTGTTTCCAAAGAAGGTTTTGGTATCAGTGGTTCTCAACCCTGGCTACACATTAACAACATGTGAGTTCAGAAAAATAAAAATAAAACAATAAAGTCAGGGATGGTGTGTGCCCGCCCACCCAGAGATTCAAATCCCACTGGTCGGGAGTGTGGGCCTCCAAACAATATTTTCTAAAAGCTCGCCAGGTGCAGCCACCTAAAGAGGGTTTGAAGGCCTTCTCCCCTGGGTGATGTGAGCCCTAAGTGGGAGAGGTGCCCGGAGACGGAAGGCACTGCCTTTTGAGACAGTGATTTCCCCTCGCTGAAGACAGTCAAGCAAAAACCACTTTCTCAGAGATGAAACTCAAGAACCAGACACCCTTAAGAGATCCCTTCCAAAAGAGACTTTTGTGGTTTTATGATTTGCTGGGTGACCCTCCAGTGAGCAAGTCTTACAGCTCAGTGTCCTCAACTATAACCAGAGAGAATAAACAGCACGTATGCCACCCTTGCCTTTCTTGTGACCATGGCAGACATCACTAATTGATCCCAGCACTCACTCCTGCTGAGCTAGGCCATCCCAAGTGGTCTGACGACCCCCTCTATGCACTGCCCCAGCGGCCACCATCAATCACATGAAGATGGACACAAACTGGAACTTATTTGTCTTCCTTAAGTTCCCGAAGGTCCCTTCTCACGCTGATACTCTTTGAGGAGAAGATCCTTTTTTCTTCTTACTAGTAATGATTAACCATTACGTTGCATGGCAATGAGTTCAACTGATCTGAGGCCTGTCAAACCATGAGCTCACACATTCCATCGCTGAGAGCGAGTTTTGCTTTATTTCCTGAATCTCAGACTCTTTGTCCTCCCCAGGTGACATCCGCAGGCAGCTGCACCCCCAAACATTTACTAAATAGGGCCTGAGAGAGATGCATGATTAGATCAAAGCAAACCAGTCCTGTTCCTGGAAAAGCTCATCAATCAGGTGCCCTGTGCTATCACTGATAATTGAAACAATAATAATGAAAGCAGCTGGCATTTATGGAGCACTTTCTGTATGCCAGGCACCACGCTGAGGGTCTCACAAACATTTCCTCATGGAATCTTGGTCACGATCCTCTGGTGTTTATTATCCCCATTTGGAACACAAGAAAATTCAGCATGGATGGACCTTGAGGGGATTATGCTACGTGACATAAGTCAGATGACCTCACTCATAAACAGAAGATAAAAACAACAACAAACACATAGAGACAGAGATTGGATGGGTGGTTACCAGAGAAGAAGAGGGGGAGGGGGACAGGGGTGACAGGGCACATGTGTGTACAAGTGGTGAACATGATGTAATCCACACAAAAATCGAAGTATAATGATGTACACCTGAAATTTACATAATGTTATAAACCAATGTTACCGCAATAAAAAATAAATAAATAGAAAATAAAGGGATGGGACCAACAGAAATGTACAGCCAAAGGGTACTGATTAAAAATCAAGTGAGATATCCATAAAAAAAAAAAAAGGCAAAGAAAATTCAGGCTTTGAAAGCTACTAAATTGCTGTTGATCACAAGGCAGCAGAAGCGAGATGACGGAACAGCCACATCCCTGGCTCCGGGCAAGGGCCTTCGCCTCTCTGGGCCTCATCTCTGAAATGGACATGATCATGGTAAGAGGGAAATGAGAGCCCACGCACAGGGTGTGACCGTACAGTGGACATCTCGGAATAGCTTGCTGGAATCTGGGTAAAAATACAGAGCCCCATAGACAACATTGTGTCCTGACCAGGTCTGACCAACGCTGAGCTGGAAGCCCTTTTTTGGCTTCACAGAGTAATGTATTCCTGACACTCAGTGCGAACATGGAGCTTTCCAAAAACCAACCCTCCTTGCCCCGGGCTGGCACCACCGTTTCAGTGGGTTTTCTGGGTGTTTCCTCTTGCCTCATTCCTACTGGTCTCCCTGTCCGTGGCTCTGAAGGCACCACTCCAGGTTTATGGCCTGGGGTCTCTAAACACTCCAAACGCTGAAAATTGCTCCCGGGAGCTGGTGGGAGGGGAAACTTGTCCACAAATCTCTTTGTCTCGGGATCTCCCTTTGACTGGGCCTGTCTCCTGTGTGGAACTTGGCACATTTGGCCTCCTGGCTGCTAATAAAGACTGAGCCTTTCCCTCAACTTCACAGCCCCTGCAACAGAGCTGAACACCACACGTGTCACAGGAACACTGGCTTCCTTTCCCACCCCGGAAGGTGGGAAAAGTGTCAGTTATGCCCATTTTGCAAAGGAGGAAAGTGAGGCTGGGAACACACGGAGAAAGGTGGCACAGGAATCGATACCCGAGTGCCAAGACTCCGAGCACAGGGCTGACTCGATCACAGGATCCCTACATAGAAAGTACTCCGAAAACAAGCCGGGAGTCAGAGGTGAAGCGTCTTTTGAGACCTAGCAACCTGGATATCGGTCTCATCTGTAAGTGCTCTGGCTGCATGGACCACCTGTCTCACTTGGAGGAGGTCAGCTACCAACACGATCACATGGGAACAGAAGGACAGCCACAGGCATTCTATACCATTACTTCCAAACAGGTCTTGCGCAAAGCAATGGTTCTCAACCAGGGCACCTTCCCCCTCAGGGGACACGTGGCCATATCTGGAGACATCTTCAGTTGTCACAAGTGGAGGGGGTAGAGGGTGCTTCTGGCGTCTAGCGAGCAGAGGCCAGGGATGCTGCTAAACACCCTACAGCACACAGGACAGCCCCCAAAATAATGACTCATCAGGCCCCAAATGTTAGTTGTGGTAAAGCTAAGAAATGCTGGTCTAAAGGAAAAGATGTCACCCCCAGTCACCACACTGTCAGACAGCTGCAAAGCCAAAATGCCACCTTCCAGTGGACAGCTCAGACTACGCGCCACGTGGGCATCTTCCAAAAGAAATCGGAAGGCTGGTCACAAACTGTGTGGTCACACAGAGGCTGAGGGTCTGAGTCTTACCCTCACCCAGTACGTCATCTTTTTATTTTTTATGTTTATTGATGTTTAATATGTGCTGAAAAGTTCTTTGTGATACACACCTTATTTTATGTACTTCCCATAACAACCCTAGAACCGAGTCATATTATCATCCTATTTTACAGTTAAGGAAACCGAGGCTCGGAGAGGTGGAGCAACGTTAGCCAAGAAATTCCCCCCTACCCCCGGCATCCGGCTCCAGAGTCCCAGTGTCTAACCACTGCACTAAACCACCTCAGTCCCATGAATGAGCCCAGAGTAAGACTATCAAGCAAGACGTTTCACGGTCTCTCATGTCCACCACCACAGGGATGGACGCCCAGCAGTCACATACAATGAAGCTAAACTGGAGGTTATTATCGATTTTAGAGAAGCCCAGGTCTGAGCCACGGAAATAATTTCAGTATCCCATGTAAACTATAACAAGAAGGCAGGATCAGGGACCAAAGGAAAAGACCGTATCAGGTAGACTGGTGTGCAGGATGAGACGAGCTCGAGGAACTGGTTGAGGTATGAAGTCAGATGGTGGGTGTTTGATGATGAGGGCAAGCTCTGCGTGGCAGGGGAAGGGGTAGCAACTTAAGAGAGATGAGCTAGGCTGGAAAGTGCTAGATCTAAAAGATGTGCTTAGTGCTCATTCAATAATTGCTGCCTGCAGTAAGGACTGGATGGAATGGGATGGTCTCACCAACAGGAGAAAAGGCAACTGGGATCATTACTCTCCTCCAGGAAAGGCTGGCTTCAGTTGGTTGTACATGATCTCTCTTAAGATCTCTTGCTCTAGCTTCATTAACATTATTCTCTTTTAGAGATCATTATGATTCAAAGTGAGAATAGGACATCTTCAGATACGCCAACCCGTTGCCTTAAAGAACAGCTCCTGCCACTACATTGCCTACAATTTGTCTTCACACAGTAGGAACTGATGAGCACTCTAGACAACAGGACTCCCGGGCATCAAGGCTGGCAGAAGTTGTTTGAACACCTTCAGAGCTGGTCTCCTTGAACCCTGAGCACATGGCAACTGCAGCCCCAAAGTCAGGAGGTGTTGTGTTAATAGAGAGGTGAATTGGGAGCGAACATTTAAGCCACAATCTGGATTGGGTGCCTGACACACCTTCCCTCATTTAACCCTAATAACACAATTATTAGCCATTTTCCAAATGACATAACAGGTGCCAAGGGGCTTAAGTACCTGGGCAGATGGCAGGGTCGTGTGGCTGGAGGAGAAGAGCATGGATGTGGATCCAAGGCCCACGGCCTTTTCCACGCTCCTCTTCTTACAGAACACCCTGAGGTCACGTCATTCATGCCCAATTTCAAGCCTATGAAATGCAAATTCATTCACAACAGGAAGGGCAAGACGCCAACAAGATGGCACAGTGTCATTCATTTGATTAGGGCCAAGGCCCAAAGTTTCAGGCAGCCTTTACTACACTTACAGCTGCAAGATCTAAAATCCATGGCAAAGATACTCTTATTTTCAATGGCTTTGGGAAGCATTTACTCCTGCCACATCATGGCTCTGAGCAGCCAGTGTCAATGCGCTCCCCATCCCACAGGAAGATGGCCCTCCCACCTGTGAGAATGGCCCTCAAGCCCAGCTGTCCTTCCAGGAGACTCACACACACCCCAGCCCCTGTAGGCAATCCTGTCCAGTGTCCCCTTGTGTCCCCAAGGAAGCCCACAACTAGCTAGTTGAGGTTCTGGCACAGTATGTAGCCATGGACCAGATTATAACTCTCTGGGCCTCAGTTTCCTTCCCTGCACCTACATCATAGGATTACATGAGTTAATACATACAAAGTGCTGACAATGGTTCATGATAAATATTCAACCTACGGTAGCTGCTACTGTTATTTCTATTATCTCCATTTATCCTAAGACAATCAACAGGGAGGTGTTCAGAGAATTACTCACAAAGTCATCTGCATAGTGTTCACCATGGCAAAAAATTTTGGAAGCAGACAGGAAGAGCAATCACAGGGTGAATAAGATCAGTCAAGGTACCTCCGCATGATGCAACAGGATGCAACTAACAGTTACACGAGGGGAGTATATTTACCAGCAAGGGAAAATGTCTGCAACATATTGTCACTACTTCACAAACTGTCCCTGAAAATAGCAGAGGAGAGTGAACTCACCCGCCCAGAGGGTCTCAGGGGTAGCGATTTCTTTGCTGTCTCCTGGATTTGCTGAAAAACTTCTGGATGCAAATTTGGTATCTAATCTATAAAGTGTCCATGTTTGTTTGCTTGTTTTCAAAAAACATTTCAAAAGACTTTCCACTGAGTAACAGTGACCCTCCAGGAAGAAGCCTCATGTTGATGCTGTGGCTTCCTGGGGTGGCCCTAGGGATGTGTCTACCCCAACTGCTAAAAAAAAATTAGTGAAAAATGTAAGTTACAAAGCATATGTAGGAGGACATCCTATTTCAGTATAAATAGAACACGCACTAAAAAGGACAAAGATCACCCACCAAAGTGGTACCAGGAGCTAATTTGGGGAAAGTGGAGATTACAGGTAATTTTGCTTTCTTTTTTTATTTATCTATACTTTCAAATTTTTATATTTAAAAAAAAAGCCAGAACTGACTCCTATGGGACTCGTAGGATCACGATCCTCCAGCCAGTGGGGCTCACAGCCCCCAGATGGGAGAGCAGCATGAATCCTGTGCAGATCAGCACGAGTGGGGTGAGAGCAGCAGGACCTGGAGGTAAAATGTCTGGGCTGTGAAGCTGAGGCCCCCACTGCCCACTAGACAGGTGACGACCCCTTCAGAGCCCAGCTCCCCAGGAGTGGTCCTAAGTTCTTATTCAAAGTATACAACGCAGTAGGCAGTAAGTGCTAGCTCTCCATCAAACCCATTTACCCAAGAACACAGGGCATGGCCAATAGCTTGTCCTGCTGGGGTGGTCCCCCGAAGTTTCCAGAACGGCAGCCACTTAAGGGCAGACCTCCTCAGCCTCCAGTTGACCACACTCTTCCTAAGGGACCTCTCCAGAAGCTACACCAGCCCCTGAATGATGGTTTTCAGCTACACATGGGGGCACTGATGATACATAATTGGGAACTTTATAGTGGTTTTCCACTGTCTCTGGAAACAGAACCCACCTCCACCTCCCAGCCGGTACCTTCCTTCCACCGCCACCCCTCACTCCACTTCCTGTAAGAGTGGCTTCCAGTTTTTCTGGCAACACCTGAAGCCATGATAAGAAATTCACTTTATACGCAATTCAGTCCATCCACACACACACGTACATACAACTGAAACAAGTTTCATGACACAATATTTAGCCTTCCTACATGCAGGAAACTCTGATATTTTCTATTCTATCATTTTTTCATGCTAGCCACGGCTCACTAAATTGATTTTATGACCCACTGTTTTAAATACACTGCTTTACAGCTTGCAAGTCCATGATTTGGTTTTCCAAACTTCACTTTAAAAGCACATTTTCTGCAACATATTAGGGGGAACCATATACAATTGCCAATATTCAAAGGACCAAAAACAGTAATTTCATATGTCCAACCTAATAATTACATACGAACCAACCTAGAGGACTCCACTGCCCGCTTTGCCTCTTGGAAGCTAATTCTAAATTTGAGAGGTTTTTTAAACTAGGCTGCACTGTGAATGTACATTATTTTGTGCAAAGACAGATGACACCCAAACTGGAAAAGTCACTTAGAGACAGTCTGAGCCACACCGTAAGTGGGAATAACAATGACAAACCCACAGGGATGCTGTAAGGATTGAACGAGCTCACAGACATTGAAAGGCCTTGTAAACTAGAAGGTAAAACTCATTCTTTAGTTTTTTGGGGGGTTTTTTTGGAGGAAGATTAGCCCTGAGCTAACATCTGCTGCCAATCCTCCTCCTTTTGCTGAGGAAGCCTGACCCTGAGCTCACATCCGTGCCCATCTTCCTCTACTTTATACGTGGGACGCCTACCACAGCATGGTATGCCAAACGATGCCATGTCCGCACCCGGGATCCGAACCTGCGAACCCTGGGCCCCCGAAGTGGAACGTGCGAACTTAACCGCTGAGCCACCGGGCCAGCCCCTATTTTTCAGTTTTTTAAGGAGTAAATCATGCCAGTGTCCCAGCAAGATAAGATGACAAAACAACAGCCAACATCTCTTGAAGGTTTATTTCATGCTAAGAACTTGTCATGCAGGTCGATTTAGTTAGAGCGGCACCATCCCTCCAAACCCACGACGACCTCCCCATGGGTCTCCATCTCCAGGACCACTGGTGTGGTCCACTCTCAAGGAAGGAGGAACCCCCACGACACCAGGAAATGAAAGCGCGGTGGCCCCTCAGCCAGCAGCAGGAAATGCAGGATCACTTTGCTGCCTGGAAACTGGTGGCACAGTCAGCACAAACTCCCCCGGCACCCCCATCTCCTACAATTACAGTTTCAGTTGGTGGCATAAAAGGACTCCTCTTGGCCCTACAGAGACAGGAGGCAGCCACAGCCAGAGCTGGCCAGGGCGCCAGATAAAGAGAGAACACTCAAGCCACTGCAAGGAGGACCCTGGTGTTTTTGTTTGTTTTTGTTTTTGTTTTTGTTTTTTGGTGAGGAAGATTGGCCCTGAGCTAACATCTGTTGCCAGTCTTCTCCATTTTGTATGTGGGATGCCTCCACAGCATGGCTTGATGAGCGGTGTGTAGGTCTGCGCCCAGGATGCGAACCTGCAAATCCCACGCCCAGGAAGCAGAGCACACAAACTTAAGAACCACATCACCAGGCTGGCCCAGGACCCTGTTCTTTTAGGGGACATGGTCATATTCCTGAGCTCCTTTGGGGCTAATACAACACCGGCCATTCTTCAGTCACATCCTGTGGTCACTTAAACTTATTAATTCAATTATATTGACTTGTCAAAGAGAAATATAATTTTTTTTCTTTTCTCCCAAAGCCCCCCAGTACATAGTTGTGTATTTTTAGTTGTGGGTCCTTCTAGTTGTGGCATGTGGGATGCCACCTCAGTGTGGCTTGATGAGCGGTGCCATGTCCGCACCCAGGGTTTGAACCAGTGAAACACTGGGCCACTGAAGCAGAGCGCGTGAACTTAACCACTCGGCCATGGGGCCGGCCCCAAGAAATAGAATTCAAATTGTGCTATCAGGGAAGCCTACTGTTCCACATTACTCATTTCAATACATACATACATACGTATGTATACAATCCATTGTGGATTTAATCTCTTAAATCCAATTTAAATTATTTTGTAGCACAATTTTGAGAATTCATTATTATGGCCTTTTGCCCTAACTTTAAAATCTAACTCTTGAGTAAATGGAATATTTTGTAAGTTGTTCTTACATTTCTAAATCTATTTACAAGAAATGTTAACATAATGTGATCTCACTGAACTTACACAACTACCGTGTGTGAGAGGTACTACTATTATTAGCATTTTAGAGATGTGAACACCAAGGATCAGAAAGGTTAAGGCACCTGTCCAAGATCACACAGCTAATTAGGTGGTGGAGCCAAGATTCCAACCAGGCAGGCTGGTTTTAAGCTCTACACTCTCTTTACCACCCTGGGGTCTTATTCATCTCTAAGTTCCTATGGAACAAGGGCCACATCTAAAATAGTTGGAAAAATATATATTTGAAACACAAATGAGAGCCAAAAGACTATCCTCCTGAATTTCCAAAGACCTTGTACAAACAGATAACAAAAAGCCCATCTTCTTTTTCTTAATGAAGGAGTTAACCAAAAAAAAGGGAAGAAAGAAATGTAAATGTCCCAAAACAAAGGAAAAAATGCTCAACAAATTCAAAATTAAAGATATAAATAAAAGTAACAGGGTACAATTTTTCACCTCTCAGACCAGCACACATTTAAAATCGAACAACCCTCAAGTTAGGGGACGGTCTGGAGAAACAGCACTCTCCAAACCTGTGGGTGAGGGACAAAACGAGCAATGTTTCTGGAGGACAACAGCAGCTAGTGACTTTTTAAATGCATGTACCCTCTACTCCAGCAATCTTTTTATTTTTTAAAGGTTTTGTATTTTTTTTTAAAGATTGGCACCTGAGCTAACAACTGTTGCCAATCTTCTTTTTTTTTCCTTCTCCCCAAAGCCCCCCAGGACACAGTTGTATATTCTAGTCGTGAGTGCCTCTGGTTGTGGCATGTGGGACGCCGCCTCAGCATGGCCGGATGAGCGGTGCCATGTCCTCACCCAGGATCCGAACTAGTAAAACCCCCGGGCCGCCGAGCGCAGAGAGTGCGAACTTAACCACTCGGCCACAGGACCCACCCCTACTCTAGCAATCTTAAAATCAGAAATTTACCCTATGGCTATCTTTGTGATAGTTACAAGAAATATGCACTAAAGACATTCTCTGAAGCATGATTTCTAAGGGGTGGGGGTAGAGACACTAAAAACAACTAAAGTGTCCATGGATAGAGGAATGGTCAAACAAACTACGGTAAATTCACACGTCAGAACATTAGGGAGTCATTTAAAACAATGACTTAAAGCGATAGGTACAGATATGAAATAATCTAGAAGATAACTAAGTAAATTAAAAGGCTACATAGAGAACAATGTATATATAATGTTTCTTTAATGTAACTTTTTTAAAAGATAAATAGAAATACTTGTATACATTACATAGAAACATTTGTTTCCTAGAAGGAAACCAAGGATGCCCAAAGTGATTATCTTTGAAGAGGATTGATACTTTTCTAAAGTTACACAGTTTTAGACTGGAGGGTTTTTAACGTGGGCTCATGGGCTATTTTAAAGAGTCTATGAAACCCCTGAAATTGGATACAAAATCATAAATATGTGCATTTCTTTGAGAGAGAGGGTTATTTCCTGCTACATACTCTGTTAGGGTCTTACACCTCCCCCTCCCCAGAAAGATTAAGAACCACTAATTATAGGCTCCACGTTGGTGCTAAGTTTTAATATTCACTCACTTATTTACTCAGAAGCCATGAAATAACACTAGGCTGGGGCCCCACACAGGCACCCAGAAAAACACCAGCCCATTCCTGCTCTGGAGAAGGAGATCGCTTGTGGCATAATAACGACATTGTCTCCTCTCCGCTCGAGCCTCGGAAATGGCTACAGGGTACAGCTTCCCTCTCACAGGAAGGAGGAAAAGTGGAACTGAAAATTATTTGCATGTTTAAAATTAGACCTTCTGTGGGAGCTGACACTACTTCGCTTTCAAAATGCCCCCCATCCGCTGTCTCATTACCACCACCCCTCACCCAGGCATTTTCATGCCATGGAAATTCTGGGACAATAGGATGACTACAGCTCTCACTAATAAGGAAGTAATAACAAATTTCCTACAGCTCCCATCCTCTGAGGGGTCATCAGAAAAGCCGCTGGAAGCCCAAACAACACGGTGGCAAAACTGCAGTGGAATTCTCTGCTCTGAGATACCTGTGGCGTCCGGGGATCTCCACTAGGAGACTTGGCCCCTCTCACCACTCCTTCTCTGGGAAATCCAGTGCCAGCCCTTTCTCTGGAAGCCAAAAGGACATCGCACGCATCTAGCCTATGTCATGACTTGGGATTGGTTAGCTGGGGCTGAGCGGAGGAATGTCTCACTCCCATGGCCCGTAGGGGTCAAAAAGGCAGGCACCTCTCTAGCCCATCACCACGGCCTCCACCCAGTGCCTGTTACACATCTAGCATTTCCCAAACTTAAGTGATTTATCACCTTTGCAAATCTGCCATAACCGCATCATCCTTACATAATTATTTACCCAGTATTTTTCTTTAGATGAGCTTTTCATCATATTTATACCAACTTATTTATGATGACACTACATTTAGCCTCACTCTACCTATAAAATCATGGGCTTGATATGCAACTTACCATTTTTTTTACTCATACCCCCTAAAATAAATAATTCTGAACAGTAAGAAAAATGTTCTGTGTATAATCCCAGCAAAATTACTTGGAAAAAAAAAATGTTCTGTGACTGAGCTAAATTCATCTTGCATGCCCCCCGGGATTATTCCGGACCACTCTGGGAGAAAAGCTTGATAAATGTTTGTTGTATGAACAAATGATCTGTAGCCCCCCTTTTTCTCCCCAAATAACGGCAGCAGACACGACCAGCAACTGAATTGTGTTTTAGATTTTCCAGAGCAGGTCCTCTTCTACTTTATTTGAGCCTCTCAACCACCCAGTGAAGGAGGAAGTATTAGTCCCATTTTCCAGGTAAGGAAATGAGGAGTCACAGAGGTTAAGTGACTTGCCCAAGTTTATGCAGCTATGAAGGGGCAGAGCGAGGACCTGAACCCAGGTCTTTCCCCTCCAGACGCCACTCTGTCTCCGCTAAGGCAGGCTTGCCTTGTAAACTCAGGCTCCCAAAGAAACATAAGCAGGAAAGACGGTACTGGGTTGTCTCTGTTCCAAACGGAGCAGATCCTATGGGGTTTAGATGCAGAACACCCAAAATGACTCCCTGCCCACAAGTCTGTCCTTTGCCACAAAAGTCTGTCACCTCATCGCTTAGTTGCACACTGAAGACCTTCTCGAACACACGACTTCTTACAGCACAGGACACTGAACTGGGGCCCTGGAGACATCAGACCTGCCTCTGCCACATCCTAGTTATGCATCTTCGGTAAGTTCTGAACCTGTTTTCGCTCAGATAAAATGGGAACGTGAGGCGCACCTACTTCTTCGTATTTCTGAAATGGTCAAACGAGATAATGCATTAAAATCCTTCACACAGTGCCTGCCATGTATAACACTACCTATTAATTATAATATTATCAGCAGCATGATGTTAGAAGAGAACTACACAGAAAATTGCCTCTTACCCTGCGCTCAAAATAATTCCCTTGGCCAAGCGGTGAATGAACTAAGAAGTAATTGCTGCTGGTGTGCTGGCTGAGCCCGGGCCCACGGTCATTGAGCAACTCTGCCTAGGCCTCAACCCCAAGCAGAAATTACTTTTAGGAGCTAAATAACCTCTTTGCTGACCGAAATTGCTCACTCGGGAGCCAGGATTCTCTCTGCTTAGGAAAGCTTGGGTATTCCGTGGTTATCTTTATCGTGGAGCAAAACTTGAAGGCAACTCCAAGTCACAATCTAACCATAAACCAATTTGCTCTGTTTTCTTAAACCGCCTGCAAACAAAACAGAATCGTTTGGTTTTTCCGCTGTTGTTCCCAAGCAAAGCAAAAATATTTAAAGTCACCCGGATGAGAAGCTAACAAGCACTTTAAAGAGGAGTCAAAATATTTTCTGTCCTCTGGATGAAGCAGGTAGGTAGGCGGGCTTAAGGATTAGCTATAATAGATAATAAATACAAATAATTATTATTCACCAGGAAACAAAAAAGCAGAGAAAAAGCAAATCCAAACACAACGAGACCAAGAAAACAGCTGTCAGCCACCAGCTTTGTTCCACTTTAAAGCAGCCCACTATTAAGATGAAATCTTATGGGGCCGGCCCAGTGGCGCAGTGGTTAAGGTTAAGTGCGTACGTTCCGCTTCGGCGGCCCAGGGTTTGGATCCCAGGTATGGAGATGGCACCACTTATCAAGCCATGCTGTGGCAAGCGTCCCACATATAAAGTAGAGGGAGATGGGCACAGATGTGAGCTCAGGGCCAGTCTTCCTCAGCAAAAAGAGGAGGATTGGCGGCAGATGTTAGCTCAGGGCTAATCTTCCTCAAAAAAAAAAAAAAAAAAAAACAAGATGATATCCTAAAGAATCTGTCAGGACTACATTTCTCACGAGAGGAAGGCAAGGGAGAAGAAAAACGCTTGGTCACATTTTCTAAAACATACACATAAACCAAAATTAGTGTGCAAAAATGCTACAAGAATGGGCGGAGTCGGACACAGCAACCAGCAAAGTCCTCATGCTGGAATCGTCTCCGGCAGTCCTTCCTGTCTTGGACAAGGGGAATGAGATGCCACGGTCCAAAATTGCTTTTCCGGTCCTACTAAGCACTGAGTCTTCCAGCATCTCAGCGTTCCAGCTTCCACACGTGTCCTCATTAAGGCCCAAACAGAGCTGCGTCTTTTCCATGACTTGTCCATTTTTTAACCAGCTCCAGTTGATTCCGTTTTAAAACAGACACACACACACACTCCAAGCTTCACAACAGCAATCAAGTGTTAGGGAGGTAGTCAGAAACCTTCACTCACATTTCCTTCATGCACAAACTTCGGAAATCTCAAATATGACTTCCAATCTCAAATCTGATTTGACTTGGAAAAACTCAATTTACACCCACGGTCTCAGGAGTATGCAGTGAGATAGGACTGTGTCTATAGTTAAAAGGAGGAACCAGGTGAAAACATGACCAAAGAAAAAGCATCATGAAAATAGTAGGCACAGACAGGCCGCACAGTTGCAGTCCTGGCCCCTCTACTGTCTTGCCAGGAGACCTCAGCCCCACCCCTGTCTTCTCTGGGCCTCAATATCTTCAACTGAAAAAATGAGAGATTTGAGCTATCTTGGAAGCCTGGTCCAACTCAAAAATATACTGATTCCCGGAAATATCCAGTATCGAAATAAACTGTCAAATGGGGATTTTGAAAATGTTTTTTCGCAGAGCCTTTTAGATTTCCTATTATATAATGTATCCAAAAATGAGAAATAAAAACAGTCCTCTTTGAGTTTCTACAGAACAAATTCAAGAGGAAGGAACTATGTGAATAGGGGGCAAGAATAGGGCGGCAAAGTGCTGTGGAAATACAAGGAAGGATTGGGCAAGAAATAAATTTACCCATGAAATTTTTCGCTGATTCAAAGCACGGCTAGCAACCACAACGGCTGGTGCAAAAAAAAAAATAAATAAACAATATAACAAAATATATATGTACCAAATTAAACCAGAAATGAATGAAGATCAAGTATTGTTTTAGCGTAAACTTTGGTACAAGAGATCTTCAATTATGAGGCAATTTTTTTTTTTAATCTTGCCGACTGCTCCCCATGAGTTTCCTTCACGGACAGGGAGAGGACAGGCCATACACACCGGGCCTGAACGTAATCCCACCTTGACGCCCCTTAATGTTTACAAGGCTCCTTCAGGCATTGGCCAGTGGGAGCCCCTCAGACAATTCTACGGGGCAGGTGGCGGTACCCCATTCTACTGAGGGTCGAAGACCCTGAAGAGCAAGTCCAGCCCTGGAGCTGGTCTTCTGACACCTAATCCAGGCTTCTCTACAGCAGGTCGCACTGCCTTCCAGAACCTCAGGAGAGCAGTTCAAAGCCTGCTGTGGAACACTGAAGGAGCACTCAGTGTGACCTTGGGTGCTGAGAATCACCTCAGCCCCGGGCGGCCCGGCTCCCTGCTCGTCCTGCCTGCTGGGCTGCATTGCTGCCCCAAGGCTGACGTTTCTGCTCTCAGACAATCCTGTATTTGTGCTTGAAAAGTGTTCCCTGAAACCAGGTTCCACGTCCAGCCAATAACTCACTGCCCAGGTTTCACACAGCATCTGAGAGCTGCTCTCTGTACAAAACAAGGAAGACTTTCATTAACAAAATGCACGACGGGGGGTCAGCAGGGCACTTTCCACGGCGGGTTCAAGACCCCAGCAGGCTCCTGGAAGGTTGTGAGGACGAACTCGCTAGCTCAGCTCCCTGGCAAGGGCTGGGAGATTTTGCTCTTTCACTTCTCTCCCTCAACTTCCCTATCTGGGAAATGGGAAAGTCGCCCAGCTGCCCGGCCTCCCCGCAATAGGCATGCCAGAAAGGGGAAACGGCGCTTGCAGAAAGGTCGGTCACCAAAACGCCAAGCACAGCATTATCTGAAAAGCGAAGCTAGAAAACCGGGCGGTGGGAGGCAGCGCCGGCGCCCACAAAGCACGAATTCAAAACCCAGGGAAGCGAGCAGCTTCTCCAGGAGGGTGATGGGACCGCCTGGAGGAGCGCCTGCGAGTGGCCACATTTTCCCGGGCCTGGGAACTTTCCCCAGGGCAGTGCCCTCGGCCCGGAGGCCCCGCGCCCAGCCCTTGCCCTTCGGCCCGGCCCCTCGGGCCCCTGCAGGCCGGGTCGGAGGTCGGCCAGGCCGGCCCGGCTCCGCGCCGCGAGCCCTCCGCAAACACGCCCCCTCCGGCCGCCTCGGTCCCAGATGGGACCAGCCCCGGGAAGGGCCGGGCCAGAGACGGCCTGGAGCCCGCGCGGGGGGCTTCCACGGGGCGGCGATAGGCACCCCGGGACCCATATCCCGCTGCCCTCTCTCTGGTCCTGGGCAGCCGAGGAGGGGACTCGATCCCGGGGCTGCGAGGCCGCCCGGGGTTCCCGCGAGCCCCCTGCAAGAGGGGGTCTCCGAGGACGCGGGCCCCTCGCCACCTCCCCCGATTTCCGCGGGCGGGGCACCCCGGGCAGGTGCAGGGGATGCCAGGCCCGCCCCCCCCCTTCCCCCGCGCCCGGTCCCCCCGGCGGCTCACCTGGCCCAGGCGCAGCAGCAGCAGCAGCAGCGGCGGCAGCGCCCAGCGCAGCCCCGGCGAGCGCGGAGGGGGCCGCGCCTCCCGCGCCGCCGGCTTCATGCCCCGCGCGCCCTGGAACGTGCCCGGGACGCGCAAGCCGGGCCCCGCCGTGTGCCCGAGCTCGGGCGCCCTCGTCGCCGCCTCCGGCCGCCGCCTCCGCCTCCTCCTCCTCCAGCCGGTCCGCCTAGTCCCCGCTCCGCCCGCCCCGGGCTTCCCCGGGGACATGGCAGCGGCGGCGGCGGCGGCGGCCACACGGCGGAGCCTGGCGCGGCTGCAGCGAGGGGGACGCGTCCCTGGGCGCGCGGGGGCTTCGCGGGGCGGAGCGAGCGGCGCCCACCCCCCGCGCGCGGCGTCCCGATCCCGGCTCCGGCGGCCCCGGCGGCTCCCGCTGCCTCCTCCGCGCGTCATGCGGCTCGGGCTGCAGGGAGCCGCGGCGAGCGCTCAGCCCCCTCCCTTCCCCCTCCCCCTCTGAATATTCATCGCTTCCTCCCGCCCGGCCGGCCAGGCGGCGGCGGAGCGCCGCGGCCCCTCGCCGCCCTCCGCCGCAGCCCCCGCCCCCGCCGAGCCGGCCGGGAGGCGGGGAGGGGGCGGCGGCGCGCCCCGCGCGCGCCCTGGAGGCTCCCCGCCGGCGGGCGGAGGAAGCGCCCCCGCCTTGCGCGCCCTCTCCGCCCAGCCCTCCCACATTCCTAGGACCGGGGACCCGGGACGCGGCTCCGCTGTTCTCGCGCCACGAGCCCGCGCGGCCCCCTCGGCGCAGCGCCCCAGCCCCGGCCCCGCTCCATGGCCCTGGGTTTGGGTCAGCAGATGTGGACCGGTGTCCCTGCCGAGGGCACAGCCAGGATTGCGTCTAGGCAGCAACCCGCCGAGGCCTGATTGACCAGGCCAGGGGGTGGGCTTGGGGGTGCATGAACCCCTAAATTGTAGGAGATAGGCTGTGTGTCGTGTTCTCCCCGCCCCCATCCCCGGGCCGAGGACGCGGAGAGCCGACACTGGAGAGGGTGCAGGGCTTAGGACCCCCGTTCTGGCTTATGGTAAACCTGGTTCTGCTAGGAGTGCTAGCTGTGTGACCTCTGGAGAGGCGTGTAACCTCTCTGGGCCTCCTTTCCTCATCTGTGCATTGAATATAATACTAGTACCTGGCTAGAGAGATGTGACTGATGATTACATGAGATAAGGGACAGAAAAGCCCTAAACACCGGGCCTAACATACAATGGGCCTCAATAAACATTAGGTCTTCTGCCACCTTCATCGCAGGGTCAAAGAAGTCCATGATCCGAAAGGGGTTAAAGATTACCCCGGGTGTTACTACTATGGCCGTGCACAGAGGAGGGAACTGAGGATCCGGGAGGCTAAGCCAGTTGCCCAAGGAGAAGTAATGAGAGAAAGGGCTGGGCCCAAGGCCTGCTGGGGAGGAGAGATGAATTCTAACCAGGAGGAGAGGTGACACCTGAGCTGGGCTTTGAAGGATGGGTTGGGTTTCACCAGGCAGATAGAGGGGGGCAGCGTCTCAGGAAGTGGGGGTAACTTGGCAAAGAAAGAGGAGGCGGGTGCTTCAGGCCTGGACTTCTGAGAAGCAGGGAGCGGGAGGTTGGGAGTTCATGTTTGAAGGAGACTTTGAATAATGAGTTTGGGCTGGATTCTGTGTGAGCAGGGTGAGAACCACCAGGTGGCCAACACTGGCTCCGGGCACCGCGGGTACCTCAGGTTCCCCACCCGGGAGATGGAAACACAGCCTCACTTAAAGGGTCTCAGGGGCTCCTACCAGACTGCACACACAGACAAGCTCAGAAGGCAAGGGGACCTCACCTGTTCACTTCATACCTTGTCAACTTTCGTTTAAACATTATGTAATTATCGTAATTCACAGGGAATTCTGTTCCTCCCTGCTTCCTCCACTTCTTGGGGCAGAGAAAGGTAATTTGAAAGGCGTTTGTGTCCGTGATTCCCAGAGGAAAGGAAAGCTTGACTCACGGTGGGTGCTACCAGGCCTGCAGGCTGCCCAAGGCTCCCAGACCCTACAAACCCCACAGATCCGTCCGGGCCTCCACAGCATCATGGCGTGGGTCTGCAAACAGCTCTGGGAACTCCAGGGTGCACGCTGATCTTCTCCTCGATGAAAGGTGTGCCCGCGCCGCGCTTAAGTGTTGGTTGGAACTGGATTTCCCCAATACGTGGTGATGAAGGAAAATAAACAGTCTTTTGGGTAAAGGGAGGGAAGACCTGAATAATAAGCTACCTGCGCAGTCATAAACAGATCACACGGGGTTAGTGAACTCCATGAGAGATGAAATTAACCCTGAGTAGGTGTGGCGTAAACTCCCTGAGGGCAGGGGTCCGGCCTTCCTCACCGTGATCGCCCTGCCACACCTCGCTCAGGGCCTTGCCGGTGGCAGGAACTCAATATTTGTGCAGCCGTCCGGTTGTATAACTGTATCCAGGGGTACCATGATGTGCAAGTTCATTTTTGCGCCAGGATAAATTAAGGAAGGATCATTCACTTTGCAAAAGGATTTGAGACTAGAGTCCGGTTTATAGGTCTCCTCTTCAGATTTCACTTCCCCTAGAACATCCCAGATGCCCGGCGCTGAGTCTAGTGCGAATCCCCCTCCTTGCGCTCTGAGCTGCGTGTGCTAACCTTATCCAACCACAATGTTGTAATTACCCGTTTCTTTGATCATCTTCCTCACTGGCCTCTTAGTGAGCCCCTTGGAGACTGGGCCTGCTTCTTGTTTATCATCGTATTCTCAGCACATAGCAGTCACTCAAATAATGTTTATCTAGTTGAACTGAATGCATTCCTTGGAACAGCAAACTAAGGTATGAAATGCATCCCTGTTCTCGCACACTCACACACACACCCCACATTTTAGGGACAAGCAGCTTTTCAGGGATGTCTGTTATGCAAAGTTCAGGGCATAATCTCTTTGAGAATATATGATGATGTTTGACCTTTTAATCATGTCCACCTTCAAGCAAAAGCTAAAGCTTTACAGAATATGGGGCCAAGTGCACAGGAAACAAAAGAACTAACTCCAAAGGTTGGAGTGGAAGGTTCCCGGATGTGTTCCAAACCAGCCTGATGGGAATGCCCCTGTGCCTTGTTATAACACAGATTCTCATGCCTTTTCATAGGGTACAGAGGACGAGTGCTGGGAATCTGTATTTTTAACCAGTCCCTTGGGTAATTCTTACTGTCAAGCAGGATTGGAAAACACTGTTTATCCTGTGACTGGCCTGCGTTGTGTCCCTAATAATAATAAAGACTATTGACCAGGTATCTATGAGGTGCCAAGCACAATTCTAGGTGCTTACATCCATTATTTCTACTCCTCCCAACAAGCCTGTAGAATAGGTATCATTGTCAATATCTATAATAATATGATGATCCAAATTTATATTATATAAATGATATCAAAATTTATAATGATACAATATTTATAATGATGATACTATATCATTATCAATATTTAGAAACAAGGAAACGGAGTCTCAGAGAGGTGTAGTTACTTATACAAGGTCACACAGCTTCAGAGTGGCAAAACCAGGATCCGAAATGATAGCTTTCTTGCCACTATGCCATGGTGCCCCTCCCCTTAACATTTGTAGATAAGTTAATATAAAGTGTTCTATGTGTTGGCTGTCTGGCTGTTATTATAACTTTGATTATTACTCTCTGGGCCTCAGTTTCCCCAATTTCAAAATGGGAAGGACCAAGGGTACAAGGAACAGGGATCAGGCAAGGCAACCATGTTTAATGACACGTCCACCATCCCACCAGGAGGCGAGCCTGCCGGGCACCAGCCTGGAACCAGGTCACAGGCCCCGCAGGGAGTCCTTTCAGCCTGGCAAGCCTCAGTTTATTTTAAAAGCCACCGTGAGCAAACCATTCCCCACAGCCCTCCTAAGCGGAATGGAATGTTTCTTCTGAGTCCGATTAGCTAATGTTGCAGGCATGGCTGCCCTGAGACCTTCCTGCCTCACAGACTTGAACTGAATCAGAATGGAAAGGAAGACTTTTAGAAAGTTCTTTAGAAAAAAAAAAAAAGAAGGAGCACTTCATCTTTATAATAGTAACAGGATGTTTCCTGCGGACTAGTAACCGGGCTGTGGTTAGAACTCCATGTTTGTCCGCCAGACCTCAGTTCCTCCCCAAACAGCGCCTTAATCACCTGCCTGTGCACCACGCCAGCGAGGGACCCAGCCAGGCCTTTTCTGTTGCTGACTTCAAGCCCTTGCTACATTAAGTATTTTCCTAATTCTTTTCTCTCGGGTGTGTGTGTGTGCGTGTGTGTGTTGAGATAGGAAGCAAAGTTTGACTTACAAAGAAACAGTTGCGTGTGATAGATTTTCAGCCCAGGAAAGAAAGCCTATTGTAGCCAGCTCAGGGTCGGGGAGCAGAGAGACAGCCATTGCTCTCAAGCGTCCCACCCTTTCCCCAAGCTGAGGCGCCCACGGGGATGCGCCCACTGGCTTCGGCACTCCCAGCTGTTAGATCCTGAGTCAGGCTCCAATGAGCCCAGGACAGACCCAGGACGCAGAGTCTTAGCGCACCTGGAAACACAGGGAGTGTGTGACAAGGAGAGTTGGGGCCCGGGGGACAAGGGGCTTTTGTCCAAGGCTTGAGAACGACTTCAGCACAAAGACCAGCAGTGGCAGGCAGGGGGCAGGAGGCAGCCAAGCCTGCAGCAGAAGCGTCATCTCAAAGAAAGAAAGGGCTAGAAGGGAGAGAGTGAGCAGGGGGCCCAGAGTCCCAGGGCTTCTCAGCAGCTGGTCCTTCCAGTCTCGTTAAAAACGAATTAACTTTTTTCAGGTTTGAAAAGAAATGTTCTTTTTTGTTTCAGGTTGAAAAACAAAATCTTAATCACATTGTGCTGAATGTACTGAACACCTAGGTCCCTGCGGTTAGAGGAAGAAATCAACTTGGAACAGTGGTGCCATGTGGAATCCTGCTAGCAGGGAGGAAAACACCCTGCCGTCTAAATAGGCAAATAAAAATCGTATATCGCAATATCATTAAATTATGTTTACAAATGATGTGTACACACGGGTATATCTCATATTAGGTAGATTGACATGTGAGCTTTGCTCATAGCAAAAGAGTGTAGTGGGAGGAGCATGGACTCTGGAGTCAACTGCCTAGGTTCAAATCCTGGTCCTGCCACTTATTAGCTGTGTGACCCTGGACAAGTTACTTAAGTTCTCTGGGCCTCCATATCCTTATCTATGAATGAAGATGTTGCTGATGATAATATCTACCTCATAAGATTGCTATAAATATTCAAATAGTTAAAGCATTGATAATATTGACTGGGATAAAGTAAACACCGTCCAAGTGTTTGCCATTATTAAAATATCTTTTTGGCAGATTGGAGGCAGAGTGGTATAATGAAAAAGTATATGCTTTGGATCAGATAGTTATAGATTCAAATCCTATATACTTGCTACACAATTTTGGCCTCTGTTGCATCACATAAAGAACAAGATGACATAGGCTGGCCTGGTGGTGTAGTGGTTAAGTTCACCTGCTGTGCTTCAGCAGCCTGGGGTTTGCCGGTTCAGATCCCATGCAGGGACCTACACACTGCTGTGGTGGTGTCCTACATGCAAAATAGAGGAAGACTGGCACAGATGTTAGCTCAGGGCCAATCTTCCTCACCAAAAAAAAAAGAAAGAAAGAAAGAAGAGGATGATAATTCCTTGTTGTGAAGATGAAAGGAAATGATACATTTGAAGTGCCCAGCACATATTCCAGGAGACCCACGTGGTAGAGACATAGTAATTGATGGAAAGAGAAGGAAATAGGGAGCCAGAGCCCTGAGACTTCATTAAGCTCACAAAGAAGAACCAGAAGAACTTATGTACTGGGGCTTTTGCGGGGTAGAGAGAAAAAAGGAGGAAGATTGGCAACAGATGCTAACTTAGGGCGAATCTTCCCCTGCAAAAAAAAAAAAAAAAAGGTGGGGGAGAGGTTAGGTTAGTGTGTCAGTCAGGTTATGCTGCGGTAACAAACACTCCCAAATCTCAATGACTGAAAACAACAAGCATGTATGTCCTGTTCTCGCTACACGTCCTCGAAGGTCACCTGGAGGCCAGGCTCCACATCATCCTCACACCAGGAGCCATCTGCTGGAGCGTGTACTATCCGAAACATTGCCAGTTGCCATGACAAAAGGGAAAGCAGCTTTGGAGAGTCTCGGACGGCCAATTATATACTCTGTCCTGGAATTGACACTAATCTCTTTTGCTCACAGATCATCAGCCAGAACTAGTCATACGGCCCCACCCGACTCCAAAAGGGCGAGGAAGTACGATTCTACCATATGCCTGGAAAGCAGAGGGAGAAACGTCTGGTGAACAGCACTCCTGGCCGGCACAATTACAGAACCTTTGAAATCTTGCCATGAAAAGTGTGGTCCACTGGCCAGCAGCCTGATGTCCCCTAGGAGACGGTCAGAAATGCAGAATTTCTGGGCCCACCCCAGACCTACTGTGATGGTTAATTTTATGTGTCGACTTGAGGGGGCCACGGGATGCCCAGATACCGGGTTCAGCATGATTTCTGGATGTGACTGTGAGGATGCTTCCGGAAGAGATTCACATTTGAATTGGTAACTGGGTAAAGCAGATGGCCCTCCCCGGTGTGGGTGGGCCTCACCCAATCTGCTGAGGGCCTGAATAGAACAAAAAGGCGGAGGGAGGTGGAATTCTCTCTCTGCCTGACTGTTGGAGCTGGGATGACGATCTTCTGCCCCGGCCCTCCTGGTTCGCACCCTTCAGACTCAGACTGGAATCTGCACCATTAGCTCTCTGGCTCTCAGGCCTTTCAACCAATCACCAGCTTTCCTGGGTCTCCAGCTTACAGAGGGCAGATGGGGGTGCTTCTCAGCCTCCAGATTGCATGAGCCAATACCTTCTTTTATTTGTACATGACATATATATATGTATCTGCTATTGGTTCTGTTTCTCCGGAGAACCCTGCCTCATACAGCTACTGAATCAGAATCTGTATTTTCACAAGATACCCGGTAGATTCCTATACACATTCGAGTTTGGGAAATCCTGGCCTAGTCTCTTGGGCGGCAGGGGAGCACGCTCCTTAAGAGCCTGGCTCGCAGCCTTTATCAGTGGATCTGGTTACTATGCTTATGCCTGGGCCACCCTCAGAGACTCAGAATTACAGTTCTAGTAATTTCTAGTTAGAATTAGAACTCAGGACACTGTCATAAGAGGCTCACAAGGGATCCAGATGCACTTGGCTTCCTCCCACCACACTTTGAGAAAATCCTCTCGTTTGTTCTGTCTGTGGGATTTTTTTTTCTATGATGCAAAAAGGATTTTGAAAGGCCTAGCCCACCACATATATACAGAATCTCCTTAAAGAGTTTTCTTTTACTTACTTAGAAACTATAATCCAAGATAGGGAGAGGATAAAAACCTAGTAACAATATCTCCTGCCATTATTGGCAGCTAACTGTGCGCCAGGCTCTGTGCCAAATACAGTATATACTTTGTTTCATTGACTCCTTACCACAACCCCACACCGTAGGCTCGTAGGCTCGCTCACAATGCCCATTTTATGATCAGGAAACTACAGCAGCTTCAGTTTAAGTAACTTGCTCAAAGACACTTAGGAGGCAGAACCAGGAGCCAGACACAGATCTGCCTGAAGCCAAAGCCTATGTCAACGGCTACATGGCCGCTGCCCGGGGCCAGCATCCCGGCCTCCAGAGTTCCCACGGCAGAATTCTTCCCCACCCGCAGCATCTCCCACACGGTTCTTCAACCTCCAGCCTTTTGCCAAGGATGGCTTGATACACACAGCCCAGAATTCCCTGCGTGTACACAGTAAGTGAACGATTTCAAGACAGGGATGTACAGACAAATTCCTCATCTCCCTTGATTCTTATTCGTCTGCTGCTGTCATTTTCCTCTGTCACTGACATTTTCATCAGGCATTTTTTCAGAGCCTTGCATGCACTCTGTTGAAAGATGATGCTGTTCTCAGGGTTTAGCATTCTGAGATTCAGGGAACTGTAGAATGTGGCACACAGCAAAGAACCTTGGAGGCCATCCAGTCCAACCTGATCATTCTACAGATGAGGAAACTGAGGCTCAGAGAGGTGAAGTGACTTGCGAATGATAACACAGCTGGTCTAGATAACAGCAGCACTTTAACAATAACGCTTCCATCCTGCAACCTTTCTTGACACCGATCCCTCTCCTTTGTGTGACTGGCAGGGAAGAAAATAAGATCACCCACATTCTGGGCCTCCACCCTTCTTGAATGAGCTCCATTAATTGCTGGGCTGTTAAGAAATGTCAGTATGCTTGATTTAGCCAAGGCTTGAAGTCTGCAGTCACCAAAGACATCCAGACCCTGAAGCATTTTTGCCTTGAGCCTCTGGGCCCTGAAAAAGCTGGGCTGGGCTGATCCTGGGTCTGGTTCTGACTTGACCATGGTCCTAAGCAGAGAAACCCAGCAGAGAGAAGGTTGTAGACCAGCGATGATCTGGGCATAGGGAAGGCTGCAGCCGATGTCCTCAAGATCTTGGCTTTTTTGACAGAACTAGATTTTCCTTACTCTGCTGACGCAGTGACAGCCTAGAGACTCATTATGCCTGGAGCAGGACATCCAACTAGCAGAAGCATCAGCCTAAACAGGGCAGAGCAGTGAGGGATCGCGCCTGCTCCCTCACTCAACCTGGCATTTGTTACCTGGGAGCATCCTCGGCTCACGGCCTCCTGGCCTTCAGCACCAACCTGACGCAGGTGTGTTCTCTGCACGCCTGGACCATACCCAGGTGGTAACCAGCCAACTCGACCTTTCACTCGCAGAGCTGGAAGGGAATTTCGAGGTCACGCCTTTGACCTCTGAGTCTGTCAGTAAATAAATGAAGGCCAAGAGAGGGACAATGACTTGTCTAAAGCCATGGAGAAGTTTATAGGAAAAGTCAGAACAGGGACTAGGTTGGGAGGCGGCATACGTATATAGTATACACATACGCGCGTGCACACACACACATTGTTATACCATTTTAAAGTTTACAAAGTTCTGTGACATACAGTCAAGGATGATACTCAAAATATTTTAACTTAGGACCAGCCCTGTGGCCAAGTAAGTTCGCACACTCTGCTTCGACGGCCCAGGGTCTCGCCGGTTCAGATCCTGGGCATGGACCTGGCACCACTCATCAAGCCATGCTGAGGCGGCATCCCACATGCCACAACTAGAAGGACCTGCAACTAGAATATACAGCTATGTACTGGGGGCACTTGGAAAAAAAAAAGATTGACAACAGATGTTAGCTCAGGTGCCAATCTTTAAATATATATATATTTTTTTTAAGCTGTCAGGCACAGGTTCTGACACATCAGGATAGACACCAGCCGACAGCCCCACAAACGTTAATACATTTGGCCCTCTGACAACCCTGAGCAGTGGCTCTGTTACTATTCTCACTTTACAGATGAGGACGTGGAGGCTCAGAAAGAACGGCATTTAGCCCAGTCCAACATCTTAGGAGAGATTGTCTTTGTTTGCGTGTTACAGAGACAGCTCAAGCGAAAGGAGGGACTTCAGGATGAGAGCACTGTGGTGTCTCACAGCCCCCAGGCGGGAACACAGCAGCCTCCCCCCGGCCTGGCACCAGGCACTGGAGAGCCACCAAGAGCCCAGGCCAGTTGTCTCTATTAGTCCGCCTCTTGCTTCTCTCCTGCAGGCCGCCCGTCTCTGTGTCTGTGCACTTCTTTCCGGTTTCCTCACGTCTGTTTCAGGTTCTGACAGCGACTCCTAGACCATTTCAAATCCTCATTCTCAGAAGGAATCTGATTGGCCCAGCTTGGATCCCACGCTTACTCCTGGTCCAGCTAATGTGGCTGAGGGGACAGGCTCAAATTATAGAACAGTGGCAACCAAAGATCACCCCCAATGCGGGGCAGGCACCCCAAAGGCTGTCCGCTCTGATCACACCGGACCTGGAGAGCCAGGGCTCAGACCTCGGTCTGCACACTCTCAGAACAGCATGGACCACGGATCTGTCTGTTCCCAAAGCCACAACCAAGTCCACGGCTGCTCACTCTGCACTAGTCCTTGGAAACCAAGGAACACCTCTGCTGCCCTGGAAGGATTTGGGCCAAGGGCTAAATTCAGTTCCAGCTGTTCCTGCCCACAGATCCAGGGAGATCCCCTGACTGGCTCCTGAGGGCGTTTATGAAATTAGACAGAGCAGGAGAGGAAGGATACGCCCTGCCTTCAGCCGTGGAGCCCCAGACTCCTGCCTGCTTCTTACCCTCTGCTTGGCTGAGACCTCCATCTGGGGGCCTCAGGGTGGTGGCTGACTCTGTGGGGAGCACTGCACAGGGCCAGGGCAGGTGGAGAGGGTATCTGCAGGGAACCTCAAAGTCAAAGGCCTGCTCAGAGGCAGGCAGGAAGCCGGGGTCATTGAGCCAGAGAAGGGCAGCATGAAAGGCCAGAGCCGATACTGCAAGGACAGGGGATGTGGCCAAGAAAGGAACCCGCAGGAGGGGGAGGGGAGGGGACCGATGCCGGACACGTTGCTGGACACCGCCCGGCAGAGGTTGTCTGGACCCGGCTCTCGAGGACAACGGTGGCCTGGGCACAGGAAGCTCACACATTGCAGGTGGGAATGGAAACCAGTCCAGTCTCTCTGGAGGCAGTTAGGCGATACATATTAAAAGTCTTTACTAATATTAATAGCAACAATAGTGATAAAGGCATCTTTACCCCAGAAAGCCCAGAGTTGTTCTTTCTCCCCGCCTAGAAAAGAGCCTAAGTAGGGATAAGAAGGGACTCGGTAAAAAAGTGCTGAGTCGGCCGGGTGGCGCAGCAGTTAAGTGCACACGTTCCGCTTCTTGTCGGCCTGGGGTTCGCAGATTGGGATCCCGGGTGTGGACATGGCACTGCTTGGCACGCCATGCTGTGTTGGCATCCCACATATAAAGTAGAGGAAGATGGGCATGGATGTTAGCTCAGGGCCAGTCTTCCTGCACAAAAAGAGAAAGATTGGCAGCAGATGTTAGCTCAGGGCTAATCTTCCTCAAAAAAAAAAAAAGTGCTGAGTGAATGACTGGATGGTGGACATGTCACCATCCAGTGACATGCAGGGATGTTCACTACAGTGGCAAGTTAGAAACAACCTGAATGCCCACAAATAGAGGACTAGTTAAATAAATTATGGAATAGCCTTATAAGAGAATACAGATATTAAAAATGATGGCATAGATTTATACCTGCTGCTTTAGAAGAATAGTCTTAATACTCTGTTGGAGGAAGAAAGCAGTATAAAAACAATCCCATTTTGTAGGGAGAAAAACATTTTAATCTATGCACAGGGAAAGTTAATAACGCACCAAAATGCTAACAATGAGAGATGAGATTTCAGATCATTTTAGTCCTTTTTCTTTTAGTTTATTCCCATTTTCTAATTTTTCTACAATGACCATGTGTTATTTGTATAACTAAAAATAATAGGAGAAAAGAAATTAATACATGAAAATATTTCTCATAAAAAAAAAGAGGGCATGAGGCCAAGAGGGGGATGAATACAAATGAGCAACCAAGAAATGATTTCACCAGCCCCGTGGTGTAGTGGCTGAGTTCGAATGCTCCACTTCAGCAGCCTGGGGCTCGTAGGTTCAGATCCTGGGCGCAGACCTAGCATAGCTCATCAAGCCACGCTGTGGAGGCATCCCACACAAAATAGGGGAAGACTGGCACAGATGTTAGCTCAGGGCCAATCTTCCTCACCAAAAACAAAAAAGAAAGAAAGAAATGATTTCAGAGCACAGGTTGCGTGCAGTGGCCAGTGCTTCAGCAACTACCAAGAAATGTCAGGTGAGGTCCCTGCTGTCCGGAAGTCCACAGACAGCGCGATGGCGGCAAATCATAGGGGAGGGGGGGAGATGGCTGCAGGCTCGTGCTGAGACTATGGGGGGGCGTGAGGGCCACCAGCAGCCTTTCGCTTCCTGTGACTAGGGATAGACTAAGACAAGGCAAGGGAGGGATGTGGATGGGGGAACCTGGAGTGCCAGAGATGCAGCCAGAACCTGAGAGAACCAAAACAAAGGCCGGCAATGACGGATGAGAGCCCAGAACAGCAGTGGGAATTGAATGCAGCAGAAAAAATATATTAAAAACCCAACTTTGTACTAGGTCCTGTGCTAGGCGATAGGGAAACAGGTGCTAGGGGTAATGCAAACTAGCAAGGTCCCTGTTTCCATGAAGTTGCAGTCAAGTGGGGAGGGTGAGGGGAGAGGTGGAGAAAATTGACCAATCAATCAATAGATAAACATAACAAGAAAAATACCAGACAGTGATAGGCACTATTCATTGTTAAGCCTCATCCAAATATCCCCATTGTCTTACGTCCAACAGTAAATGTCATAGAGAAAAAAATAATATAGCAAACATCCTCATACCTATTACCAACATTTATAGATCTTAGCATTTTGGCATGTTTGCTTCATCTATTTTTCTGTTTTATTTTTATCGTTGATGTGTTTCAAAATACAAACACCACAACACTGCATCCCTAAATACTTCAGTACACATCTCTAAAAATTAAAGACTTTTTTTACTTAGCGCAACACCATTATCACACTCAATAAAATTAACAGTAACTGCTTTATATGACCAAACACTCTGTCCATACTCAAATATATACAATTGTTCCTCCAATTTTTTTTTTCTGGGAAAGATTCATCCTGAGCTAAAATCTGTTGCCAATCTTCCTGTCTTTTATTTTTTTCTCCCCAAAGCCCCAGTACATGGTTGTATATTCTAGTTGTAAGTCCTTCCAGTTCTTCTATGTGGGATGCTGCCACAGCATGGCTACTGACAGACGGGTGGTGTGCTTCCATGACCAGGAACCTAACGCAGCCCACCAGGAAGGAACACACTGAGCTTTAACCACTAGGCAATCAGGCTAGCTCTCAAAATATTTTGTTAATGCTGCTTTTCAAACTAGGACCCAATTAGCATCTATACATTGTGTTTGACTGTTTTTATTTTTTATTTTTTTATTAAGATTATGATAGTTTACAAGCTTGTGAAATTTCAGTTGTACATTATTGTTAGTAGTGTTGTAGGTACACCACTTCACCCTTTGTGCCCTACCCCCACCCCCCCTTTCCCCTGGTAACCACCGATCGGTTCTCCTTGTCTATATGTTAACTTCCACCTATGAGTGGAGTCATATAGAGTTCGTCTTTCTCTGTCTGGCTTATTTCGTTTAACATAATACCCTCAAGGTCCATCCATGTTGTTGTGAATGGGACGAGTTTGTCCTTTTTAATGGCTGAGTAGTATTCCATTGTGTATGTATACCGTATCTTCTTTATCCAATTGACTGTTTTTATTTTTAAGTCTCTTTTTAATATCTATATCTACATCTACCTCTTTATCTATAGATAGATCTTCATTGGCAAAATGGCTGCTCTCAAATGTCACGTACCCAGAAGAGGATGCGTCATAGACCCAGCCAAAGGGAACCCAGGCTATGAATGGGCAGCACATGCTGTAGACTGGTCCCTCTTATCCACTGGTAAGAGGGGACTGACTGTGGGCAAAATCTCCAGCCTTGGAAGAAACAAAGGACACCCTGTGCTGTATGTGAATCAGCCCCGTATGAAAAGTACTGTGGTCTTTTCCTCCCCTCGCCTTTCTTGTCTAATTCAAAGAGCCAAGCTGGTGTAACGAGAAGAACAGAGGTAGACAGGGCCTCAACTCTGGCTCCTGACTGTGGAGCCGTGTGGCCTTCGGCAAGTCATTTCACCTCTTTGAGACTCCTTTTCTTTAGCTGTAAAATGAAGAGAATACCCACTTGTGGGGTTGATGTGTGGGTGAAATGATTTCACTTACACTGCATGCCCGTCGCATGCTTCGATTCCCTATAAAGCTTGAAGAATAAATTGGTACCTGATCACCAAACTCAGTTCCTCTTCTTCCTGGAGACATGCTAGAGGACATTTTCCAGCCTCCCCTGTGGCCTTGTGCTGTGGCCATGTGAGCAAGCTCTGGCAGCGGACTGTGAGAAAAAGCGTGCCGTGCAAGCCACCTCCAGACTCAGCCCATAAAATCGTCTATGCTTGTGGGCCCAAGGCAGCCCTTGAGACAACCTGTTGAAATGGGCAAAATCTGGACTTCTATGAATCCCTGAATGACTACATAGAGTCCTTGCTGCCAGTGAGGAAACTGATCTGGACTTTACGTGACCAAGAAATACACCTTTATAGTGTTAACCGACATGGCTTGGGGTTTATCTTTTGCAGCAGCTAGCATTGCTTTAACCAACACAAAGTCGTTACTGAGAAGGAAAACCTAGGGGTCAGCCCCGTGGCCGAGTGGTTAAGTTCGTGCGCTCTGCTTCAGTGGCCCAGGGTTTCGCTGGTTCGGATCCTGGGTGCAGACATGGCACCACTCATCAAGCCATGCTGAGGCGGCGTCCCACATGCCACAACTAGAAGGACCCACAACTAAAAATACACAACTATGTACTAGGGAGCTTTGGAGAGAAAAAGGAAAAATAAAATCTTTGGGGAAAAAAAAGGAAAACCTAAATAGTTTTGATTTAAACCACAGTGGCTTTTGGAAAACCAAATAAGGAACCGTACAACTGTTAGAGGGGACATTTAAATTTTAATATCGTATTTCACGAAATTTATAATGCTTTTTCATAATTTTACACTTGTGAAGTAAGGTCATGTGTTATCATCAATGGCACTTCAAAGTGCTGACAGCCAGGAGATAGTGGTGACGTAGTGGCCATCGATTGCACATGCACAAACTCGGTCTCCACCTTGTCATCCTTTCCTTGAGCTTGTGCATTGTTAGTACTATGGGCGCTGAGTTTAATCGCCACCTCTAGTATCTTCAAAAAGATTCCATTTGATTTGGCAGTGAAATGAAAAGTCATCGTGCACTGGAAAGACAAGCAAGCAGAGCAGCTTGATTGACAATAAAAATCAATGTATAAACAAGACTTCAAAGAGCTCTTTCAGGCCAGCCCCAGTGGCCTAGTGGTTAAGTTCGGCATGCTCTGCTTCAGCGGCCAAGGTTCAGTTCCCAAGCACGGACCTAAACCACTCGTCTGTCAGCGGCCAAGCTGTGGTGGCAGCTCACATACAAAAAGAGGAAGATTAGCAATAGATGTTAGCTCAGGGCAAATCTTCCTCAGCAAAAAAAAAAAAAAAAGCTCTTTCAATATGCGTAAAATGAAACTTGTAAGTAACAGGAAAGCTTTGTGTCATGGTTTTCTATTTCTTAGAAATACATGGGTAACGACGATGGGTGCCTTAGATTTGGTGAAATTGCCAATATGTAGATATGTCGGTGATTTTAAACAGGGAAGGAACCCAGTGTAAATAATAACAATAGTAATATAACAACTTGTACTTGCCAAGAACCAAATATGTGCCAAGGTCTGTGCTTTACTCACATTATTGGAGTGGTTACTCTTACGTACGATCACACATTGTCGCAAGTGCCATATAGGAAGGAAATAGGGTACCATGGGGGTGAATAACTGGGAGGAATGTAGCTCAGATTGGGAGGGGAGACCTCTCTGAGGAGGTGATGAGAACTGACAGTTGGCATTTCTGGAGCACTTACCATGTAGCAAGTATGATTCTGAGTTTATTGTATTAACTCAGTCAAACCTCATAAAAACCCGAAGAGTAATATTATCCGCTCCATTTTACAGATAAATAAGCCAAGACAGGGATGGAGAAGTTAAATGACTTGCTCATAATAACTCGGGCCACACTGCTGAGGACTGATAACCCTGGGATTCGAACCATGGCAGTCTGGCTCCGGAGCCCAAGCCTTTTACCACCTTGCCAGCCTCTCCAGTGATTAAAATGAGTGAGTCATTTCCATTTTACCAATAAGGGCAGCAGCAAATGAACTGATTACAAGCACAGGCTCCAGAACCCGACTCCCCGAGTTCAAAGCCAGCCTCCGCAACTGACCAGCAAGGTATTTGATCTTTCTTTGCCTCAGTTTCCTCATTTGTTGCAAGGATTAAATGAGTTAATGCACATGTAGAGCTTAGATCAGAACCGGAATATTGTAAGCCCTCAAAAAACATTGCACAGTATTATCACCTTCATACAATGCTCACAACAACTCTAAGGAAACTGACTCAGAGAGGTTTAGCAATTTGTTAAAACACAGGTTTCAAGAAAGTAATCAGGGGGCTGGCCCGGTGGCGTAGTGGTTAAGTTTGCACGCTCCACTTCAGTGGCCCAGGGTTCGCAGGTTCAGATCCCAGGCACAAGACCTAGCACCACTCATCAAGCCACGCTGTGGCAGTGTCCCACATAAAATAGAGGAAGATTGGCACACATGGTAGCTTGGCGACAATCTTCCTCAATTAAAAAGAGGAAGATTGGCAACAAATGTTAGCTCAGGGCCAATCTTGCTCACACACACACAAAAATCCATATGCCAAATGCCAAAATCTTCTCAAACCCCAAAAAAAAGAAAGGAATCAGGATGCAAATCTAAGTCTGTTCACTCAGAAGCCCTTGCTTTATGCATTGCTCCCTACCTCCCCCCACTCCCCGACGAGAGTGCGTGTTACAGATGACTCAGTAGTTTAGATCTTCATTCCTGAAGGTTTCCAGGAAAGGAGATTCTAAATCCCAACGGGACACCTCATTTTAACTTCCCAAATCCCACTCAAGAGTAAAGCTCTCTCATTGCCAATCTGGATTTCATCTGTTTTATTTTAAGGTCATTTCCTCTTTGAGAAGCCTGAGGGGAGACAGAGACACACCGCTCAGTTTCTTTTATTATTTCCTATCCTGGATTTCACAATTCCTCACCTAGAGGAGAAGGAAGGACCATTTTAGAGTTTGCCAAAAAGCCAGCGCTCAACAAAAAAAATGTGCTGCATGGGGAACAGATTGGTGATTGCCAGAGGTTGGGGGGTGAGCGGGTGGGCAAAATGGGTGCAGGGTGTCAAAAGGGACAAACTTCCAGTTATAAAATAAATAGGTCCTGGGGCTTTAATGTACAGCATGGTGCTTATAGTTAATAATGCTGGATCTCATATTTGAAAGTTGCTAAGAGAGTAGATCTTAAAAGTTCTCATCACAAGAAAAACAAATTTGTAACTAAGTATGGTGATGTATGTTGACTTATTGTGGTGAGCATTTCACAATATATACATCTATCGAACCATTATGTGCACCTGAAATTAATATAATGTTATATGTCAGTTATATTTCAAGCAATAATAATACAAAGGCCAAAAGAACGTGTTGTATGAATGAAGAGATGAGTGAGAGAATGCGTGTAAGCTCCTAAGGTCCCTCCAGATCAGACAGACCCTGGGCCACTTCGCCCCTGCCCACCCAGCTTGCTCTGTTTTGACTCCCATTTCTTAACCTCAGTGTTTCTCAACAAGGTGTTGCAAGGGCTTTCTGAGGACACTGTGGAGTTGAAGTGGCCTTGGTATGTGGTGACATCCTGGGTTTCCTCATTCCTTATTCCCTTGGGCTAGTTTTTGACCAAGAAGGTAGAGATGGAGATATCTGTGGGGTGGGTGTGTGTGTGTGTGTGAGTGTGTGTGTGTTGGGGAGGGAGTGCTAAGGCTGAGGATGACCTGTTACTGGACCCCTCATACATATCCGAACAGTCAGTCAAGGTCACTTACAGACAGAGGACAGTTGGAAGCTATGAAACACATTCTCCATCAAGAGAGGAGACCTAGCCACAACCAGAAGGACCACAACTAAAATACAACTATATACTGGGGAGATTTGGGAAGAAAAAGCAGAAGGAAAAAAAAAGGAGAGGAGACCTGGGCCTTTGGTTACAAATAATGGAAACCCATCTCAAACAAACATAAGGAAAAAAGAAAGGTATGTATTGCTCACAAAACTTGGAATTCCAGGAGTGGTGCTAGTCTCAAGGATGAATCTAGATGTTCAGACAAGGCCTCAACTTCTCTCTCTTTCTCTCTCTCCCTGCCCTGTTGTTTTTCTCTCTGATCATACTCTCTCCCTAGAAGGCAGGTTTCTCCAAATGATGGCTGCTGACAGCCCTAGGCTGACATCCTTCCAGCTGCAGAGGGCTCTAGCTATCACGGCTGCGTTTAAGTTGGGGGCAGGGAGAAGGGCTTGTCAGGAGGAGGAAGCTGGGACTGTTGCCTTTTGTCAAAAGATCAAAAGCTTTCTCAGAAGCCCCAGAGCAGACTTGCCCTCAGGTCTTATGGGCAAAAACTGGTTCACATGGATACCCCTAGCTGCAAGGGAGGCTGGGAAAGTGGGAAACGGGGTTGTCGCTGGTTTAGACATATCATGACCCATTGCCTGGGGCTGGCCACGTGGTTACTCTGAAAAAATTTGGGGTTTCTTATGCCAGGAAGGAGAGAGACCAGATTGGGTAGGTAACTAATGGTGTCTACCCCGAGAAGGTGTTGAAGGCAACCTCACCACATCGCATAATAAGAACAGGGAGGAGAAGTTTCGCAAAAGAAGTGGAAAGGTCAGCCAGACAGAAACAACTAATGTGCACATTAGAATTGGGGAACAAGAAGGTGACAGCCAGGAAGAGAGGTGAATCAGGGGAGGTGGACGTGGCCTGACAGGAGAGGACCAGCCGGCTGTGGACAACCTGTCGGGACATTTCCTGGATCACACAGTCCTCATCTAAGGAGATTCTGGAATAGAAGTTCAGCAAATACAGAGGACTCTTGGTGAGCAAGGAGCAAGTGAGAGGTCTCCTTACCACGCAAAGGGTCTGAGTTCTTCCTACTGTTTTCGTTCAGTCCCCACTATTCCTGCTCCCAGGCAACCCCAAACCAAACCAAAGCTACAGCTCTGGGGCACCAAGGAGAAACGTGCTGAAAAATCTCGAGTGGTTCCCCGCCACCATGACCTCAAGTCCAGATTTCATAGTCTGGTCCCACTGTCCTCTCCAGCTTCCTCTCTCTTTGTAACTCCTCCTCCATCCTCTTGCTCCAGCCCCTTGCAGCTCCCTGAATCCAGCCTGCACTTCCTGACTCCAGGATTGTGCTCCCACTGTCCTTTCTGCCCTTTCCTAGCTGTGACCTCTCTGAGCTTCCATTTTCTTTTCAGTGAAATGGGAAGCACCTACCTTATTAAAGAATCATGAAAATGAGATAAAACACGTTAAGTGCTTAGACTACTGCCAGGCATGTAGGAAGTGCTTGATCCGTGTTGGCTGCTATTATTCATTAATCCCTGCTTTGAAACCTTAACAAACTTGATGTACGTATCATAGCGCTTACCCATTCCTTCCTTGCTGCATTTGTGAATGAATACGTCAGGAGGGTGAGCACCGTGAGGCCTGGGGTGATGTGGGTGGCTGCCGTTTGCATCTTGTCCTTTGTGGTGGCAAGCCAACCACACAGCTGTGCTTGAACAGTTCCTTGAGACAAAAGACAGCCAGCCTGACAAGGGACAGAAATGTCCCTCCAGGACATGGTGGAGGACGCAGGGCTATGCTGGGCAGAAGGTCCACCTCCAGGGCTGTCCCCTCTTGCTGGCCGTGGGGCCACCCCAGGAAACGGAGCCCACCCACAACTTCACAACGGAGCTCTTGGGAAAGTCAGAAGAATTCATCCACCGACGGTGTGTGGTAAGGCCTGTCGCCAGGAATCTCCCCCAAAGGGCAGGAACCTGCCAGTGTGAGGGGAGGCCTGAGTGCCACTTGCCTCCCTTCACGGCCCATCAGCAGTGACTCAGCAGGAAACCAGCCAAGGCCTGAGTCACTGCCTCCCCTACCACCACACCCAGGGTTTTCCTCCGGGGCTGGGAAGGCTGCTTGTGGTGCTGGAGGTATAAATCTTCGGTACCTGGGTCTACCCAGGCCAGCAAAATCATTTCTTCAACATAGCTTAGTATTTAATAGCTCAAGTTCTGGAGTCCAACTGCCTGGGTTAGAAGCCTGGCTCTGTGCTAAACTGGAGCAAGTTTCTTAGATGTTCTGGCCACACTTTGCCCATCTGTAAATGTTGACAAGGACCGTACCTCCCTCATAGGAGTGAAAGAGCTTAAAGAGCTTAGAACAGTGTGTGGTATGTTGATAGGGTTCTTCTGAGACACCAGCCCTGGTCCCACCTCAGGGCCTTTGCACCTGCTGTTTTCTCTGCCTAGAATATTTTTGCCCTAGATGGCCAGCTCCCTCACTTAATTCAGGTCTTTACT